>NC_091160.1:40832305-40890471 GCF_040958095.1 Procambarus clarkii | reverse complement strand
GGTCACGCATCAATGGGCAGCCGGACATTATTGTCCAGGCCGCGTTATTGACCAGGCCGCGTTATTGACCAGGCCGCGTTATTGACCAGGCCGCGTTATTGACCAGGCCACATTATTGACCAGGCCACATTGTTCTCCAGGCCACATTATTGTCGAGGCCGCGTTATTGACCAGGCCACATTATTGACCAGGCCGCGTTATTAACCAGGCCGCGTTATTGACCAGGCCACATTATTGTCCAGGCCGCGTTATTGACCAGGCCGCGTTATTGTCCAGGCCGCGTTATTGACCAGGCCACATTATTGTCCAGGCCGCGTTATTGACCAGGCCACATTATTGTCCAGGCCGCGTTATTGACCAGGCCACATTATTGTCCAGGCCGCGTTATTGACCAGGCCACATTATTGTCCAGGCCGCGTTATTGACCAGGCCACATTATTGTCCAGGCCACATTATTGACCAGGCCACATTGTTCTCCAGGCCACATTATTGTCGAGGCCGCGTTATTGACCAGGCCGCGTTATTGACCAGGCCACATTATTGACCAGGCCGCGTTATTAACCAGGCCGCGTTATTGACCAGGCCACATTATTGTCCAGGCCGCGTTATTGACCAGGCCGCGTTATTGACCAGGCCACATTATTGTCCAGGCCGCGTTATTGACCAGGCCACATTATTGACCAGGCCACATTATTGACCAGGCCACATTATTGTCCAGGCCGCGTTATTGACCAGGCCACATTATTGTCCAGGCCGCGTTATTGACCAGGCCGCGTTATTGACCAGGCCGCGTTATTGACCAGGCCGCGTTATTGACCAGGCCGCGTTATTGTCCAGGCCGCGTTATTGACCAGGCCGCGTTATTGACCAGGCCACATTGTTGACCAGGGCACATTATTGACCAGGCCGCGTTATTGACCAGGCCACATTATTGTCCAGGCCGCGTTATTGACCAGGCCACATTATTGACCAGGCCACATTATTGACCAGGCCGCGTTATTGACCAGGCCACATTATTGACCAGGCCGCGTTATTGACCAGGCCACATTATTGACCAGGCCGCGTTATTGACCAGGCCACATTATTGTCCAGGCCGCGTTATTGACCAGGCCACATTATTGTCCAGACCACATTATTGACCAGACCACATTATTGACCAGACCACATTATTGACCAGACCACATTATTGACCAGGCCACATTATTGACCAGGCCACATTATTGTCCAGGCCGCATTATTGACCAGGCCACATTATTGTCCAGACCACATTATTGTCCAGGCCACATTATTGTCCAGACCACATTATTGTCCAGACCACATTATTGTCCAGACCACATTATTGTCCAGACCACATTACTGACCAGGCCACATTATTGTCCAGACCACATTATTGTCCAGACCACATTATTGTCCAGACCACATTATTGACCAGACCACATTATTGTCCAGACCACATTATTGTCCAGACCACATTATTGTCCAGACCACATTATTGTCCAGACCACATTATTGTCCAGGCCACATTATTGACCAGGCCACATTATTGACCAGACCACATTACTGACCAGGCCACATTATTGACCAGACCACATTATTGTCCAGGCCACATTATTGACCAGGCCACATTATTGTCCAGGCCGCATTATTGACCAGGCCACATTATTGTCCAGGCCACATTATTGTCCAGACCACATTACTGACCAGGCCACATTATTGACCAGACCACATTATTGTCCAGACCACATTATTGTCCAGACCACATTACTGACCAGGCCACATTATTGTCCAGGCCACATTATTGACCAGACCACATTATTGTCCAGGCCACATTATTGACCAGGCCACATTATTGTCCAGACCACATTATTGTCCAGACCACATTATTGTCCAGGCCACATTATTGACCAGGCCACATTATTGTCCAGACCACATTATTGTCCAGACCACATTATTGTCCAGACCACATTATTGTCCAGACCACATTACTGACCAGGCCACATTATTGACCAGACCACATTATTGACCAGACCACATTACTGACCAGGCCACATTATTGACCAGACCACATTATTGTCCAGACCACATTATTGTCCAGACCACATTACTGACCAGGCCACATTATTGTCCAGACCACATTACTGACCAGACCACATTATTGACCAGGCCACATTATTGTCCAGGCCACATTACTGACCAGACCACATTATTGACCAGGCCACATTATTGTCCAGGCCACATTATTGTCCAGGCCACATTATTGTCCAGGCCACATTATTGTCCAGACCACATTACTGACCAGGCCACATTATTGACCAGGCCACATTATTGACCAGGCCACATTACTGACCAGACCACATTACTGACCAGGCCACATTATTGTCCAGACCACATTATTGACCAGACCACATTATTGTCCAGACCACATTATTGACCAGGCCACATTACTGACCAGGCCACATTACTGACCAGGCCACATTATTGTCCAGGCCACATTATTGTCCAGACCACATTATTGACCAGACCACATTATTGACCAGACCACATTATTGACCAGGCCACATTACTGACCAGGCCACATTACTGACCAGGCCACATTATTGTCCAGGCCACATTATTGTCCAGACCACATTATTGACCAGGCCACATTATTGACCAGGCCACATTACTGACCAGACCACATTACTGACCAGGCCACATTATTGTCCAGACCACATTATTGACCAGACCACATTATTGTCCAGACCACATTATTGACCAGGCCACATTACTGACCAGGCCACATTATTGTCCAGACCACATTATTGACCAGACCACATTATTGTCCAGACCACATTATTGACCAGGCCACATTACTGACCAGGCCACATTACTGACCAGGCCACATTATTGTCCAGGCCACATTATTGTCCAGACCACATTATTGACCAGACCACATTATTGTCCAGACCACATTATTGACCAGGCCACATTACTGACCAGGCCACATTATTGTCCAGACCACATTATTGACCAGACCACATTATTGTCCAGACCACATTATTGACCAGGCCACATTACTGACCAGGCCACATTACTGACCAGGCCACATTATTGTCCAGGCCACATTATTGTCCAGACCACATTATTGACCAGGCCACATTATTGACCAGACCACATTATTGTCCAGACCACATTATTGACCAGGCCACATTATTGACCAGACCACATTATTGTCCAGACCACATTACTGACCAGGCCACATTATTGACCAGACCACATTATTGTCCAGACCACATTATTGACCAGGCCACATTATTGTCCAGACCACATTATTGACCAGGCCACATTATTGACCAGACCACATTATTGTCCAGACCACATTACTGACCAGGCCACATTATTGACCAGACCACATTATTGTCCAGACCACATTATTGACCAGGCCACATTACTGACCAGACCACATTACTGACCAGGCCACATTATTGTCCAGACCACATTATTGACCAGACCACATTATTGTCCAGACCACATTATTGACCAGACCACATTATTGTCCAGACCACATTATTGACCAGGCCACATTACTGACCAGACCACATTACTGACCAGGCCACATTATTGTCCAGACCACATTATTGACCAGACCACATTATTGTCCAGACCACATTATTGACCAGACCACATTACTGACCAGGCCACATTATTGTCCAGACCACATTATTGACCAGACCACATTATTGTCCAGACCACATTATTGACCAGGCCACATTATTGTCCAGACCACATTACTGACCAGGCCACATTATTGTCCAGACCACATTACTGTCCAGACCACATTATTGACCAGGCCACATTATTGACCAGACCACATTATTGTCCAGACCACATTATTGACCAGGCCACATTATTGACCAGACCACATTACTGTCCAGACCACATTATTGACCAGGCCACATTATTGACCAGACCACATTATTGTCCAGACCACATTATTGACCAGACCACATTATTGACCAGGCCACATTATTGACCAGACCACATTATTGACCAGGCCACATTATTGACCAGACCACATTATTGACCAGGCCACATTATTGTCCAGACCACATTACTGACCAGGCCACATTATTGACCAGACCACATTATTGTCCAGACCACATTATTGACCAGGCCACATTATTGACCAGACCACATTATTGTCCAGACCACATTACTGACCAGACCACATTATTGTCCAGACCACATTATTGACCAGGCCACATTATTGACCAGACCACATTATTGTCCAGACCACATTACTGACCAGACCACATTATTGTCCAGACCACATTATTGACCAGACCACATTATTGACCAGGCCACATTATTGTCCAGACCACATTACTGACCAGACCACATTATTGACCAGACCACATTATTGTCCAGACCACATTATTGACCAGGCCACATTATTGACCAGACCACATTACTGACCAGGCCACATTATTGACCAGACCACATTATTGTCCAGGCCACATTATTGACCAGGCCACATTATTGTCCAGGCCGCATTATTGACCAGGCCACATTATTGTCCAGGCCACATTATTGTCCAGACCACATTACTGACCAGGCCACATTATTGACCAGACCACATTATTGTCCAGACCACATTACTGACCAGGCCACATTATTGTCCAGACCACATTACTGACCAGGCCACATTATTGTCCAGGCCACATTATTGACCAGGCCACATTATTGTCCAGGCCACATTATTGTCCAGACCACATTATTGTCCAGACCACATTATTGACCAGGCCACATTATTGTCCAGGCCACATTATTGTCCAGGCCACATTATTGTCCAGACCACATTACTGACCAGGCCACATTATTGACCAGACCACATTATTGTCCAGGCCACATTATTGTCCAGACCACATTACTGACCAGGCCACATTATTGACCAGGCCACATTACTGACCAGACCACATTACTGACCAGGCCACATTATTGTCCAGACCACATTATTGACCAGACCACATTACTGACCAGGCCACATTATTGTCCAGGCCACATTACTGACCAGGCCACATTATTGTCCAGACCACATTACTGACCAGACCACATTACTGACCAGGCCACATTATTGTCCAGGCCACATTACTGACCAGGCCACATTATTGTCCAGACCACATTACTGACCAGACCACATTACTGACCAGGCCACATTATTGTCCAGGCCACATTATTGTCCAGACCACATTATTGACCAGGCCACATTATTGTCCAGGCCACATTACTGACCAGGCCACATTACTGACCAGGCCACATTATTGTCCAGACCACATTATTGTCCAGACCACATTATTGTCCAGACCACATTATTGACCAGACCACATTATTGACCAGGCCACATTATTGTCCAGACCACATTATTGACCAGACCACATTATTGTCCAGACCACATTATTGTCCAGACCACATTATTGTCCAGACCACATTATTGTCCAGACCACATTATTGACCAGGCCACATTATTGACCAGACCACATTATTGTCCAGGCCACATTATTGTCCAGACCACATTATTGACCAGACCACATTATTGACCAGGCCACATTATTGTCCAGGCCGCATTATTGTCCAGACCACATTATTGTCCAGGCCACATTATTGTCCAGACCACATTATTGTCCAGACCACATTATTGTCCAGACCACATTATTGACCAGACCACATTACTGACCAGGCCACATTATTGTCCAGACCACATTATTGTCCAGACCACATTATTGACCAGGCCACATTATTGTCCAGGCCACATTACTGACCAGGCCACATTATTGACCAGGCCACATTATTGTCCAGACCACATTATTGTCCAGACCACATTATTGACCAGGCCACATTATTGTCCAGGCCACATTACTGACCAGGCCACATTATTGACCAGGCCACATTATTGTCCAGACCACATTATTGTCCAGACCACATTATTGACCAGGCCACATTATTGTCCAGGCCACATTACTGACCAGGCCACATTATTGTCCAGACCACATTATTGTCCAGACCACATTATTGTCCAGGTCACATTACTGACCAGACCACATTATTGACCAGACCACATTATTGTCCAGGTCACATTACTGACCAGACCACATTATTGTCCAGGCCGCATTATTGTCCAGACCACATTATTGTCCAGGCCACATTACTGACCAGACCACATTATTGACCAGACCACATTATTGTCCAGACCACATTATTGTCCAGGTCACATTACTGACCAGACCACATTATTGTCCAGACCACATTATTGACCAGACCACATTATTGTCCAGGTCACATTACTGACCAGACCACATTATTGACCAGGCCACATTATTGTCCAGGCCACATTACTGACCAGGCCACATTATTGTCCAGACCACATTATTGTCCAGACCACATTATTGTCCAGACCACATTACTGACCAGGCCACATTATTGTCCAGACCACATTATTGTCCAGACCACATTATTGTCCAGGTCACATTACTGACCAGACCACATTATTGTCCAGACCACATTATTGACCAGACCACATTATTGTCCAGGTCACATTACTGACCAGACCACATTATTGACCAGGCCACATTATTGTCCAGGCCACATTACTGACCAGGCCACATTATTGTCCAGACCACATTATTGTCCAGACCACATTATTGTCCAGACCACATTACTGACCAGGCCACATTATTGTCCAGACCACATTATTGTCCAGACCACATTATTGTCCAGACCACATTACTGACCAGGCCACATTATTGTCCAGACCACATTATTGTCCAGACCACATTATTGTCCAGACCACATTACTGACCAGGCCACATTATTGTCCAGACCACATTATTGTCCAGACCACATTATTGTCCAGACCACATTATTGTCCAGGTCACATTACTGACCAGACCACATTATTGTCCAGACCACATTATTGTCCAGGTCACATTACTGACCAGACCACATTATTGTCCAGACCACATTATTGACCAGACCACATTATTGTCCAGACCACATTATTGTCCAGGTCACATTATTGACCAGGTCACATTATTGACCAGGCCACATTACTGACCAGGCCACATTATTGACCAGGCCACATTACTGACCAGGCCACATTACTGACCAGGCCACATTACTGACCAGACCACATTATTGTCCAGACCACATTATTGACCAGGCCACATTATTGACCAGGCCACATTACTGACCAGGCCACATTATTGTCCAGACCACATTACTGACCAGACCACATTATTGTCCAGACCACATTATTGTCCAGACCACATTATTGTCCAGGTCACATTATTGACCAGACCACATTATTGACCAGACCACATTATTGTCCAGACCACATTATTGTCCAGACCACATTATTGTCCAGGTCACATTATTGACCAGACCACATTATTGTCCAGGCCACATTATTGTCCAGACCACATTATTGTCCAGGTCACATTATTGACCAGACCACATTATTGTCCAGACCACATTATTGTCCAGACCACATTATTGTCCAGGTCACATTATTGACCAGACCACATTATTGTCCAGGCCACATTATTGACCAGACCACATTATTGTCCAGGTCACATTATTGACCAGACCACATTATTGTCCAGGCCACATTATTGACCAGACCACATTATTGTCCAGACCACATTATTGTCCAGGCCACATTATTGACCAGACCACATTATTGTCCAGACCACATTATTGACCAGGCCACATTATTGTCCAGACCACATTATTGACCAGACCACATTATTGACCAGACCACATTATTGTCCAGACCACATTATTGTCCAGGCCACATTATTGTCCAGGTCACATTATTGACCAGACCACATTATTGTCCAGACCACATTATTGACCAGGCCACATTATTGTCCAGACCACATTATTGACCAGACCACATTATTGACCAGACCACATTATTGTCCAGGCCACATTATTGACCAGGCCACATTATTGTCCAGACCACATTATTGACCAGACCACATTATTGACCAGACCACATTATTGTCCAGACCACATTATTGACCAGGCCACATTATTGTCCAGACCACATTATTGACCAGGCCACATTATTGTCCAGGCCACATTATTGTCCAGGTCACATTATTGACCAGACCACATTATTGTCCAGACCACATTATTGACCAGACCACATTATTGTCCAGACCACATTATTGACCAGACCACATTATTGACCAGACCACATTATTGACCAGACCACATTATTGACCAGACCACATTATTGTCCAGGCCACATTATTGTCCAGACCACATTATTGTCCAGACCACATTATTGACCAGGCCACATTATTGTCCAGACCACATTATTGACCAGACCACATTATTGTCCAGGCCACATTATTGTCCAGACCACATTATTGTCCAGACCACATTATTGACCAGACCACATTATTGACCAGACCACATTATTGACCAGACCACATTATTGTCCAGGCCACATTATTGTCCAGACCACATTATTGTCCAGACCACATTATTGACCAGGCCACATTATTGTCCAGACCACATTATTGACCAGGCCACATTATTGACCAGACCACATTATTGACCAGACCACATTATTGTCCAGGCCACATTATTGTCCAGACCACATTATTGACCAGACCACATTATTGTCCAGACCACATTATTGACCAGGCCACATTATTGTCCAGACCACATTATTGACCAGGCCACATTATTGACCAGACCACATTATTGACCAGACCACATTATTGTCCAGACCACATTATTGACCAGACCACATTATTGTCCAGACCACATTATTGACCAGACCACATTATTGTCCAGACCACATTATTGTCCAGGCCACATTATTGACCAGACCACATTATTGTCCAGACCACATTATTGTCCAGACCACATTATTGTCCAGACCACATTATTGACCAGACCACATTATTGTCCAGACCACATTATTGTCCAGACCACATTATTGTCCAGGCCACATTATTGTCCAGACCACATTATTGACCAGGCCACATTATTGTCCAGACCACATTATTGACCAGGCCACATTATTGACCAGACCACATTATTGACCAGACCACATTATTGTCCAGGCCACATTATTGTCCAGACCACATTATTGACCAGACCACATTATTGACCAGACCACATTATTGTCCAGACCACATTATTGACCAGACCACATTATTGTCCAGGCCACATTATTGTCCAGGCCACATTATTGTCCAGACCACATTATTGACCAGACCACATTACTGACCAGGCCACATTATTGACCAGACCACATTATTGTCCAGACCACATTATTGTCCAGGCCACATTATTGTCCAGACCACATTATTGACCAGGCCACATTATTGTCCAGGCCACATTATTGTCCAGACCACATTATTGTCCAGGCCACATTATTGTCCAGGCCACCACCACAGGTATACCTCCCACACCATCCACACCACCACCACAGGTATACCTCCCACACCATCCACACCACCACCACAGGTATACCTCCCACACCATCCACACCACCACCACAGGTATACCTCCCACACCATCCACACCACCACCACAGGTATACCTCCCACACCACCACCACAGGTATACCTCCCACACCATCCACACCACCACCACAGGTATACCTCCCACACCATCCACACCACCACCACAGGTTATACCTCCCGCACCATCCACACCACCACCACAGGTATACCTCCCACACCACCACCACAGGTATACCTCCCACACCATCCACACCACCACCACAGCTATACCTCCCACACCATCCACACCACCACCACAGGTATACCTCCCACACCACCAACCACAGGTATAACCTCCCGCACCATCCACACCACACCACCACAGGTATACCTCCCACACCACCACCACAGGTATACCTCCCACACCATCCACACCACCACCACAGGTATACCTCCCACACCATCCACACCACCACCACAGGTATACCTCCCACACCATCCACACCACCACCACAGGTATACCTCCCACACCATCCACACCACCACCACAGGTATACCTCCCACACCACCACCACAGGTATACCTCCCACACATCCACACCAACCACCACAGGTATACCTCCCACACCATCCACACCACCACCACCACAGGTATACCTCCCACACCATCCACACCACCACCACAGGTATACCTCCCACACCATCCACACCACCACCACAGGTATACCTCCCACACCACCACCACAGGTATACCTCCCACACCATCCACACCACCACCACAGGTATACCTCCCACACCATCCACACCACCACCAACCACAGGTTATACCTCCCACCCAACCATCCACACCACCACCACAGGTATACCTCCCACACCATCCACACCACCACCACAGGTATACCTCCCACACCATCCACACCACCACCACAGGTATACCTCCCACACCATCCACACCACCACCACAGGTATACCTCCCACACCACCACCACAGGTATACCTCCCACACCATCCACACCACCACCACAGGTATACCTCCCACACCATCCACACCACCACCACAGGTATACCTCCCGCACCATCCACACCACCACCACAGGTATACCTCCCACACCACCACCACAGGTATACCTCCCACACCATCCACACCACCACCACAGCTATACCTCCCACACCATCCACACCACCACCACAGGTATACCTCCCACACCACCACCACAGGTATACCTCCCGCACCATCCACACCACCACCACAGGTATACCTCCCACACCACCACCACAGGTATACCTCCCACACCATCCACACCACCACCACAGGTATACCTCCCACACCATCCACACCACCACCACAGGTATACCTCCCACACCATCCACACCACCACCACAGGTATACCTCCCACACCATCCACACCACCACCACAGGTATACCTCCCACACCACCACCACAGGTATACCTCCACACACCATCCACACCACCACCACAGGTATACCTCCCACACCATCCACACCACCACCACCACAGGTATACCTCCCACACCATCCACACCACCACCACAGGTATACCTCCCACACCATCCACACCACCACCACAGGTATACCTCCCACACCACCACCACATGTTATACCTCCGCACACCATCCACACCACCACCACAGGTATACCTCCCACACCATCCACACCACAACCACCACAGGTATACCTCCCACACCATCCACACCACCACAACAGGTATACCTCCCACACCATCCACACCACCACACAGGTATACCTCCCACACCATCCACACCCACCACCACAGGTATACCTCCCACACCATCCACACCACCACCACACAGGTATACCTCCCACACCATCCACACCACCACCCACAGGTATACCTCCCACACCATCACCACCACCACCACAGTATACCTCCCACACCACCCACCACCACCACAGGTATACCTCCCGCACCATCCACACCACCACCACAGTATACCTCCCACACATCACACCACCACACAGGTATACCTCCCACACCATCCACACCACCACCAAGGTATACCTCCCACCATCCCACCACCACCACAGTTATACTCCCAGCACCATCCACACCACCACCACAGGTATACCTCCCACACCATCCACACCACCACCACAGGTATACCTCCCACACCATCCACACCACCACCACAGGTATACCTCCACACCATCCACACCACCACCACAGGTATACCTCCCACACCATCCACACCACCACCACAGGTATACCTCCCACACCATCCACACCACCACCACAGGTATACCTCCCACACCACCACCACAGGTATACCTCCCGCACCATCCACACCACCACCACAGGTATACCTCCCACACCATCCACACCACCACCACAGGTATACCTCCCACACCATCCACACCACCACCACAGGTATACCTCCCACACCATCCACACCACCACCACAGGTATACCTCCCACACCATCCACACCACCACCACCACAGGTATACCTCCCACACCATCCACACCACCACCACAGGTATACCTCCCACACCATCCACACCACCACCACAGGTATACCTCCCACACCACCACCACAGGTATACCTCCCGCACCATCCACACCACCACCACAGGTATACCTCCCACACCACCACCACAGGTATACCTCCCACACCATCCACACCACCACCACAGGTATACCTCCCACACCATCCACACCACCACCACAGGTATACCTCCCACACCATCCACACCACCACCACAGGTATACCTCCCACCATCCACACCACCACCACAGGTATACCTCCCACACCACCACCACAGGTATACCTCCCACACCATCCACACCACCACCACCACAGGTATACCTCCCACACCATCCACACCACCACCACCACAGGTATACCTCCCACACCATCCACACCACCACCACAGGTATACCTCCCACACCATCCACACCACCACCACAGGTATACCTCCCACACCACCACCACAGGTATACCTCCCACACCATCCACACCACCACCACAGCTATACCTCCCACACCACCACCACAGGTATACCTCCCACACCATCCACACCACCACCACAGGTATACCTCCCACACCATCCACACCACCACCACAGGTATACCTCCCGCACCATCCACACCACCACCACAGGTATACCTCCCACACCACCACCACAGGTATACCTCCCACACCATCCACACCACCACCACAGCTATACCTCCCACACCATCCACACCACCACCACAGGTATACCTCCCACCCACCACCACAGGTATACCTCCCGCACCATCCACACCACCACCACAGGTATACCTCCCACCACCACCACAGGTATACCTCCCACACCATCCACACCACCACCAGGTATACCTCCCACACCATCCACACCACCACCACAGGTATACCTCCCACACCATCCACACCACCACCACAGGTATACCTCCCACACCATCCACACCACCACCACAGGTATACCTCCCACACCACCACCACAGGTATACCTCCCACACCATCCACACCACCACCACAGGTATACCTCCCACACCATCCACACCACCACCACAGGTATACCTCCCACACCATCCACACCACCACCACAGGTATACCTCCCACACCATCCACACCACCACCACAGGTATACCTCCCACACCCACCACCACAGGTATACCTCCCACACCATCCACACCACCACCACAGGTATACCTCCCACACCATCCACACCACCACCACAGGTATACCTCCCACACCATCCACACCACCACCACAGGTATACCTCCCACACCATCCACACCACCACACAGGTATACCTCCCACACCATCCACACCACCACCACAGGTATACCTCCCACACCATCCACACCACCACCACAGGTATACCTCCCACACCACCACCACAGGTATACCTCCCACACCATCCACACCACCACCACAGGTATACCTCCCACACCATCCACACCACCACCACAGGTATACCTCCCGCACCATCCACACCACCACCACAGGTATACCTCCCACACCACCACCACAGGTATACCTCCCACACCATCCACACCACCACAGGTATACCTCCCACACCATCCACACCACCACCACAGGTATACCTCCCACACCACCACCACAGGTATACCTCCCGCACCATCCACACCACCACCACAGGTATACCTCCCACACCACCACCACAGGTATACCTCCCACACCATCCACACCACCACCACAGGTATACCTCCCACACCATCCACACCACCACCACAGGTATACCTCCCACACCATCCACACCACCACCACAGGTATACCTCCCACACCATCCACACCACCACCACAGGTATACCTCCCACACCACCACCACAGGTATACCTCCCACACCATCCACACCACCACCACAGGTATACCTCCCACACTCCACACCACCACCACAGGTATACCTCCCACACCATCCACACCACCACCACAGGTATACCTCCCACACCATCCACACCACCACCACAGGTATACCTCCCACACCACCACCACAGGTATACCTCCCACACCATCCACACCACCACCACAGGTATACCTCCCACACCATCCACACCACCACCACCACAGGTATACCTCCCACACCATCCACACCACCACCACAGGTATACCTCCCACACCATCCACACCACCACCACAGGTATACCTCCCACACCATCCACACCACCACCACAGGTATACCTCCCACACCATCCACACCACCACCACAGGTATACCTCCCACACCATCCACACCACCACCACAGGTATACCTCCCACACCATCCACACCACCACCACAGGTATACCTCCCACACCACCACCACAGGTATACCTCCCGCACCATCCACACCACCACCACAGGTATACCTCCCACACCATCCACACCACCACCACAGGTATACCTCCCACACCATCCACACCACCACCACAGGTATACCTCCCACACCACCACCACAGGTATACCTCCCGCACCATCCACACCACCACCACAGGTATACCTCCCACACCATCCACACCACCACCACAGGTATACCTCCCACACCATCCACACCACCACCACAGGTATACCTCCCACACCATCCACACCACCACCACAGGTATACCTCCCACACCATCCACCACCACCACAGGTATACCTCCCACACCATCCACACCACCACCACAGGTATACCTCCCACACCACCACCACAGGTATACCTCCCGCACCATCCACACCACCACCACAGGTATACCTCCCACACCATCCACACCACCACCACAGGTATACCTCCCACACCATCCACACCACCACCACAGGTATACCTCCCACACCATCCACACCACCACCACAGGTATATACCTCCCACACCATCCACACCACCACCACAGGTATACCTCCCACACCACCATCCACACCACCACCACAGGTATACCTCCCACACCATCCACACCACCACCACAGGTATACCTCCCACCCCACCACCACAGGTATACCTCCCCACCATCCACACCACCACCACAGGTATACCTCCCACACCACCACCACCACCAGGTATACCTCCCACACCATCCACACCACCACCACAGGTATACCTCCCACACCATCCACACCACCACCACAGGTATACCTCCCACACCATCCACACCACCACCACAGGTATACCTCCCACACCATCCACACCACCACCACAGGTATACCTCCCACACCACCACCACAGGTATACCTCCCACACCATCCACACCACCACCACAGGTATACCTCCCACACCATCCACACCACCACCACCACAGGTATACCTCCCACACCATCCACACCACCACCACAGGTATACCTCCCACACCATCCACACCACCACCACAGGTATACCTCCCACACCCACCACCACAGGTATACCTCCCACACCATCCACACCACCACCACAGGTATACCTCCCACACCATCCACACCACCACCACCACAGGTATACCTCCCACACCATCCACACCACCACCACAGGTATACCTCCCACACCATCCACACCACCACCACAGGTATACCTCCCACACATCCACACCACCACCACAGGTATACCTCCCACACCATCCACACCACCACCACAGGTATACCTCCCACACCATCCACACCACCACCACAGGTATACCTCCCACACCATCCACACCACCACCACAGGTATACCTCCCACACCACCACCACAGGTATACCTCCCGCACCATCCACACCACCACCACAGGTATACCTCCCACACCATCCACACCACCACCAGGTATACCTCCCACACCATCCACACCACCACCACAGGTATACCTCCCACACCACCACCACAGGTATACCTCCCGCACCATCCACACCACCACCACAGGTATACCTCCCACACCATCCACACCACCACCACAGGTATACCTCCCACACCATCCACACCACCACCACAGGTATACCTCCCACACCATCCACACCACCACCACAGGTATACCTCCCACACCATCCACACCACCACCACAGGTATACCTCCCACACCATCCACACCACCACCACAGGTATACCTCCCACACCACCACCACAGGTATACCTCCCACACCATCCACACCACCACCACAGGTATACCTCCCACACCATCCACACCACCACCACAGGTATACCTCCCACACCATCCACACCACCACCACAGGTATACCTCCCACACCATCCACACCACCACCACAGGTATACCTCCCACACCATCCACACCACCACCACAGGTATACCTCCCGCACCATCCACACCACCACCACAGGTATACCTCCCGCACCATCCACACCACCACCACAGGTATACCTCCCACACCACCACCACAGGTATACCTCCCACACCACCACCACAGGTATACCTCCACACCACCACCAGGTATACCTTCCGCACCATCCACACCACCACCACAGGTATACCTCCCACACCACCCACCACAGGTATACCTCCCCACCATCCACACCACCACCACAGGTATACCTCCCACACCATCCACACCACCACCACAGGTATACCTCCCGCACCATCCACACCACCACCACAGGTATACCTCCAGCACCATCCACACCACCACCACAGGTATACCTCCCACACCACCACCACAGGTATACCTCCAGCACCATCCACACCACCACCACAGGTATACCTCCCACACCACCACCACAGGTATACCTCCCACACCACCACCAGGTATACCTCCCACACCATCCACACCACCACACAGGTATACCTCCCGCACCATCTACACCACCCCCAGGTATACCTCCCACACCATCCACACCACCACCACAGGTATACCTCCCACCCATCCACACCACACAGGTATACCTCCCGCACCATCCACACCACCACAGGTATACCTCCCACACCATCCACACCACCACCACAGTATACCTCCCACACCATCCACACCACCACCACCACAGGTATACCTCCCAGCACCATCCACACCACCACCACAGGTATACCTCCCACACCATCCACACCACCACCACAGGTATAACCTCCCACACCACCACCACCACAGGTATACCTCCCACACCATCCACACCACCACCACAGGTATACCTCACCACACCACCACCACAGGTATACCTCCCGCACATCCACACACACACAAGGTATACCTCCCACACCATCCACACCACCACCACAGGTATACCTCCCACACCATCCACACCACCAACACAGGTATACCTCCCGCACCATCCACACCACCACCACAGGTATACCTCCCACACCATCCTACACCACCACCACAGGTATACCTCCCACACCATCCACACCACCACCACCACAGGTATACCTCCCACACCATCCACACCACCACCACAGGTATACCTCCCACACCATCCACACCACCCCCACCACAGGTATACCTCCCGCACCATCCACACCACCACCACAGGTATACCTCCCACACCATCCACACCACCACCACAGGTATACCTCCCACACCATCCACACCACCACCACAGGTATACCTCCCACACCATCACACCACCACCACAGGTATACCTCCCACACCATCCACACCACCCCACCACAGGTATACCTCCCACACCATTCCCACACACCACCACAAGGTATACCTCCCACACCATCCACACCACCACCACAGGTATACCTCCCACACCATCCACACCACCACCACAGGTATACCTCCGCACACCATCCACACCACCACCACCACAGTTATACCTCCCACACCATCCACACCACACCACCACAGGTATACCTCCCACACCATCCACACCACCACCACAGGTATACCTCCCACACCATCCACACCACCACCACAGGTAATACCTCCCACACCATCCACACCACCACACCACAGGTATACCTCCCACACCATCCACACCACCACCACAGGTATACCTCCCACACCATCCACACCACCACCACAGGTATACCTCCCACACCACCACCACCACAGGTATACCTCCCCACACCATCCACACCACCACCACAGGTATACCTCCCACACCATCCACACCACCACCACAGGTATACCTCCCACACCATCCACACACCACCACCACAGGTATACCTCCCACACATCCACACCACCACCACAAGGTATACCTCCCACACCATCCACACCACCACCACAGGTATACCTCCCACACCATCCACACCACCCACCACAGGTATACCTCCCACACATCCACACCACCACCACAGGTATACCTCCCACACCATCCTACACCACCACCACAGGTATACCTCCCACACCATCCACACCACCACCACAGGTATACCTCCCACACCCATCCACACCACCACACAGGTATACCTCCCACACCATCCACACCACCACCACAGGTATACCTCCCACACCATCCACACCACCACCACAGGTATACCTCCCACACCATCCACACCACCACCACAGGTATACCTCCCACACCATCCACACCACCACCACAGGTATACCTCCCACACCATCCACACCACCACCACAGGTATACCTCCCACACCATCCCCACCACCACCACAGGTATACCTCCCACACCATCCACACCACCACCACAGGTATACCTCCCACACCATCCACACCACCACCACAGGTATACCTCCCACACCATCCACACCACCACCACAGGTATACCTCCCGCACCATCCACACCACCACCACAGGTATACCTCCCGCACCATCCACACCACCACCACAGGTATACCTCCCACACCATCCACACCACCACCACAGGTATACTCCCCGCAACCATCCACACCACCACCACAGGTATACCTCCACACCATCCACACCACCACCACAGGTATACCTCCCACACCATCCACACCACCCACAGGTATACCTCCCACACCATCCACACCACCACACACAGGTATACCTCCCGCACCATCCACACCACCACAGGTATACCTCCCACACCATCCACACCACCACCACAGGTATACCTCCCGACACCTCCACACACCACAGGTATACCTCCCGCACCATCACACCACCACCACAGGTATACCTCCCCACATCCACCACCACCACAGGTATACCTCCCACACCATCCACACCACCACCACAGGTATACCTCCCACACCATCCACACCACCACCACAGGTATACCTCCGCACCATCCACACCACCACAGGTATACCTCCAGCACCATCCACACCACCACCACAGGTATACCTCCCACACCATCCACACCACCACCACAGGTATACCTCCCGCACCATCCACACCACCACCACAGGTATACCTCCCACACCATCCACACCACCACCACAGGTATACCTCCCGCACCATCCACACCACCACCACAGGTATACCTCCCAGCACCATCCACACCACCACCACAGGTATACCTCCCACACCATCCACACCACCACCACAGGTATACCTCCCACACCACCACCACCACAGGTATACCTCCCACATCCACACCATCCACCACAGGTATACCTCCCACACCATCCACACCACCACCACAGGTATACCTCCCACACCATCCACACCACCACCACAGGTATACCTCCCACACCATCCACACCACCACCACAGGTATACCTCCCACACCATCCACACCACCACCACAGGTATACCTCCACACCACCACCACCACCACAGGTATACCTCCCACACCATCCACACCACCACCACAGGTATACCTCCCACACCATCCACACCACCACCACAGGTATACCTCCCACACCATCCACACCACCACCACAGGTATACCTCCCACACCCACCATCCACCACAGGTATACCTCCCACACCATCCACACCACCACCACAGGTATACCTCCCACACCATCCACACCACCACCACAGGTATACCTCCCACACCATCCACACCACCACCACAGGTATACCTCCCACACCATCCACCACCACCACAGGTATACCTCCCGCACCATCCACACCACCACCACAGGTATACCTCCCACACCATCCACACCACCACCACAGGTATACCTCCCACACCATCCACACCACCACCACAGGTATACCTCCCACACCATCCACACCACCACCACAGGTATACCTCCCACACCATCCACACCACCACCACAGGTATACCTCCCACACCATCCACACCACCACCACAGGTATACCTCCCGCACCATCCACACCACCACCACAGGTATACCTCCAACACCATCCACACCACCACCACAGGTATACCTCCCACACCATCCACACCACCACAGGTATACCTCCCACACCATCCACACCACCACCACAGGTATACCTCCCGCATCATCCACACCACCACAGGTATACCTCCAGCACCATCCACACCACCACCACAGGTATACCTCCCACACCTCCACCACCACAGGTATACCTCCCACACCACCACCACCACCACAGGTATACCTCCCACACCACCACCACCACAGGTATACCTCCCACACCATCCACACCACCACCACAGGTATACCTCCCACACCATCCACACCACCACCACAGGTATACCTCCCACACCATCCACACCACCACCACAGGTATACCTCCCGCACCATCCACACCACCACCACAGGTATACCTCCAACACCATCCACACCACCACCACAGGTATACCTCCCACACCATCCACACCACCACAGGTATACCTCCCACACCATCCACACCACCACCACAGGTATACCTCCCGCACCATCCACACCACCACAGGTATACCTCCAGCACCATCCACACCACCACCACAGGTATACCTCCCACACCTCCACCACCACAGGTATACCTCCCACACCACCACCACCACCACAGGTATACCTCCCACACCACCACCACCACAGGTATACCTCCCACACCATCCACACCACCACCACAGGTATACCTCCCACACCATCCACACCACCACCACAGGTATACCTCCCGCACCATCCACACCACCACAGGTATACCTCCAGCACCATCCACACCACCACCACAGGTATACCTCCCGCACCATCCACACCACCACAGGTATACCTCCAGCACCATCCACACCACCACCACAGGTATACCTCCCGCACCATCCACACCACCACCATAGGTATACCTCCAGCACCATCCACACCACCACAGGTATACCTCCCACACCATCCACACCACCACCACAGGTATACCTCCCACACCACCACCACCACAGGTATACCTCCCGCACCATCCACACCACCACCACAGGTATTCCTCCCACACCATCCACACCACCACCACAGGTATACCTCCCGCACCATCCACACCACCACCACAGGTATACCTCCCGCACCATCCACACCACCACCACAGGTATACCTCCCACACCATCCACACCACCACCACAGGTATACCTCCCGCACCATCCACACCACCACCACAGGTATACCTCCCACACCATCCACACCACCACCACAGGTATACCTCCCACACCATCCACACCACCACCACAGGTATACCTCCCACACCATCCACACCACCACCACAGGTATACCTCCCACACCACCACCACAGGTATACCTCCCACACCACCACCACAGGTATACCTCCCACACCATCCACACCACCACCACAGGTATACCTCCCACACCACCACCACCACAGGTATACCTCCCACACCATCCACACCACCACCACCACAGGTATACCTCCCGCACCATCCACACCACCACCACAGGTATACCTCCCACACCACCATCACCACAGGTATACCTCCCACACCATCCACACCACCACCACAGGTATACCTCCCACACCATCCACACCACCACCACAGGTATACCTCCCACACCACCATCACCACAGGTATACCTCCCACACCATCCACACCACCACCACAGGTATACCTCCCACACCATCCACACCACCACCACAGGTATACCTCCCACACCACCACCACAGGTATACCTCCCACACCATCCACACCACCACCACAGGTATACCTCCCACACCACCACCACAGGTATACCTCCCACACCATCCACACCACCACCACAGGTATACCTCCCACACCATCCACACCACCACCACAGGTATACATCCCACACCATCCACACCACCACCACAGGTATACCTCCCACACCATCCACACCACCACCACAGGTATACCTCCCACACCATCCACACCACCACCACAGGTATACCTCCCACACCATCCACACCACCACCACAGGTATACATCCCACACCATCCACACCACCACCACAGGTATACCTCCCACACCATCCACACCACCACCACAGGTATACCTCCCACACCATCCACACCACCACCACAGGTATACCTCCCACACCATCCACACCACCACCACAGGTATACATCCCACACCATCCACACCACCACCACAGGTATACCTCCCACACCATCCACACCACCACCACAGGTATACCTCCCACACCATCCACACCACCACCACAGGTATACCTCCCACACCATCCACACCACCACCACAGGTATACATCCCACACCATCCACACCACCACCACAGGTATACCTCCCACACCATCCACACCACCACCACAGGTATACCTCCCACACCATCCACACCACCACCACAGGTATACCTCCCACACCATCCACACCACCACCACAACATCCACCTCATCCGCTTTACACCACAAAGATAATTCTCGTTTCCTACCGCATAGTTCAAAACAGTTCCATATAATTCTGAGAGTGGAGGTGGGGATGTAATCCAGTGCTCAGGAAGTGTTGTAATTAAAGTGTTGTTGTGGTGTTGTGGAGACTGGCGTTATAAAGAGCACCAACGGGTTGTCATATCTTAATATGTTGGGAAATAATATACTCTCATGGAAAAAAATCACAATTTTTGCTTTCTATAAAAGCTCATATATGGACTAAGAATAGTCACGTAGAGCTGAGGAAAAGAAAATATTACACTATGTGGGATTATCTTTGGCCATGAAATAAATGTAATATAAATTATGGACTTTTTTTAGGTGAATTAAGTCCAGTTCTCATGATAACATGCAAGGGGAAGGGAAGGGTACTGTCAGGGGTAAGCGCCAAGCCTTAATGACTATATAGCACTTGGAAGGGGGTCAGGATAAGGATTAGGGATGGGACGGCGGGAAGGAATTATGCGCTATAATTTGTGGACGGTCGGGGATTGAACGCCAACCTGCATGAAGCGAGACCGTCACTCTACCGTCGAGCCCAAGTGGCTGGACTGATAAAATGGAAGCATAACTGTAAATATATTTTCAAGTTGTGTTTGTTGTCTTCATCTGTCCTAAAGGAACGTCTGTAGGTGGCGTATGGCTTTGTTTGTATGGTAAAGTCTGACCATATTAAATATGGACACGAGGCTACGGCCCGTCTTGTCTGCCTCACCCTCTTATTATCAACATTATATGTCTGGTGGGCATTATGGAGCAGTTAATATGGATTGTTGCCGGGCCATATTGGTGACGGGGAGTGAGGCCTGTGTAGGAGTAGTGAGGAGGGAGGCAGGGGAGAGGTGAGAGAAGTGAGGGAGGGAGGGTGATCTGGAGGCAAGAGAGGTAAGGTAATTATCAGGAGAAAGCGGTGATCAAGTAACTATTAAATCGCTCTTGGGAACGAGGTATGGTTGTTGTTGTTAAAGATTCGCTACCTGGAACAAGAAGTTCCCAGTAACACGGGCTATGGTGAGCCCGTAGACGAGGTATGGGCTAACAACGAGGCTAAGGGAAGATTAGAGCACTGGGAAGAGGGTCAGGATTTGGGATGGGACGAGTGGAAAAAATGGTGCCCAAACACTTGAACGGTCGGGGGATTGAACGCCGACCTGCATGATGCGAGACCGTCGCTCTATACCGTCCAGCCCGAGTGGTTGAGAGGAAGAAAGGAATGGAATTAGGTGTCAGGGGTCAGGAATTAGAGGTCAGGTATTTGGGAGGAGGTATTTGGGTCA
Source organism: Procambarus clarkii (assembly GCF_040958095.1). NCBI lineage: Eukaryota > Metazoa > Arthropoda > Malacostraca > Decapoda > Cambaridae > Procambarus > Procambarus clarkii. The sequence continues at coordinate 40,866,658 of NC_091160.1, read as the reverse complement.
CACAGGGCTCGGGATTATACGTCAGGTGTTAGGGAGTCAGGTATAAGGCGTCGACAGTCAGGGAACATGGTTCAGGTATCAGGTATGAGGAGTCACCATCTCCCTGACACCATTCCTCTCACAAATGGAGGTCACTATCGAGCACAAATACTCATTTGGATCCAATTACCTCGACAAATGTCTTGGGAAAGGAGGTGAGGAAGGATTGGAACTTCTCCAGTGGCTCTGGCAGGGATTGTAAGAGACCCTTATGATCTCTCCAATCATTTTTTATTGAAGGTGAGGAAGATGACGAAGGTGATTTGGTATGATTCGAATGTGTACATGGAGTACACGTGGGTCTGGAGACCAGAGGGGAGACAGTGTGGGTCTGGAGACCAGAGGGGAGACAGTGAGGGGTCTGGAGACCAGAGGGGAGACAGTGAGGGTCTGGAGACCAGAGGGGAGACAGTGAGGGTCTGGAGACCAGAGGGGAGACAGTGAGGGGTCTGGAGACCAGAGGGGAGACAGTGAGGGTCTGCAGACCAGAGGGGAGACAGTGGTGGTCTGGAGACCAGAGGGGAGACAGTGAGGGTCTGCAGACCAGAGGGGAGACAGTGGTGGTCTGGAGACCAGAGGGGAGACAGTGAGGGGTCTGGAGACCAGAGGGGAGACAGTGAGGGTCTGGAGACCAGAGGGGAGACAGTGGTGGTCTGGAGACCAGAGGGGAGACAGTGTGGGTCTGGAGACCAGAGGGGAGACAGTGGTGGTCTGGAGACCAGAGGGGAGACAGTGTGGGTCTGGAGAAAAGAGGGGAGACAGTGTGGGTCTGGAGACCAGAGGGGAGACAGTGTGGGTCTGGAGACCAGAGGGGAGACAGTGGTGGTCAGGAGACCAGAGGGGAGACAGTGTGGGTCTGGAGACCAGAGGAGAGACAGTGTGGGTCTGGAGACCAGAGGGGAGACAGTGTGGGTCTGGAGACCAGAGGGGAGACAGTGGTGGTCTGGAGACCAGAGGGGAGACAGTGTGGGTCTGGTGACCAGAGGGGAGACAGTGTGGGTCTGGAGACCAGAGGGGAGACAGTGTGGGTCTGGAGACCAGAGGGGAGACAGTGTGGGTCTGGAGACCAGAGGGGAGACAGTGTGGGTCTGGAGACCAGAGGGGAGACAGTGTGGGTCTGGAGACCAGAGGGGAGACAGTGTGGGTCTGGAGACCAGAGGGGAGACAGTGGTGGTCTGGAGACCAGAGGGGAGACAGTGTGGGTCTGGAGACCAGAGGGGAGACAGTGTGGGTCTGGAGACCAGAGGGGAGACAGTGTGGGTCTGGAGACCAGAGGGGAGACAGTGTGGGTCTGGAGACCAGAGGGGAGACAGTGAGGGGTCTGGAGACCAGAGGGGAGACAGTGAGGGTCTGGAGACCAGAGGGGAGACAGTGTGGGTCTGGAGACCAGAGGGGAGACAGTGTGGGTCTGGAGACCAGAGGGGAGACAGTGTGGGTCTGGAGACCAGAGGGGAGACAGTGTGGGTCTGGAGACCAGAGGGGAGACAGTGAGGGTCTGGAGACCAGAGGGGAGACAGTGTGGGTCTGGAGACCAGAGGGGAGACAGTGTGGGTCTGGAGACCAGAGGGGAGACTGTGTGGGTCTGGAGACCAGAGGGGAGACAGTGTGGGTCTGGAGACCAGAGGGGAGACAGTGAGGGTCTGGAGACCAGAGGGGAGACAGTGAGGGTCTGGAGACCAGAGGGGAGACAGTGTGGGTCTGGAGACCAGAGGGGAGACAGTGTGGGTCTGGAGACCAGAGGGGAGACAGTGAGGGTCTGGAGACCAGAGGGGAGACAGTGTGGGTCTGGAGACCAGAGGGGAGACAGTGTGGGTCTGGAGACCAGAGGGGAGACAGTGTGGGTCTGGAGACCAGAGGGGAGACAGTGAGGGTCTGGAGACCAGAGGGGAGACAGTGTGGGTCTGGAGACCAGAGGGGAGACAGTGTGGGTCTGGAGACCAGAGGGGAGACTGTGTGGGTCTGGAGACCAGAGGGGAGACAGTGTGGGTCTGGAGACCAGAGGGGAGACAGTGAGGGTCTGGAGACCAGAGGGGAGACAGTGAGGGTCTGGAGACCAGAGGGGAGACAGTGTGGGTCTGGAGACCAGAGGGGAGACAGTGTGGGTCTGGAGACCAGAGGGGAGACAGTGAGGGTCTGGAGACCAGAGGGGAGACAGTGTGGGTCTGGAGACCAGAGGGGAGACAGTGTGGGTCTGGAGACTAGAGGGGAGACAGTGTGGGTCTGGAGACCAGAGGGGAGACAGTGTGGGTCTGGAGACCAGAGGGGAGACAGTGGGGTCTGGAGACCAGAGGGGAGACAGTGGGGTCTGGAGACCAGAGGGGAGACAGTGAGGGTCTGGAGACCAGAGGGGAGACAGTGTGGGTCTGGAGACCAGAGGGGAGACAGTGAGGGCTCTGGAGACCAGAGGGGAGACAGTGAGGGTCTGGAGACCAGAGGGGAGACAGTGGGGGTCTGGAGACCAGAGGGGAGACAGTGTGGGTCTGGAGACCAGAGGGGAGACAGTGTGGGTCTGGAGACCAGAGGGGAGACAGTGGGGTCTGGAGACCAGAGGGGAGACAGTGGGGTCTGGAGACCAGAGGGGAGACAGTGTGGGTCTGGAGACCAGAGGGGAGACAGTGTGGGTCAGGAGACCAGACGGGAGACACTGTGGGTCTGGAGACCAGAGGGGAGACAGTGTGGGTCTGGAGACCAGAGGGGAGACAGTGTGGGTCTGGAGACCAGAGGGGAGACAGTGGGGTCTGGAGACCAGAGGGGAGACAGTGGGGTCTGGAGACCAGAGGGAAGACAGTGGGGGTCAGGAGACCAGAGGGGAGACAGTGTGGGTCTGGAGACCAGAGGGGAGACAGTGGGGTCTGGAGACCAGAGGGGAGACAGTGTGGGTCTGGAGACCAGAGGGGAGACAGTGTGGGTCTGGAGACCAGAGGGGAGACAGTGTGGGTCTGGAGACCAGAGGGGAGACAGTGGGGTCTGGAGACCAGAGGGGAGACAGTGGGGTCTGGAGACCAGAGGGAAGACAGTGGGGGTCAGGAGACCAGAGGGGAGACAGTGTGGGTCTGGAGACCAGAGGGGAGACAGTGGGGTCTGGAGACCAGAGGGGAGACAGTGTGGGTCTGGAGACCAGAGGGGAGACAGTGTGGGTCTGGAGACCAGAGGGGAGACAGTGTGGGTCTGGAGACCAGAGGGGAGACAGTGTGGGTCTGGAGACCAGAGGGGAGACAGTGTGGGTCAGGAGACCAGAGGGGAGACAGTGGGGGAGAGAGACCTGGTCACAACCATCAGGTCACTGGGTGTCGAGGAGGACCTCTGGTCAGGAGGTTGCAGTGCCACTCCGAGACTGTTCCTGCAGCTGCTCCCGACAACGTAAATAATGTAATTGGCACCAGTGAGGGTGGTTAGTGGTGTTGGGAGGGAGGTGTGGTAGAGGCACCGTGGCTCACTGTGGCTCTCTCACCCCTGGCTCACTGTGACCCTCTCACCTGGCTCACTGTGACTCTCTCACCTGGCTCACTGTGGCTCTCTCACCTGGCTCACTGTGGCTCTCTCACCTGGCTCACTGTGGCTCTCTCACCTGGCTCACTGTGGCTCTCTCACCTGGCTCACTGTGGCTCTCTCACCTGGCTCACTGTGGCTCTCTCACCGTGGCTCACTGTGGCTCTCTCACCTGGCTCACTGTGGCTCTCTCACCTGGCTCACTGTGGCTCTCTCACCTGGCTCACTGTGGCTCTCTCACCTGGCTCACTGTGGCTCTCTCACCTGACTCACTGTGGCTCTCTCACCTGGCTCACTGTGGCTCTGGGACCTGGCTCACTGTGGCTCTCTCACCTGGCTCACTGTGGCTCTCTCACCTGGCTCACTGTGGCTCTCTGACCTGGCTCACTGTGGCTCTCTCACCTGGCTCACTGTGGCTCTGGGACCTGGCTCACTGTGGCTCTCACCTGGCTCACTGTGGCTCTGGGACCTGGCTCACTGTGGCTCTGGGACCTGGCTCACTGTGGCTCTCTCACCTGGATCACTGTGGCTCTCTCACCTGGCTCACTGTGGCTCTCTCACCTGGCTCACTGTGGCTCTCTCACCTGGCTCACTGTGGCTCTGGGACCTGGCTCACTGTGGCTCTCTCACCTGGCTCACTGTGGCTCTGGGACCTGGCTCACTGTGGCTCTGGGACCTGGCTCACTGTGGCTCTCTCACCTGGCTCACTGTGGCTCTCTGACCTGGCTCACTGTGGCTCTCTGACCTGGCTCACTGTGGCTCTCACCTGGCTCACTGTGGCTCTGGGACCTGGCTCACTGTGGCTCTCTCACCTGGCTCACTGTGGCTCTCTCACCTGGCTCACTGTGGCTCTGGGACCTGGCTCACTGTGGCTATCTCACCTGGCTCACTGTGGCTCTCTCACCTGGCTCACTGTGGCTCTCTGACCTGGCTCACTGTGGCTCTCTGACCTGGCTCACTGTGGCTCTCTCACCTGGCTCACTGTGGCTCTCTCACCTGGCTCACTGTGGCTCTCTCACCTGGCTCACTGTGGCTCTCTCACCTGGCTCACTGTGGCTCTCTCACCTGGCTCACTGTGGCTCTCTCACCTGGCTCACTGTGGCTCTCTCACCTGGCTCACTGTGGCTCTGGGACCTGGCTCACTGTGGCTCTCTCACCTGGCTCACTGTGGCTCTCTCACCTGGCTCACTGTGGCTCTCTCACCTGGCTCACTGTGGCTCTCTCACCTGGCTCACTGTGGCTCTCTCACCTGGCTCACTGTGGCTCTCTGACCTGGCTCACTGTGGCTCTCTCACCTGGCTCACTGTGGCTCTGGGACCTGGCTCACTGTGGCTCTCTCACCTGGCTCACTGTGGCTCTCTGACCTGGCTCACTGTGGCTCTCTGACCTGGCTCACTGTGGCTCTCTCACCTGGCTCACTGTGGCTCTGAGACCTGGCTCACTGTGGCTCTCTCACCTGGCTCACTGTGGCTCTCTCACCTGGCTCACTGTGGCTCTCTCACCTGGCTCACTGTGGCTCTCTCACCTGGCTCACTGTGGCTCTCTCACCTGGCTCACTGTGGCTCTCTCACCTGGCTCACTGTGGCTCTCTCACCTGGCTCACTGTGGCTCTCTCACCTGGCTCACTGTGGCTCTCTCACCTGGCTCACTGTGGCTCTCTGACCTGGCTCACTGTGGCTCTCTCACCTGGCTCACTGTGGCTCTCTGACCTGGCTCACTGTGGCTCTCTGACCTGGCTCACTGTGGCTCTCTCACCTGGCTCACTGTGGCTCTGGGACCTGGCTCACTGTGGCTCTCTCACCTGGCTCACTGTGGCTCTCTGACCTGGCTCACTGTGGCTCTCTGACCTGGCTCACTGTGGCTCTGGGACCTGGCTCACTGTGGCTCTGGGACCTGGCTCACTGTGGCTCTCTCACCTGGCTCACTGTGGCTCTCTCACCTGGCTCACTGTGGCTCTCTCACCTGGCTCACTGTGGCTCTCTCACCCCTGGCACCTGGTGAAGGAGCAACACTCACAAGGAAGGAGGAGGAGGAAGTAAGGATACAGCTAGCATCACTGGATGTAACTAACGCTACTGGACCTGATAGAGTATCACCGTGGGTGATTAAGAGAAGCAGCACAGACCCTCAGCATACCTCTAGCACTAATATATAATGAGTCACTTACACAGGGGGAATTGCCCAGCTGCTGGAAGAAGGCTAATGTGGTGTCTATCTACAAGAAAGAAGATAGAGAAGACGTACTTAACTACAGATCAGTGTCGCTTTCAAGCATTCCTTGCAAAGTACTTGAAAGAATGATGAATTTAAGACTAGTTGTACACCTAGAAAGAATTGAGTTTATAAATAAGCAACATCATGGCTTTCGAGTAGGGAAACCATGCTTACGAATCTCCTGGTGTTTTATGATAAGGTAACGAAAATAAGGCAAGACAGAGAAGGATGGGCAGATTGCATATTTCTAGACTGCCAAAAAGCCTTTGATACAGTACCCCACAGGACGCTACTATACAAACTTGTGAGGCATGGCGGCAGTAGGCGGCAACGTATTAACATGGGTAAAGAATTACCTGACAGAATTACCCGTCAGAGAGTGACAGTGAGGGGAGACGGGTCGGACTGGTGTAGAGTAACAAGCGGGGTACCTCAAGGATCACTCCTGGGACCTATACTATTCCTCATTTATGTAAATGACTTGACTGCAGGAGTCAACCTGAATGATCAAGTCACCTCTATAAGTTTACTATGGAGACTAAAATTGATAAATGTTTGCCATTCTTAGATATACTTACTCATAGGGAAGACTTCACTAACGTTTAGTGTTTACAGAAAGTCTTCGAATAATTGATCTTATGTATATTATTCCTCAGGGCATAGATACAATGTGAAACAATCTACTTTTTCCTCTATGTATCTAAGAGCTCTTCGGGATGTTAGTCCAGACTTCTTAGACGAAGAGTTTAAGAATATTGATTCTCTTGGTCTCAAGCTTTGTTACCCACTGAGTATTTTTGATGTTTGCCGTAGCAAAGCACGTCGTACATATTATAATAAAATATGCAGTGAAAAAATTTGCACAAAAAATGTGTTATGTTTAACATATTTCTCTGGGTGTGAAAATATTGTCAAGGCCTTGAAACTTTTTGATATACATGTATTGTTTAATTACGAAAATACTGTTGGAAAACTGTTAGTTAGAAACAGTCCTCGTAGTGATAATTGTGTCATTTATAAAATACCTGGTAAAGACTGTAATAATTTCTATGTTGGGCAAACATCTAAAGATTTGAAATTTCAAATTTCGCAACATAAATACTCTGTAAGACATGGCCAATTGTCTAATGCTTTGTTTGTTCACTTGTCAGAAGATGCTCACCAAATTGATTGGGAGATGGCTTCTTCAATAACGAATTGTAAAAGAACTTTCAATAGGAACATAATTGAATCTGCTTTAATACAGATTACAAAATCATGTAATTTGAACATTAGCAGAGGTTTGTATAGTTTAGATCCATTTTTGATTGATCAGTTAAAGGGCGATTTGAGTAGGATCATTGATTCTCCTTTGTTTCACTAATAGCGTGTTAATATCCACTATCTCACTAAGTCTCTATTAATATTCACTATCCCATTAAAGACATTACAACGTTGACCAGACCACACACTAGAAGTTGAGGGACGACGACGTTTCGGTCCGTCCTGGACCATTCTCAAGTCGATTCTCAAGTCGAAAATGGACATTACAACATAAGAATGAGAGTAACTGCAGAAGGCCTATTTGCCTTCTGCAGTTACTCTCATTCTTACTGCGTTACTATTCTGCATAAATTATTGACTTTGTTGTGTTAGTTTAGTTTAGGTTAGGTTAGGTAGGGTTGGCTAGGTTCGGTCAGATATCTACGTTAGTTTTAACTCAAGTTAAAAAAAAAATAACTCATACATAATGAAATGGATAGCTTTATCATTTCTTAAGAAAAAAATAGAAAAATATAGGCAAATCGGGCGTTGCATAGTAGGCTGAGTACTACGTTCTGGGTACTAGGTACAATATATATATATATATATATATATATATATATATATATATATATATATATATATATATATATATATATATATATATATATATATATATATATATATATATATATGTCGTACCTAGTAGCCAGAACTCAATTCTCAGCCTACTATGCAAGGCCTGATTTGCCTAATAAGCCAAGTTTTCATGAATTAATTGTTTTTCGACGACCTAACCTACCTAACCTAACCTAACCTAACTTTTTTGGCTACCTAACCTAACCTAACCTATAAAGATAGGTTAGGTTAGGTTAGGTAGGGTTGGTTAGGTTCGGTCATATATCTACTTTAATTTTATCTCCAATAAAAGACAATTGACCTCATACATAATGAAATGGGTAGCTTTATCATTTCATAAGAAAAAAATTAGAGAAAATATATTAATTCAGGAAAACTTGGCTTATTAGGCAAATCGGGCCTTGCATAGTAGGCTGAGAAGTGAGTTCTGGCTACTAGGTACGACACATATATATATATATATATATATATATATATATATATATATATATATATATATATATATATATATATATATATATATATATATATTATTAAATATGACCGAAAAAGTAAGATTAATAATTCTAACACGAATTTTCTCAATCTTTCGTACATTTCTTTTCACTGTTGGTGGTAATTCAAAAATCAATTCTCCAAAATTCATTTTTATTTCTTGTCTGACGCGACACGAGCGCGTTTCGTAAAACTTATTACATTTTCAAAGACTTTAGTTTACAAATACACAACTGAATAGAACTTACACATCTCCGGTTTTGTTTATATCTACATTTGAGTGAGGTGGATGGGGTGAGGTGGCATTAATAGGGTATTAATTTCATCAACACAAGACAGAACAAGAGGTGGCATTAATAGGGTATTAATTTCATCAACACAAGACAGAACACGAAACAATGGGTATTGAAATGGAAGTGATTGTAGAAAGCCTATTGGTCCATATTTCTTGATGCTTCTATATTGGAGCGGAGTCTTGAGGTGGGTAGAATATAGTTGTGCATTAATTGGCTGTTGATTGCTGGTGTTGACTTCTTGATGTGTAGTGCCTCGCAAACGTCAAGCCGCCTGCTATCGCTGTATCTATCGATGATTTATGTGTTGTTTACTAGGATTTCTCTGGCGATGGTTTGGTTGTGGGAAGAGATTATATGTTCCTTAACAACAGGGCTCCATTAAGGAACATATAATCTCTTCCCACAACCAAACCATCGCCAGAGAAATCCTAGTAAACAACACAGAAATCATCGATAGATACAGCGATAGCAGGCGGCTTGACGTTTGCGAGGCACTACACATCAAGAAGTCAACACCAGCAATCAACAGCCAATTAATGCACAACTATATTCTACCCACCTCAAGACTCCGCTCCAATATAGAAGCATCAAGAAATATGGACCAATAGGCTTTCTACAATCACTTCTATTCAATACCCATTGTTTCGTGTTCTGTCTTGTGTTGATGAAATTAATACCCTATTAATGCCACCTCACCCCATCCACCTCACTCAAATGTAGATATAAACAAAACCGGAGATGTGTAAGGTCTATTCAGTTGTGTATTTGTAAACTAAAGTCTTTGAAAATGTAATAAGTTTTACGAAACGCGCCAGACAAGAAATAAAAATGAATTTTGGAGAATTGATTTTTGAATTACCACCAACAGTGAAAAGAAATGTACGAAAGATTGAGAAAATTCGTGTTAGAATTATTAATCTTACTTTTTCGGTCATATTTAATAATATATGTCTACAGGAAAGACTGCTACCAAAATATACTAATATATATATATATATATATATATATATATATATATATATATATGTATGTATGTATACAACCGCATTGAGAATAATATATGACAAATATTTATATGTTTGAATGAGGGTGAGACGAGGTGTGAGAGGTTGGTGGCAACACATCCTCTGAATTGCCAGTACGGTTTAATACTAAGTGTAATAAGTACATTTTTTGACTGTCATACAAAGTACATTATTGCACTTACATTTATCTCCCCATTTATTCTCCTCGTTTTCTGTTAAGACTCAGAATTTAAGGTTGAAGTTTTCTAGTTTAATATAGTAATCACAAATTTTAAATATGAGGAATTTCTTTTTCAATGTTATTAAACAATAGAGATTTTATACAAAATTTTAAAATATCCTGAGTTACTTTACAATTTATTGAAATATTTTAGTTTTGCTTTATTTGTTTTATAAAACTGTAATATCATTATAGCTATAGCTTAAGTACTAAGTGTAATTAAGAAGCTATAAAATGCTTATCATCAAAAAGGTCGTGGTTAGGTTAGGGTTGAGGTTGGCTATTCAGCTTTTCAGGTAAACTGAAATATTCACAATATATTTGACATTCCGGTTTAATACCAAGTGAAAATAAGTACAATTCCTGACTGCTCGGAATAGTACATAATTAGACTTACTTGTGCTGTTACATTTACCTCCCCATACTTAGAGGACGGACTGGAGTGTGATGAGGTGGTAGTGGGGAGAGAGGAGGAAGGGGGAAGGAGGGAGGGGAAGGGAGATGGGGATAGAGGAGGAAGGTTGGGGGGAAGGGAGGGGTGGGGGGGGGGGGAGTGGCGCCGAGGGCAACTGGCCATTGTAATGTAAGAAGCCTGTTCCACCCCCCAACCCCCCCACCCCCCAACCTGGGGGCCGTCTCTCCCTCCTGCCTCTTCTCTACTCTACTCCTGCCTCTTCTCTACGTCCTAACACTTCCCGTTTTCTTCAGAACACTCCCATGATTGTCCCCCCCCCCCCCACGTGTTAATTACAACAACCCCAGTCACTCACTCATTCCCAACTACATAGTTTATTGTTGTCAATTGTCGAGGCTTAACAACTGCAAACTTCTCACTCTTGAGGAGAGGTAACGACCCCAGGACACCCCACACGACCCTCAGCACGACTACGGCCACTAATGTGTCGTGTATGATCTTTACACTCCAACTATTCTGGAGGAGTCGTGAGGAAGTGTGAGGATCACTCCAGGACCAATGTGGAGTAATGGCGTCGGGCCGGGGCGGTCGATATTGTGGCCGGGGTCATCTTTATACATGTACCTGGCCCGGTCGTCGACGGCCTGATGGGCGCCGCTGGCCTATATTAGTGCGGCCGGATAGTATGCTCTTGTGCATGTTGAGGCTGTGGTGGCTATCATGGCTCTCTCTCTCTCACCCTCCCTGCCACGCCCCTCCACCCTCCCTGCCACGCCCCTCCACCACCCCCCTCCCTGCCACTCCCCTCCACCACCACCCTCCCTGCCACGCCCCTCCACCACCACCCTCCCTGCCACGCCCCTCCACCACCACCCTCCCTGCCACGCCCCTCCTCCACCCCCCTCCCTGCCACGCCCCTCCACCACCACCCTCCCTGCCACGCCCCTCCACCACCACCCTCCCTGCCACGCCCCTCCCCCACCCCCCTCCCTGCCACGCCCCTCCATCACCACCCTCCCTGCCACGCCCCTCCTCCACCCCCCTCCTCCACCCCCCTCCCTGCCACGCCACTCCACCACCACCCTCCCTGCCACGCCCCTCCACCACCACCCTCCCTGCCACGCCCCTCCTCCACCCTCCCTGCCACGCCCCTCCATCACCCTCCCTGCCACGCCCCTCCACCACCACCCTCCCTGCCACGCCCCTCCTCCACCCTCCCTGCCACGCCCCTCCATCACCCTCCCTGCCACGCCCCTCCACCACCACCCTCCCTGCCACGCCCCTCCACCACCACCCTCCCTGCCACGCCCCTCCACCACCACCCTTCCTGCCACGCCCCTCCACCACCACCCTCCCTGCCACGCCCCTCCACCACCACCCTCCCTGCCACGCCCCTCCACCACCACCCTCCCTGCCACGCCCCTCCACCACCACCCTCCCTGCCACGCCCCTCCTCCACCACCCTCCCTGCCACGCCCCTCCTCCACCACCCTCCCTGCCACGCCCCTCCACCAACACCCTCCCTGCCACGCCCCTCCACCACCACCCTCCCTGCCACGCCCCTCCACCACCACCCTCCCTGCCACGCCCCTCCACCACCACCCTCCCTGCCACGCCCCTCCACCACCCCCCTCCCTGCCACGCCCCTCCACCACCCCCCTCCCTGCCACGCCCCTCCACCACCACCCTCCCTGCCACGCCCCTCCACCACCACCCTCCCTGCCACGCCCCTCCACCACCACCCTCCCTGCCACGCCCCTCCACCACCACCCTCCCTGCCACGCCCCTCCACCACCACCCTCCCTGCCACGCCCCTCCACCACCACCCTGCCTGCCACGCCCCTCCACCACCACCCTCCCTGCCACGCCCCTCCACCACCACCCTCCCTGCCACGCCCCTCCACCACCACCCTCCCTGCCACGCCCCTCCACCACCACCCTCCCTGCCACGCCCCTCCACCACCACCCTCCCTGCCACGCCCCTCCACCGCCCCTCCACCACCACCCTCCCTGCCACGCCCCTCCACCACCACCCTCCCTGCCACGCCCCTCCACCACCCCCCTCCCTGCCACGCCCCTCCACCACCACCCTCCCTGCCACGCCCCTCCTCCACCCCCCTCCCTGCCACGCCCCTCCACCACCACCCTCCCTGCCACGCCCCTCCACCACCCCCCTCCCTGCCACGCCCCTCCACCACCACCCTCCCTGCCACGCCCCTCCACCACCACCCTCCCTGCCACGCCCCTCCTCCACCCCCCTCCCTGCCACGCCCCTCCATCACCCTCCCTGCCACGCCCCTCCTCCACCAGCCTCCCTGCCACGCCCCTCCTCCACCCCCTCCCTGCCACGCCCCTCCACCACCACCCTCCCTGCCACGCCCCTCCATCACCCTCCCTGCCACGCCCCTCCACCACCACCCTCCCTGCCACGCCCCTCCATCACCCTCCCTGCCACGCCCCTCCACCCCCTCCATCACCACCCTCCCTGCCACGCCCCTCCACCACCCCCCTCCCTGCCACGCCCCTCCACCACCCCCCTCCCTGCCACGCCCCTCCACCACCCCCTCCCTGCCACGCCCCTCCACCACCCCCCTCCCTGCCACGCCTCTCCACCACCACCCTCCCTGCCACGCCCCTCCACCACCACCCTCCCTGCCACGCCCCTCCACCACCACCCTCCCTGCCACGCCCCTCCACATCACCCTCCCTGCCACGCCCCTCCACCACCACCCTCCCTGCCACGCCCCTCCACCACCCCCCTCCCTGCCATGCCCCTCCACCACCCCCCTCCCAGCCACGCCTCTCCACCACAACCCTCCCTGCCACGCCCCTCCACCACCACCCTCCCTGCCACGTCCCTCCACCACCCCCCTCCCTGCCACGCCCCTCCACCACCACCCTCCCTGCCACGCCCCTCCACGTCACCCTCCCTCCCTGCCACGACCCTCCACCACCACCCTCCCTGCCACGCCCCTCCATCAATCCCCTCCCTGCCACGCCCCTCCACCACCCTCCCTCCCTGCCACGCCTCTCCACCACCACCCTCCCTGCCACGCCCCTCCACCACCACCCTCCCTGCCACGCCCCTCCACCACCCCCTCCCTGCCACGCCCCTCCACCACCCTCCCTGCCACGCCTCTCTATCACCCTCCCTGCCACGCCCCTCCACCACCACCCTCCCTGCCACGCCCCTCCACCACCCTCCCTCCCTGCCACGCCCCTCCACCACCACCCTCCCTGCCACGCCCATCTACTACCCTCCCTGCCACGCCCCTCCACCACCACCCTCCCTGCCACGCCCCTCCACCACCACCCTCCCTGCCACGCCCCTCCACCACCACCCTCCCTGCCACGCCCCTCCACCACCACCCTCCCTGCCACGCCCCTCCACCACCCCCCTCCCTGCCACGCCCCTCCACCACCACCCTCCCTGCCACGCCCCTCCACCACCATCCTCCCTAGCCACGCCCCTCCACCACCCCCCTCCCTGCCACGCCCCTTCACCACCCTCCCTGCCACGCCTCTCCATCACCCTCCCTGCCACGCCCCTCCACCACCACCCTCCCTGCCACGCCCCTCCACCACCACCCTCCCTGCCACGCCCCTCCACCACCACCCTCCCTGCCACGCCCCTCCACCACCACCCTCCCTGCCACGCCCCTCCACCACCCCCCTCCCTGCCACGCCTCTCCACCACCACCCTCCCTACCACGCCCCTCCACCACCACCCTCCCTGCCACGCCCCTCCACCACCACCCTCCCTGCCACGCCCCTCCACCACCACCCTCCCTGCCACGCCTCTCCACCACCACCCTCCCTGCCACGCCCCTCCACCACCACCCTCCCTGCAACGCCCCTCCACCACCACCCTCCCTGCCACGCCCCTCCACCACCCCCCTCCCTGCCACGCCCCTCCACCACCCTCCCTGCCACGCCTCTCCATCACCCTCCCTGCCACGCCCCTCCACCACCACCCTCCCTGCCACGCCCCTCCACCACCCTCCCTCCCTGCCACGCCCCTCCACCACCCCCCTCCCTGCCACGCCCCTCCACCACCACCCTCCCTGCCACGCCCCTCCACCACCACCCTCCCTGCCACGCCCCTCCACCACCACCCTCCCTGCCACGCCCCTCCTCCACCACCCTCCCTGCCACGCCCCTCCACCACCACCCTCCCTGCCACGCCCCTCCACCACCCTCCCTGCATCACGCCTCTCCATCACCCTCCCTGCCACGCCCCTCCACCACCACCCTCCCTGCCACGCCCCTCCACCACCCTCCCTGCCACGCCCCTCCACCACCCTCCCTGCCACCAAGGCTGTGAGGCTGGCTGGGAGGCTGGCTGGGAGGCTGGCTGGGAGGCTGGCTGGGAGGCTGGCTGGGAGGCTGGGAGGCTGGAAGGCTGGCTGGGAGGCTAGCTGGGAGGCTGGCTGGGAGGCTGGCTGGGAGGCCTGGAGGCTTGGAGGCTGGCTGGGAGGCTGGGAGGCTTGGAGGCTGGCTGGGAGGCTTGGAGGCTGGCTGGGAGGCTGGGAGGCCTATATGCTGGCTGGGAGGCTGGCTGGGAGGCTGGCTGGGAGGCTGGCTGGGAGGCTGGGAGGCCTATATGCTGGCTGGGAGGCTGGCTGGGAGGCTGGGAAGCCTATATGCTGGCTGGGAGGCTTGCTGGAAGGCTGGGATGCTGGGAGGCTTGGAGCCTAGCTGGGAGGCTGGGAGGCTCGCTAGTAGGCTGGGAGGCTGGGAGGCTCGCTAGTAGGCTGGGAGGCTGGGAGGCTTGGAGGCTGGCTGGGAGGCTGGGAGGCTGGCTGGGAGGCTGGCTGAGAGGCTGGCTGGGAGGCTGGGAGGCTGGCTGGGAGGCTGGCTGGGAGGCTGGCTGGGAGGCTGGCTGGGAGGCTGGGAGGCTGGCTGGGAGGCTGGCTGAGAGGCTGGCTGAGAGGCTGGCTAGGAGGCTGGCTGCGAGGCCTGGAGGCTGGCTAGGAAGCTTGGAGGCTGGTTGGGAGGCTGGGAGGCTGGCTAGGAGGCTGGCTGGGAGCTGAGAGGCTGGCTGGGAGGCTGGCTGGGAGGCCTGGAGGCTGGGAGGCTGGGAGGCTGGCTGGGAGGCTGGCTAGGAGGCTGGGAGGTCTGGAGTCTGGGAGGCTGGGAGGCCTGGGGGCTGGGAGGCTGGCTAGGAGGCTGGCTGGGAGGCTGGGAGGCCTGCCGGGAGGCTGGGAGGCTGGCTGGGAGGCTGGCTGGGAGGCTGGCTGGGAGGCTTGGGAAGCTGGCTGGGAGGCTGGGAGGCTGGCTGGGAGGCTGGCTGGGAGGCTTGGGAAGCTGGCTGGGAGGCTGGGAGGCTGGCTGGGAGGCTGGCTGAGAGGCTGGCTGGGAGGCTGGCTGGGAGGCTGGCTGGGAGGCTGGGAGGCTGGCTAGGAGGCTGGCTGCGAGGCCTGGAGGCTGGCTAGGAAGCTTGGAGGCTGGTTGGGAGGCTGGGAGGCTGGCTAGGAGGCTGGCTGGGAGCTGAGAGGCTGGCTGGGAGGCTGTTTGGGAGGCTGGGAGGCTGGGAGGCCTGCCGGGAGGCTGGGAGGCTGGCTGGGAGGCTGGGAGGCTGGGTGGGAGGCTGGCTGGGAGGCTGGTTGGGAGGCTTGCTGGGAGGCTGGCTGGGAGACTGGCTGGGAGGCTGGCTGGGAGGCTGGCTAGGAGGCTGGGTGGGAGGCTGGGAGGCTGGCTGGGAGGCTGTGAAGCTGGGAGGTATGCTGGGAGGCTGGCTGGGAGGCTGGGAGGCTGGCTGGCTGGGAGGCTGGCTGGGAAGCTGGGAGGCTGGCTGGCTGGGAGGCTGGCTGGGAGGCTGGGAGGCTGGCTGGGAGGCTGTGAGGCTGGGAGGCTGTGAGACTGGGAGGCTGGCTGGCTGGGAGGCTGGCTGGGAGGCTGGGAGGCTGGCTGGGAGGCCGTGAGGCTGTGAGGCTGGCTGGGAGGCTGGGAGGCTGGCTGGGAGGCTGTGAGGCTGGGAGGCTGGCTGGCTGGGAGGCTGGCTGGGAGGCTGGCTGGGAGGCTGTGAGGCTTGGAGGCTGGCTGGCTGGGAGGCTGGCTGGGAGGCTGGCTGGGAGGCTGTGAGGCTGGGAGGTTGGCTGGTAGGCTGGCTGGGAGGCTGTGAGGCTGGGAGGCTGGCTGGGAGGCTGGCTGGGAGGCTGGGAGGCTGTGAGGCTGGGAGGCTGGGAGGCCGTGAGGCTGGGAGGCTGGCTGGGAGGCTGGCTGTGAGGCTGGGAGGCTGGCTGGGAGGCTCGCTGTGAGGCTGGGAGGCTGGCTGTGAGGCTGGCTGTGAATCTGGGAGGCTGGCTGTGAGGCTGGGTGGCTGGCTGGGAGGCTGGGAGGCTGGCTGTGAGGCTGGGAGTCTGACTGGGAGGCTGGGAGGCTGGCTGTGAGGCTGGGAGGCTGGCTGGGAGGCTGGCTGTGAGGCTGGGAGGCTGGCTGTGAGGCTGGCTGTGAGGCTGGGAGGCTGGCTGTGAGGCTGGCTGTGAGGCTGGCTGTGAGGCTGGCTGTGAGACTGGGAGGCTGGCTGGGAGGCTGGCTGTGAGGCTGGGAGGCTGGCTAGGAGGCTGTGAGAATAGGAGACTGGCTGGGAGGCTGGGAGGCTGGCTGGGAGGCTGTGAGGCTGGCTGGGAGGCTGGAAGGCTAGCTGGGAGGCTGGGAGGCTGGCTGGGAGGCTGGGAGGCTGTGAGGCTGGCTGGGAGGCTGAGAGGCTGGCTGGGAGGCTGGCTGGGAGGCTGGCTGTGAGGCTGGAAGGCTGGGAGGCTGGCTGGGAGGCTAGCTGGGAGGCTGGGAGGCTGGCTGGGAGGATGGTTGGGAGGCTAACTGGGAGGCTGGCTGGGAGGCAGGCTGGGAGGCTGGCTGGGAGGCTGGGAGGCTGTGAGGCTGGAAGGCTGAGAGGATGGCTGGGAGGCTAGCTGGGAGGCTGGGAGGCTGGCTGGGAGGCTGGTTGGGAGGCTGGCTGGGAGGCTGGCTGGGAGGCAGGCTGGGAGGCGGGGAGGCTGGCTGGGAGGCTGTGAGGCTGGGAGGCTGGCTGGCTAGGAGGCTGGCTGGGAGGCTGGGAGGCTGGCTAGGAGGCTGGGAGGCTGGCTAGGAGGCTGGGAGGCTGTGAGGCTGGGAGGCTGGCTGGGAAGCTGGGAGGCTGGCTGGGAGGCTGTGAGGCTGGGAGGCTCGCTGGGAGGCTTTGAGGCTGGCTGGGAGGCTGGCTGGGAGGCTGGCTGGGAGGCTGGCTGGAAGGCTGGGAGGCTGGCTGGCTGGGAGGCTGGCTGGGAGGCTGTGAGGCTGGGAGGCTGGCTGGGAGGCTGGCTGGGAGGCTTTGAGGCTGGCCGGGAGGCTTTGAGGCTGGCTGGGAGGCTGGCTGGGAGGCTGGCTGGAAGGCTGGGAGGCTGGCTGGCTGGGAGGCTGGCTGGGAGGCTGGCTGGGAGGCTGGCTGGGAGGCTGGGAGGCTGGCTGAGAGGCTGGCTGGGAGGCTGTGAGGCTGGCTGGGAGGCTGGGAGGCTGGCTGGGAGGCTAGGAGGTTGTGAGGCTGGCTGGGAGGCTGGCTGGGAGGCTGGGAGGCTGGCTGGGAGGCTGGCTGGAAGTCTGGGAGGCTGGCTGGGAGGCTGTGAGGCTGGCTGGGAGGCTGAGAGGCTGGCTGGGAGGCTGGCTAGGAGTCTGTGAGGCTGGCTGGGAGGCTGAGAGGCTGGCTGGGAGGCTGGCTGGGAGGCTGGCTGTGAGGCTGGAAGGCTGGGAGGCTGGGTGGGAGGCTAGCTGGGAGGCTGGGAGGCTGGCTGGGAGGCTGGTTGGTAGGCTAACTGGGAGGCTGGCTGGGAGGCAGGCTGGGAGGCTGGCTGGGAGGCTGGGAGACTGTGAGGCTGGAAGGCTGAGAGGATGGCTGGGAGGCTAGCTGGGAGGCTGGCTGGGAGGCTGGTTGGGAGGCTGGCTGGGAGGCTGGCTGGGAGGCAGGCTGGGAGGCTGACTGGGAGGCTGTGTGGCTGGGAGGCTGGCTGGCAAGGAGGCTGGCTGGGAGGCTGGGAGGCTGGCTAGGAGGCTGTGAGTCTGGGAGGCTGTGAGGCTGGGAGGCTGGCTGGGAAGCTGGGAGGCTGGCTGGGAGGCTGTGAGGCTGGGAGGCTGGCTGGGAGGCTGGCTGGGAGGCTGTGAGGCTGGGAGGCTGGCTGGGAGGCTGGCTGGGAGGCTTTGAGACTGGCTGCGAGGCCGTGAGGCTGGGAGGGTGGCTGGGAGGCTGGCTGGGAGGCTGGCTGGAAGGCTGTGATGCTGGGAGGCTGGCTGGCTGGGAGGCTGGCTGGGAGGCTGGCTGGGAGGCTGGCTGGGAGGCTGGCTGGGAGGCTGGGAGGCTGGCTGGGAGGCTGGCTGGGAGGCTGGCTGGGAGGCTGGGAGGCTGTGAGGCTGGCTGGGAGGCTGGGAGGCTGGCTGGGAGGCTGGGAGGCTGTGAGGCTGGCTGGGAGGCTGGCTGGGAAGCTGGCTGGGAGGCTGGGAGGTTGTGAGGCTGGCTGGGAGGCTGGGATGCTGGCTGGAAGGCTGGGAGGCTGGCTGGGAGGATGGCTGTGAGGCTGGGAGGCTGGCTCGGAGGCTGTGAGGCTAGGAAGCTGGCTGGGAGGTTGTGAGGCTGGCTGGGAGGCTGGGAGGCTGGCTGGAAGGCTGGCTGGGAGGCTGGGAGGCTGGAAGGCTGGCTGGGAGGCTGTGAGGCTGGCTGGGAGGCTGAGAGGCTGGCTGGGAGGCTGGCTGGGAGGCTGTGAGGCTGGAAGGCTGGGAGGCTGGCTGGGAGGCTGACTGGGAGGCTGAGAGGATGGCTAGGAGGCTAGCTGGGAGGCTGGGAGGCTGGCTGGGAGGCTGTGAGGCTGGGACGCTGGCTGGGAGGCTGGGAGGCTGGCTGGGAGGCTGGCTGGGAGGCTGAGAGGATAGTTAGGAGGCTAGCTGGGAGGCTGGGAGGCTGGCTAGGGAGGCTGGCTGGTAGGCTGGTTGGCTGGCTGGGAGGCTGGCTGGGAGGCTGGGAGGCTGGCTGGGAGGCTGGGAGGCTGGCTGGGAGGCTGGCTGGGAGGCTGGCTGGGAGGCTGGCTGGGAGGCTGGAAGGCTTGCTGGGAGGCTGGGAGGCTGGAGGCTGGCTGGGAGGCTGGCTGGGAGGCTGGCTGGGAGGCTGAGAGGCTGGGAGGCTGGGAGGCTGGCTGGGAGGCTGGCTGGGAGGCTGGGAGGCTGAAAGGCTGGGAGGCTGGGAAGCTGGCTGGGAGGCTGGCTGGGAGGCTGGGAGGCTGGCTGGGAGGCTGGGAGGCTGGCTGTGAGGCTGGGAGGCTGGCTGTGAAGGTGGGAGGCTGGGAGGCTGGCTGTGAGGCTGGGAGGATGGCTGTGAGGCTCGGAGGCTGGGAGGCTGGCTGTGAGGCTGGGAGGCTGGCTAGGAGGCTGGCTGGGAGGCTGGCTGGGAGGCTGGCTGGGAGGCTGGCTGTGAGGCTGGGAGGCTGGGAGGCTGGCTGGGAGGCTGGGAGGCTGGCTGGGAGGCTGGGAGGCTGGCTGGGAGGCTGGGAGGCTGGCTGGGAGGCTGGGAGTCTGGCTGGGAGGCTGGCTGGGAGGCTGGGAGGCTGGCTGGGAGGCTGGCTGGGAGGCTGGGAGGCTTGCTGGGAGGCTGGGAGGCTGGGAGGCTGGCTGGGAGGCTGGGAGGCTGGGAGGCTGGCTGGGAGGCTGGCTGGGAGGCTGAGAGGCTGGGAGGCTGGGAGGCTGGGTGGGAGGCTGAAAGGCTGGGAGGCTGGGAGGCTGGCTGGGAGGCTGGCTAGGAGTCTGTGAGGCTGGCTGGGAGGCTGGCTGGGAGGCTGGCTGGGAGGCTGGCTGGGAGGCTGGCTGGGAGGCTGGGAGGCTGTGAGGCTGGCTGGGAGGCTGGGAGGCTGGCTGGGAGGCTGTGAGGCTGGCTGGGAGGCTGGCTGGGAAGCTGGCTGGGAGGCTGGGAGGTTGTGAGGCTGGCTGGGAGGCTGGGATGCTGGCTGGAAGGCTGGGAGGATGGCTGGGAGGATGGCTGTGAGGCTGGGAGGCTGGCTAGGAGGCTGTGAGGCTAGGAAGCTGGCTGGGAGGTTGTGAGGCTGGCTGGGAGGCTGGGAGGCTGGCTGGGAGGCTGGCTGGGAGGCTGGCTGGGAGGCTGGGAGGCTGGAAGGCTGGCTGGGAGGCTGTGAGGCTGGCTGGGAGGCTGAGAGGCTGGCTGGGAGGCTGGCTGGGAGGGCTGTGAGGCTGGAAGGCTGGGAGGCTGGCTGGAAGGCTGACTGGGAGTCTGAGAGGATGGCTAGGAGGCTAGCTGGGAGGCTGGGAGGCTGGCTGGGAGGCTGTGAGGCTGGGACGCTGGCTGGGAGGCTGCTGGGAGGCTGGCTGGGAGGCTGGCTGGGAGGCTGAGAGGATGGTTAGGAGGCTAGCTGGGAGGCTGGGAGGCTGGCTGGGAGGCTGGGAGGCTGGCTGGTAGGCTGGTTGGCTGGCTGGGAGGCTGGCTGGGAGGCTGGGAGGCTGGCTGGGTAGGCTTGGAGGCTGGCTGGGAGGCTGGCTGGGAGGCTGGGAGGCTGGCTGGGAGGCTGGGAGGCTTGCTGGGAGGCTGGGAGGCTGGGAGGCTGGCTGGGAGGCTGGCTGGGAGGCTGGCTGGGAGGCTGAGAGGCTGGGAGGCTGGGAGGCTGGCTGGGAGGGTGGGAGGCTGGCTGGGAGGCTGGCTGGGAGGGTGGGAGGCTGGCTGGGAGGCTGAAAGGCTGGGAGGCTGGGAGGCTGGCTGGGAGGCTGGGAGGCTGGCTGGGAGGCTGGGAGGCTGGCTGTGAGGCTGGGAGGCTGGCTGTGAGGCTGGGAGGCTGGGAGGCTGGCTGTGAGGCTGGGAGGCTGGCTGTGAGGTTGGGAGGATGGCTGTGAGGCTCGGAGGCTGGGAGGCTGGCTGTGAGGCTGGGAGGCTGGCTAGGAGGCTGGCTGGGAGGCTGGCTGGGAGGCTGGCTGTGAGGCTGGGAGGCTGGGAGGCTGGGAGGCTGGCTGGGAGGCTGGCTGTGAGGCTGGGAGGCTGGGAGGCTGGGAGGCTGGCTGGGAGGCTGGCTGGGAGGCTGGGAGGCTGGCTGGGAGGCTGGCTGGGAGGCTGGCTGGGAGGCTGGCTGGGAGGCTGGGAGGCTGGCTGGGAGGCTGGGAGGCTTGCTGGGAGGCTGGCTGGGAGGCTGGCTGGGAGGCTGGCTGGGAGGCTGGCTGGGAGGCTGAGAGGCTGGGAGGCTGGCTGGGAGGCTGGCTGGGAGGGTGGGAGGCTGGCTGGGAGGCTGAAAGGCTGGGAGGCTGAAAGGCTGGGAGGCTGGGAGGCTGGCTGGGAGGCTGGCTGGGAGGCTGGCTGGGAGGCTGGGAGGCTGGCTGGGAGGCTGGGAGGCTGGCTGGGAGGCTGGCTGGGAGGCTGGCTGTGAGGCTGGGAGGCTGGCTGTGAGGGTGGGAGGCTGGGAGGCTGGCTGTGAGGCTGGGAGGCTGGCTGTGAGGCTGGGAGGATGGCTGTGAGGCTCGGAGGCTGGGAGGCTGGCTGTGAGGCTGGGAGGCTGGCTAGGAGGCTGGCTGGGAGGCTGGCTGGGAGGCTGGCTGGGAGGCTGGCTGTGAGGCTGGGAGGCTGGGAGGCTGGCTGGGAGGCTGGGAGGCTGGCTGGGAGGCTGGCTGGGAGGCTGGCTGGGAGGCTGGCTGGGAAGCTGGGAGGCTGGCTGGGAGGCTGGCTGGGAGGCTGGCTGGGAGGCTGGGAGGCTGGCTGGGAGGCTGGCTGGGAGGCTGGCTGGGAGGCTGGCTGGGAGGCTGGGAGGCTGGCTGGGAGGCTGGCTGGGAGGCTGGCTGGGAGGCTGGGAGGCTGGCTGGGAGGCTGGCTGGGAGGCTGGCTGGGAGGCTGGCTGGGAGGCTGGCTGGGAGGCTGGGAGGCTGGCTGGGAGGCTGGCTGGGAGGCTGGGAGGCTGGCTGGGAGGCTGGGAGGCTGGCTGGGAGGCTGGCTGGGAGGCTGGCTGGGAGGCTGGGAGGCTGGCTGGGAGGCTGGCTGGGAGGCTGGGAGGCTGGCTGGGAGGCTGGCTGGGAGGCTGGCTGGGAGGCTGGGAGGCTGGCTGGGAGGCTGGCTGGGAGGCTGGCTGGGAGGCTGGCTGGGAGGCTGGCTGGGAGGCTGGCTGGGAGGCTGGCTGGGAGGCTGGCTGGGAGGCTGGCTGGTAGGCTGGGAGGCTGGCTGGGAGGCTGGCTGGGAGGCTGGCTGGGAGGCTGGGAAGCTGGCTTTTAGGCTGGCTGGGAGGCTGGCTGGGAGGCTGGCTGGGAGGCTGGGAGGCTGGCTGGGAGGCTGGCTGGGAGGCTGGCTGGGAGGCTGGGAGGCTGGCTTGGAGGCTGGCTTGGAGGCTGGCTGGGAGGCTGGGAGGCTGGGAGGCTGGCTGGGAGGCTGGGAGGCTGGGAGGCTGGGAGGGCCACCGTCCTCCTAAAATCCCCGTCACAACGACCGCTCCTCCACCGCTAATTAAACCCAAGGAAGTTAATTTCGCCTGGCACTGTGATCTTCCCCTGGCACTGTGATCTTCCCCTGGCACTGTGATCTTCCCCTGGCACTGTGATCTTCCCCTGGCACTGTGATCTTCCCCTGGCACTGTGATCTTCCCCTGGCACTGTGATCTTCCCCTGGCACTGTGATCTTCCCTGGCACTGTGATCTTCCCGTGGCACTGTGGTCTTCCCCTGGCACTGTGATCTTCCCCTGGCACTGTGATCTTCCCCTGGCACTGTGATCTTCCCTGGCACTGTGATCTTCCCCTGGCACTGTGAACTTCCCTGGCACTGTGATCTTCCCCTGGCACTGTGATCTTCCCCTGACACTGTGATCTTCCCCTAGGCACTGTGATCTTCCCCTGACACTGTGATCTTCCCCTGGCACTGTTGTCTTCCCCTGACACTGTGATCTTCCCCTGGCACTGTTGTCTTCCCCTGGACTGTTGTCTTCCCCTGGCACTGTGATCTTCCCCTGACACTGTGGTCTTCCCCTGACACTGTGATCTTCCCATGGCACTGTTGTCTTCCCCTGACACTGTGATCTTCCCCTGGCACTGTTGTCTTCCCCTTGCACTGTGATTTTCCCCTGACACTGTGGTCTTACCCTGGCACTGTTGTCTTCCCCTGGACTGTTGTCTTCCCCTGGCACTGTGATCTTCCCCTGACACTGTGGTCTTCCCCTGACACTGTGATCTTCCCCTGGCACTGTTGTCTTCCCCTGACACTGTGATCTTCCCCTGGCACTGTTGTCTTCCCCTTGCACTGTGATCTTCCCCTGACACTGTGGTCTTCCCCTGACACTGTGATCTTCCCTGGCACTGTGATCTTCCCCTGGGACTGTGATCTTCCCCTGGGACTGTGATCTTCCCCTGGGACTGTGATCTTCCCCTGGCACTGTGATCTTCCCCTGGCACTGTGGTCTTCCCCTGGCACTGTGATCTTCCCCTGGCACTGTGGTCCTCCCCTGATGCTGTGGTCCTCCCCTGGCGCTGTGGTCCTCCCCTGGTGCTGTGGTCCTCCCCTGGTGCTGTGGTCCTCCCCTGGCGCTGTGGTCCTCCCCTGGTGCTGTGGTCCTCCCCTGGTGCTGTGGTCCTCCCCTGGTGCTGTGGTCCTCCCCTGGTGCTGTGGTCCTCCCCTGGTGCTGTGGTCCTCCCCTGGTGCTGTGGTCCTCCCCTGGTGCTGTGGTCCTCCCCTGGTGCTGTGGTCCTCCCCTGGTGCTGTGGTCCTCCCCTGGTGCTGTGGTCCTCCCCTGGTGCTGTGGTCCTCCCCTGGTGCTGTGGTCCTCCCCTGGTGCTGTGGTCCTCCCCTGGTGCTGTGGTCCTCCCCTGGTGCTGTGGTCCTCCCCTGGCACTGTGGTCCTCCCCTGGTACTGTGGTCCTCCCCTGGTGCTGTGGTCCTCCCCTGGTGCTGTGGTCCTCCCCTGGTGCTGTGGTCCTCCCCTGGTGCTGTGGTCCTCCCCTGGTGCTGTGGTCCTCCCCTGGTGCTGTGGTCCTCCCCTGGTGCTGTGGTCCTCCCCTGGTGCTGTGGTCCTCCCCTGGCACTGTGGTCCTCCCCTGGTGCTGTGGTCCTCCCCTGGCGCTGTGGTCCTCCCCTGGCGCTGTGGTCCTCCCCTGGCACTGTGGTCCTCCCCTGGTGCTGTGGTCCTCCCCTGGTGCTGTG
Source organism: Procambarus clarkii (assembly GCF_040958095.1). Lineage (NCBI taxonomy): Eukaryota > Metazoa > Arthropoda > Malacostraca > Decapoda > Cambaridae > Procambarus > Procambarus clarkii. The sequence continues at coordinate 40,842,458 of NC_091160.1, read as the reverse complement.
GTCCTCCCCTGGTGCTGTGGTCCTCCCCTGGTGCTGTGGTCCTCCCCTGGTGCTGTGGTCCTCCCCTGGTGCTGTGGTCCTCCCCTGGTGCTGTGGTCCTCCCCTGGTGCTGTGGTCCTCCCCTGGTGCTGTGGTCCTCCCCTGGTGCTGTGGTCCTCCCCTGGTGCTGTGGTCCTCCCCTGGTGCTGTGGTCCTCCCCTGGTGCTGTGGTCCTCCCCTGGTGCTGTGGTCCTCCCCTGGTGCTGTGGTCCTCTCCTAGTGCTGTGGTCCTCCCCTGGTGCTGTGGTCCTCCCCTGGCGCTGTGGTCCTCCCCTGGTGCTGTGGTCCTCCCCTGGCACTGTGGTCCTCCCCTGGTGCTGTGGTCCTCCCCTGGTGCTGTGGTCCTCCCCTGGTGCTGTGGTCCTCCCCTGGTGCTGTGGTCCTCCCCTGGCACTGTGGTCCTCCCCTGGTGCTGTGGTCCTCCCCTGGTGCTGTGGTCCTCCCCTGGTGCTGTGGTCCTCCCCTGGCGCTGTGGTCCTCCCCTGGTGCTGTGGTCCTCCCCTGGTGCTGTGGTCCTCCCCTGGTGCTGTGGCCCTCCCCTGGCGCTGTGGTCCTCCCCTGGCACTGTGGTCCTCCCCTGGCACTGTGGTCCTCCCCTGGCACTGTGGTCCTCCCCTGGTGCTGTGGTCCTTCCCTGGTGCTGTGGTCCTCCCCTGGTGCTGTGGTCCTCCCCTGGTGCTGTGGTCCTCCCCTGGTGCTGTGGTCCTCTCCTAGGTGCTGTGGTCCTCCCCTGGCTGCTGTGGTCCTCCCCTGGCGCTGTGGTCCTCCCCTGGTGCTGTGGTCCTCTCCTAGTGCACTGTGGTCCTCCCCTGGCTCTGTGGTCCTTCCCCTGGCACTGTGGTCCTCCCCTGGTGCACTGTGGTCCTCCCCTGGCACTAGTGGTCCTCCCCTGGCACTGTGGTCCTTCCCCTGGTGCTGTGATCCTACCCTGGTGCTGTGGTCCTCCCCTGGTGCACTGTGGTCCTCCCCTGGCTACTGTGGTCCTCCCCTGGCACTGTGGTCCTCCCCTGGCACTGTGGTCCTCCCCTGGCACTATGGTCCTCCCCTGGCACTGTGGTCCTCCCCTGGTGCTGTGATCCTACCCTGGTGCTGTGGTCCTCCCCTGGTGCTGTGGTCCTCCCCTGGCACTGTGGTCCTCCCCTGGCTCTGTGGTCCTCCCCTGGTGCCTGTGGTCCTCCCCTGGCACTGTGGTCCTCCCCTGGCACTATGGTCCTCCCCTGGTGCCTGTGGTCCTCCCCTGGTGCTGTGGTCCTCCCCTGGTGCTGTGGTCCTCCCCTGGTGCTGTGGTCCTCCCCTGGTGCTGTGGTCCTCCCCTGGTGCTGTGGTCCTCCCCTGGTGCTGTGGTCCTCCCCTGGTGCTGTGGTCCTCCCCTGGCACTGTGGTCCTCCCCTGGCTCTGTGGTCCTCCCCTGGCACTGTGGTCCTCCCCTGGCACTGTGGTCCTCCCCTGGCACTATGGTCCTCCCCTGGCACTGTGGTCCTCCCCTGGTGCTGTGATCCTACCCTGGTGCTGTGGTCCTCCCCTGGTGCTGTGGTCCTCCCCTGGTGCTGTGGTCCTCCCCTGGTGCTGTGGTCCTCCCCTGGTGCTGTGGTCCTACCCTGGCACTGTGGTCCTCCCCTGGTGCTGTGGTCCTCCCCTGGCACTGTGGTCCTCCCCTGGTGCTGTGATCCTACCCTGGTGCTGTGGTCCTCCCCTGGTGCTGTGGTCCTCCCCTGGTGCTGTGGTCCTCCCCTGGTGCTGTGGTCCTCCCCTGGTGCTGTGGTCCTACCCTGGCACTGTGGTCCTCCCCTGGTGCTGTGGTCCTCCCCTGGCACTGTGGTCCTCCCCTGGTGCTGTGGTCCTCCCCTGGTGCTGTGGTCCTCCCCTGGTGCTGTGGTCCTCCCCTGGTGCTGTGGTCCTCCCCTGGCGCTGTGGTCCTCCTCTGACGCTGTGGTCCTCCCCTGGTGCTGTGGTCCTCCCCTGGTGCTGTGGTCCTCCCCTGGTGCTGTGGTCCTCCCCTGGCGCTGTGGTCCTCCCCTGGCGCTGTGGTCCTCCCCTGGTGCTGTGGTCCTCCCCTGGTGCTGTGGTCCTCCCCTGGCACTGTGGTCCTCCCCTGGCACTGTGGTCCTCCCCTTGCGCTGTGGTCCTCCCCTGGTGCTGTGGTCCTCCCCTGGTGCTGTGGTCCTCCCCTGGCGCTGTGGTCCTCCCCTGGCGCTGTGGTCCTCCCCTGGTGCTGTGGTCCTCCCCTGGCACTGTGGTCCTCCCCTGGCACTGTGGTCCTCCCCTGGCACTGTGGTCCTCCCCTGGCGCTGTGGTCCTCCCCTGGTGCTGTGGTCCTCCCCTGGTGCTGTGGTCCTCCCCTGGCACTGTGGTCCTCCCCTGGCACTGTGGTCCTCCCCTGGTGCTGTGGTCCTCCCCTGGTGCTGTGGTCCTCCCCTGGTGCTGTGGTCCTCCCCTGGTGCTGTGGTCCTCCCCTGGTGCTGTGGTCCTCCCCTGGTGCTGTGGTCCTCCCCTGGTGCTGTGGTCCTCCCCTGGTGCTGTGGTCCTCCCCTGGTGCTGTGGCCCTCCCCTGGCGCTGTGGTCCTCCCCTGGTACTGTGGTCCTCCCCTGGTGCTGTGGTCCTCCCCTGGCGCTGTGGTCCTCCCCTGGCGCTGTGGGTAAGATGTGGCCAGGTCTTAAGTGGTCCGCCAGAGTGACCTCGTAAGTCGTACAAGACACTGGACAACGAGGCTCACCAGTCTCGCACTCGACTCCAGTGTGAACAAGTTGGAGATCCCCCGTGCACGGCACTTGAGTGCACGGCACTTGAGTGCACGGCACTTGAGTTCGAGGCACCTGAGTGCGAGGCACCTGAGTGCGAGGCACCTGAGTGCGAGGTAATTGAGTGCGAGGTAATTGAGTGCGAGGTAATTGAGTGCGGGGTAATTGAGTGCGGGGTGCAGAGATATTAGACCGCAGTGAACGCTGGAGGGTACCACTGTTCTCTCAACCTGAAATGTTTCATGGTTCAATTCCAGCTTAACTGTTGCTTTCACCTAATACTTATATTCACCCAGCAGTAAATATATATACCCGGGAGTTAGGAAACTGTTGCGGTTTGCATCCCGTGATGTGTGTATACTCAACTATTTGTACGCACGCATTTGTGTCTGCAGGATCGAGCATTGACTCTTGGATCCCGCCTTTCGAGCATCGGTTGTTTACAGCAATGACTCCTGTCCCATTTCCCTATCATACCTAGTTTTAAAATTATGAATAGTATTTGCTTCCACAACCTGTTCCTGAAGTGCATTCCATTTTCCACTACTCTCACGCTAAAAGAAAACTTCCTAACCTCGTTCTGTTATTATTACGTGTGAACATTTCGTCGACTCTGCCAATCCCCCTGAATATTTTATACGTTCTTATCATATCCCCCTCTCCCTTCTTTTTTTTCTAGTATCGTAAGGTTCAGTTTCTTCAAGCGTTCTTCATATCCCATCCCTCGTAACTCTGTGACGAGCCTTGTCGCAAACTTCTGAACCTTTTCCAGTTTCATTATGTGTTTCTTCAGGTAGGGACTCCGTGATGACCCAAATGCCCAAGCAGAGTGCCTTTGCACACTCTTTCAATACCCATGGTGAGATCCCGTCTGGACCAACAACCTTTCTTACGTCCAGATCCAACAGGTGCCTCTTGACCTCATCTCTTGTAATTTCGAACCCTTCCAAGGCCGCCTGGTTTACTGCCACCTCTCCTAGTGTAGTGACCTTACCCTGTTCTATTGTGAATACCTCCTGGAACCTCTTGTTGAGTTCTTCACACACCTTTTTGTCATTCTCTGTGTACCTGTCCTCGCCCACCCTAAGTTTCATCACCTGTTCCTTCACTGTTGTCTTCCTCCTGATATGACTGTGGAGTAGCTTTGGTTCGGTCTTGGCTTTATTAGCTATATCATTTTCATACATTTTCTCAACTGCTCTTCTCACACTAACATACTCATTCCTGGTTCTCTGGTATCTCTCTCTACTTTCTGGTGTTCTGTTATTCCGGAAGTTCCTCCACGCCCTTTTGTTTAGTCCCTTTGCTTCCATACATGCCCTATTATACCATGGATTCTCCTTATGTTTCTCGGATTTTTTCTTTTGGGCCGGGATGAACCTGTTTACTGCCTCCTGACACTTTAGGGTGACATAGTCCGTCATATCTTGTACAGACTTATCTCTGAGTTCTGTGTCCCAAGGTATTTCCCTTAGGAAGCTTCTCATCTCCTCATAGTTCCCCTTTCGGTATGCCAGCCTTTTGTTTCCTAGTTCTTTTTTGGGGGAGATAATTCCTAGCTCTACCAGGTACTCAAAGTTCAATACACTGTGGTCACTCATTCCCAAGGGTGCTTCCATCTTATCTTCCCTTATATCCCACTCATTTAGGGTAAATATCAGATCATGCATTGCTGGTTCATCCTCTCTCATTCTTGTTGGATCCTTGATGTGCTGGCTTAGAAAGTTTCTTGTTGCCACGTCCAGCAGCTTAGCTCTCCATGTTTCTGGTCCTCCATGCGGATCTCTGTTCTTCCAATCTATCTTCCCGTGGTTGAAGTCTCCCATAATTAGTAGTCCAGATCCATTCCTGCTAGCAACAGAAGCTGCTCTCTCTATTATGTTAATGGTGGCCATGTTGTTTCTATCATATTCCTGTCTGGGTCTTCTGTCGTTCGGTGGGGGGTTATATATGACTACGACTATAATTTTTTGTCCCTCAGACTGGTCTGTGTGTGTGTGTACTCACCTAATTGTACTTGCGGGGGTTGATCTCTGGGTCTTTGGTCCCGCCTCTCAACCGTCAATCAACAGGTGAAACAGCTGTGTGTGTGTGTGTGTGTGTGTGTGTGTGTGTGTGTGTGTGTGTGTGTGTGTGTGTGTGTGTGTGTGTGTGTGTGTGTGTGTGTGTGTGTGTGTGTCTGTGTGTGTGTCTGTGTATGTGTGTGTGTGTGTGTGTGTGTGTGTGTGTGTGTGTGTGTGTGTGTGTGTGTGTGTGTGTGTGTGTGTGTGTGTGTGTGTGTGTGTGTGTGTGCTCACCTATTTGTGACTGCCGGATTGAGCTCTAGCTCTTGGAACCCGCTTTTCTAGCCGCTGGTTGTCCAATACAATGACTCCTGACCTGTTTCCCTATCATACCTGCTGTTAAAGTTATGATAAGAGTTGGCCTCTACAACCAGCTCCTTTAGGCCACTCCATTTACCCACTGCCCGCACGCTGAAGGAGAACTATTTTATTTTATACGTCTGTATCATGTCTCCCTCTCTCCCTCCTTTCTAACGTTGTCAGGTTTAGTTCCTTCAGTCTGTCTTCATACCTCATCCCTCGCAGCTCCGGGACGAGTCTCGTTGCAAACTTCTGCATCTTTTCGAGCGTCATTATGTGTTTATTAAGATGGGGGGCTCCAGGATGGTGCTGCATACTCTAAGACTGGCCTCACATAGGTGGTCTCCTGGCTCCTGCTCCCATTTCCATTACCTTGCACTTGTTAGTGTTGAACTCTAGCAGCCATGTCTCGAACCGTCTCTGCAACCTGTTGATAGTCATCCTGGAGAATTTTGCAATCCTCATCTGTCTCAACCCTAGCAGTTGTTACCTAGCAGTAAAATAGGTACCTGGGTGTTAGTCAGCTGTCACGGGCTGCTTCCTGTGGGTGGAGGCCTGGTCGAGGACCGGGCCGCGGGGACACTAAAAAAAAAGCCCCGAAATCATCTCAAGATAACCCTCCTCATTAGTGTTGCATCATCTGCAAACATTGACCCCTTAGGGCCAATGCTGTGTGTGTACGCGCGCGCGCATGTGTGTGTGTGCGCGCGCGCATGTGTGTGTGTGTGTGTGTGTGTGTGTGTGTGTGTGTGTGTGTGTGTGTGTGTGTGTGTGTGTGTGTAATTACCTAAGTGTAGTTACAGGATGAGAGCTACGCTCGTGGTGTCCCGTCTTCCCAATACTCTCTGTGGTATGACGCTTTGACATGTGTTTGACATGTTTGAGTGTGTGGGTGTGGGCACTACTACCCCGTGGGCCCCGGGGCATAGTCGGGCAGGCGGTGACTCTCCTCCCAGACCAGTTTACCCTGATCAAAGGTGGTCATCATCTCCACACAGCACACACACACACACGGGAGGCGACGGTGTTGGTGCACATGTTGAACCACCACCACCCGCTGCTTCACGCCACGCTTCCACACGCCTCCACTCACACCTGGCGGCCCCTAGCCCCATCTGTCCACTCCCAACCACCTCTATCCACTCGCAGCCGGATCTACAGCTCACAGCCGGATCTATCCACTCACAGCCGGATCTATCCACTCACAGCCGGATCTATCCACTCACAGCCGGATCTATCCACTCACAGCCGGATCTATCCACTCACAGCCGGATCTATCCACTCAAAACCAGATCTATTCACTCAGCCAGATCTATCCATTATCTATATAAATAATAATGGAATTGTTCGTTTGTTCAAAATCTTCGAAATCTGCGAAAGTTCTTCACCGATTGCTTTGAAATTTTTCACACAACGTTCCATTCGCATCCGAGCGGGTTTTTATATACCTACTATATAGATGTCACGTCTGTGACGGGGGAAAAACATGCATTTTTAGAAAAACTGTTTTCATCTGTTTTTCATGTGAAGGAAATCTTCGAAACCTCTTCATCGATAGCTTTGAAATTTTTGACACAACGTTCCATTCAAATACGAGTGTATTTTTATATACCTACTATATAGATGCCACACCTGTGACAGGTAAAAACATGTTGTTGTTTTTTCCAAAAACAGTGCCATCTGTTGCATGTAATAGCAACACACACTATACTAAATATGTTACGATTCCATTTCAATGTTTCCGATTGCATTGATAAATTGAATTTTCATTGATTTTGATTCATTTTCAATATGATTTAATTATTTTTTGTGACGCAGCGCTGGAATTGAGCTGTGTTGTTTGCCATACCGTTCGTTTCGTGAGTATAGTTTATTTTTTTATTTTTTTTCATTTCGTTTTTAAACTGTTTTTCTTATATTTCAGTGATGGGAACATCAGATCATTGGGAAAGCATCGGACGAGGGAGTGGGGAATGGTGGGGAGGACGAGGGGACGAGAGGGGGATGGTGGGGAGGACGAGGGGACCAGAGAAGGGGATGGTGGGGAGGACGAGGGGACGAGAGAAGGGGATGGTGGGGAGGACGAGGGGACGAGAGGGGGATGGTGGGGAGGACGAGGGGACGAGAGAAGGGGATGGTGGGGAGGACGAGGGGACGAGAGAAGGGGATGGTGGGGAGGACGAGGGGACGAGAGAAGGGGATGGTGGGGAGGACGAGGGGACGAGAGAAGGGGATGGTGGGGAGGACGAGGGGACGAGAGAAGGGGATGGTGGGGAGGACGAGGGGACGAGAGAAGGGGATGGTGGGGAGGACGATGGGACGAGAGAAGGGGATAGTGGGGAGGACGAGAGGGGGGGATAGTGGGGAGGACGAGGGGACGAGAGGGGGGGATAGTGGGGAGGACGAGGGAACTGGGGAGTGAGGAATGGCTGGAAGGACGAGGGGACGGGGGAGGAGGTAATGGCTGGGAGGACGAGGGGACGGGGGAGGAGGTAATGGCTGGGAGGACGAGGGGACGGGGGAGGAGGTAATGGCTGGGAGGACGAGGGGACGGGGGAGGAGGTAATGGCTGGGAGGACGAGGGGACGGGGGAGGAGGTAATGGCTGGAAGGACGAGGGGACGGGGGAGGAGGTAATGGCTGGGAGGACGAGGGGACGGGGGAGGAAGTGGAGAGCACTGGGAGACAGGGGGAAGGTCGCTGAGCCACAGCAACGCGTGGCCGGGTACAGCTAGTCTATCTATATACAAAAGTATTTTGAGTTTCATTTCCGTTTTCTAAGACTGTATGAGTATACAGGACCCAGTTTGTTGCATCTGTTGGTATTTGGTAATGGTGGCAGGTGATTAGGTGGTACGACTGTTAAGGAGCACTGGGTCGTCCGGGCGGTGGTTACACCTTCTACTGGGTCTGTACGCTCGTTAACACCCCCATTCGACTGTTAAGACGGTCGTTAGCTGCTATTCGACCGCTAGGACGGTCGTTAGCTGCTATTCGACCGCTAGGACGGTCGTTAGCTGCTATTCGACCGCTAGGACGGTCGTTAGCTGCTATTCGACCGCTAGGACGGTCGTTAGCTGCTATTCGACCACTAGGACGGTCGTTAGCTGCTATTCGACTGTTAGGACGGTCGTTAGCTGCTATTCGACCACTAGGACGGTCGTTAGCTGCTATTCGACCACTAGGACGGTCGTTAGCTGCTATTCGACCGCTAGGACGGTCGTTAGCTGCTATTCGACCACTAGGACGGTCGTTAGCTGCTATTCGACCGCTAGGACAGTCGTTAGCTGCTATTCGACCACTAGGACGGTCGTTAGCTGCTATTCGACCGCTAGGACGGTCGTTAGCTGCTATTCGACCGCTAGGACGGTCGTTAGCTGCTATTCGACCACTAGGACGGTCGTTAGCTGCTATTCGACCGCTAGGACGGTCGTTAGCTGCTATTCGACCACTAGGACGGTCGTTAGCTGCTATTCGACCGCTAGGACGGTCGTTAGCTGCTATTCGACCACTAGGACGGTCGTTAGCTGCTATTCGACCGCTAGGACAGTCGTTAGCTGCTATTCGACTGTTAGGACGGTCGTTAGCTGCTATTCCATCGCTAGGACAGTCGTTAGCTGCTATTCGACTGTTAGGACGGTCGTTAGCTGCTATTCCACTGCTAGGACAGTCGTTAGCTGCTATTCGACTGTTAGGACGGTCGTTAGCTCCCATTCGACTGTTAGGACGGTCGTTAGCTGCTATTCGACCGCTAGGACGGTCGTTAGCTGCTATTCGACCGCTAGGACGGTCGTTAGCTGCTATTCGACCGCTAGGACGGTCTTTAGCTCCGTGGTGTCAGTCTCCGTGGTGTAGTGGTAAGACACTCGCCTGGCGTTCCGCGAGCGCTATGTCATGGGTTCGTATCCTGGCCGGGGAGGATTTACTGGGCGCAATTCCTTAACTGTAGCCTCTGTTTAACGTAACAGTAAAATGTGTACTTGGATGAAAAAACGATTCTTCGCGGCAGGGGATCGTATTCCAGGGACCATAGGATTAAGGACTTGCCCGAAACGCTACGCGTACTAGTGGCTGTACAAGAATGTAACAACTCTTGTATATATCTCAAAAAAATTCGACCGCTAGGACGGTCGTTAGCTGCTATTCGACCGCTAGGACGGTCGTTAGCTGCTATTCGACTGTTAGGACGGTCGTTTAGCCTCGTTCGACAGCTAGGACTTGACAGAAGCTGATAACGTCCAACCCGTCTTCTTAATAACGCTTTCGTTATTTTTTCAGGCGTTATTGAAACCATCGTTACAAACGCAGCCGACTGTGAAAAGTAACGTCTCGCGACTCCCCTTACGTTTTCTGTGGATCGGACTTGGCAGGTTAGGTGAGGGTTGCTCAGGTTTGTACGTTTCTGGATAGGCTAAAGGTAGCTACGTTAGTATTGTCAACGAAGACGATACACGATATATCTTCGTTACCTCAATATGTGAAGAACAGGATATACGATATATCTTCGTTACCTCAATACGTGAAGAACAGGATATACGATATATCTTCGTTACCTCAATATGTAAAGAACAGGATATACGATATATCTTCGTTACCTCAATATGTAAAGAACAGGATATACGATATATCTTCGTTACCTCAATATGTAAGAACAGGATATGCGATATATCTTCGTTATATCATCTAATTCTTTAGGGATAACAATACTGTCGATAACCGTCAATATTACACACAGAGATCACACTAACGTGATGCATCGTGATTAACGTGGTTAAGGCAGTGTCTGGGATGCTCCTGGACGCAGGTTCGAATCCTCGTCACGACCCTCGTGGATTTGTTCATTTAACTGTTAATGTTGTTGTGTAGTCGGCTGGTAATACCTTGACGCTGTTGTAATTATCGGCCACGGGGTAGATTATCGGCCACGGGGTAGATTATCGGCCACGGGGTAGATTATCGGCCACGGGGTAGATTATCGGCCACGGGGTAGATTATCGGCCACGGGGTAGATTA
>NC_091160.1:40782305-40824805 GCF_040958095.1 Procambarus clarkii | reverse complement strand
TACTGTGTCTGTGGGGTAGGTACTCTGTGGGTAGGTGCTGTGTCTGTGGGGTAGGTACTCTCTCTGTGGGGTAGGTACTCTCTCTGTGGGTAGGTACTGTGTCTGTGGATAGGTACTCTGCCTGTGGGTAGGTGCTGTGTCTGTGGGGTAGGTACTCTCTCTGTGGGGTAGATACTGTGCCTGTGGGTAGGGACTGTGTCTGTGGGTAGGTACTGTGTCTGTGGGTAGGTACTGTGTCTGTGGGTAGGTGCTGTGTCTGAAGGTAGGTGCTGTGTCTGTGGGTAGGTGCTGTGTCTGTGGGTAGGTGCTGTGTCTGAAGGTAGGTGCTGTGTCTGTGGGTAGGTGCTGTGTCTGTGGGTAGGTGCTGTGTCTGAAGGTAGGTGCTGTGTCTGTGGGTAGGTGCTGTGTCTGTGGGTAGGTGCTGTGTCTGTGGGTAGGTGCTGTGTCTGAAGGTAGGTGCTGTGTCTGTGGGTAGGTACTCTGCCTGTGGGTAGGTGCTGTGTCTGTGGGGTAGGTGCTGTGTCTGTAGGTAGGTGCTGTGTCTGTGGGTAGGTGCTGTGTCTGAAGGTAGGTGCTGTGTCTGTAGGTAGGTGCTGTGTCTGTGGGTAGGTGCTGTGTCTGTGGGGTAGGTGCTGTGTCTGTGGGGTAGGTGCTGTGTCTGTAGGTAGGTGCTGTGTCTGAAGGTAGGTGCTGTGTCTGTGGGTAGGTGCTGTGTCTGTGGGTAGGTGCTGTGTCTGAAGGTAGGTGCTGTGTCTGTGGGTAGGTGCTGTGTCTGTGGGTAGGTGCTGTGTCTGTGGGTAGGTGCTGTGTCTGAAGGTAGGTGCTGTGTCTGTGGGTAGGTGCTGTGTCTGAAGGTAGGTGCTGTGTCTGTGGGTAGGTGCTGTGTTTGTGGGTAGGTGCTGTGTCTGTGGGTTGGTGCTGTGTCTGTGGGTAGGTGCTGTGTCTGAAGGTAGGTGCTGTGTCTGTGGGTAGGTGCTGTGTCTGTGGGTAGGTGCTGTGTCTGTGGGTAGGTGCTGTGTCTGTGGGTAGGTGCTGTGTCTGAAGGTAGGTGCTGTGCCTGTGGGTAGGTGCTGTGTCTGTGGGTAGGTGCTGTGTCTGTGGGTAGGTGCTGTGTCTGTGGGTAGGTGCTGTGTCTGAAGGTAGGTGCTGTGTCTGAGGGTAGGTGCTGTGTCTGTGGGTAGGTGCTGAGTCTGTGGGTAGGTACTGTGTCTGTGGGTAGGTGCTGTGTCTGTGGGTAGGTGCTGTGTCTGTGGGTAGGTGCTGTGTCTGAAGGTAGGTGCTGTGTCTGTGGGTAGGTGCTGTGTCTGTGGGTAGGTGCTGTGTCTGTGGGTAGGTGCTGTGTCTGTGGGTAGGTGCTGTGTCTGTGGGTAGGTGCTGTGTCTGTGGGTAGGTGCTGTGTCTGAAGGTAGGTGCTGTGTCTGTAGGTAGGTATTGTGTCTGTGGGTAGGTACTGTGTCTGTGGGTAGGTACTGTGTCTGTGGGGTAGGTACTCTGTCTGTGGGTAGGTACTGTGTCTGTGGGGTAGGTACTCTGTGGGTAGGTGCTGTGTCTGTGGGTAGGGACTGTGTCTGTGGGTAGGTACTGTGTCTGTGGGGTAGGGACTGTGTCTGTGGGTAGGTGCTGTATCTGTGGGGTAGGTACTGTGTCTATGGGTAGGTACTGTGTCTGTGGGTAGGTACTGTGTCTGTGGGTAGGTACTGTGTCTGTGGGGTAGGTACTCTGTCTGTGGGTAGGTACTGTGTCTGTGGGTAGGTACTGTGTCTGTGGGGTAGGTACTGTGTCTATGGGTAGGTACTGTGTCTGTGGGTAGGTACTCTGTGGGTAGGTACTGTGTCTGTGGGTAGGTACTGTATCTGTGGGGTAGGTACTGTGTCTGTGGGGTAGGTACTCTGTCTGTGGGTAGGTACTGTGTCTGTGGGTAGGTACTGTGTCTGTGGGGTAGGTACTGTGTCTATGGGTAGGTACTGTGTCTGTGGGGTAGGTACTCTGTCTGTGGGTAGGTACTGTGTCTGTGGGTAGGTACTGTATCTGTGGGGTAGGTACTGTGTCTATGGGTAGGTACTGTGTCTGTGGGTAGGTCCTGTGTCTGTGGGTAGGTTCTGTGTCTGTGGGTAGGTACTGTGTCTGTGGGGTAGGTACTGTGTCTGTGGGTAGGTACTGTGTCTGTGGGTAGGTACTGTGTCTGTGGGTAGGTACTGTGTCTGTGGGGTAGGTACTCTGTCTGTGGGTAGGTACTGTGTCTGTGGGTAGGTACTGTATTTGTGGGGTAGGTACTGTGTCTATGGGTAGGTACTGTGTCTGTGGGTAGGTACTGTGTCTGTGGGGTAGGTACTGTGTCTATGGGTAGGTACTGTGTCTGTGGGGTAGGTACTCTGTCTGTGGGTAGGTACTGTGTCTGTGGGTAGGTACTGTGTCTGTGGGTAGGTACTGTGTCTGTGGGTAGGTACTGTGTCTGTGGGTAGGTAGTGTCTGTGGGTAGGTACTGTGTCTGTGGGGTAGGTACTCTGTCTGTGGGTAGGTACTGTGTCTGTGGGTAGGTACTGTGTCTGAAGGTAGGTGCTGTGTCTGTGGGGTAGGTACTCTGTGGGTAGGTACTGTGTCTGTGGGGTAGGTACTCTGTGGGTAGGTACTGTGTCAGTGGGGTAGGTACTGTGTCTGTGGGTAGGTGCTGTGTCTGTGGGTAGGGACTGTGTCTGTGGGTAGGTACTGTGTCTGTGGGGTAGGGACTGTGTCTGTGGGTAGGTGCTGTATCTCTGGGGTAGGTACTGTGTCTGTGGGTAGGTACTGTGTCTGTGGGTAGGTACTGTGTCTGTGGGTAGGTACTGTGTCTGTGGGGTAGGTACTGTGTCTGTGGGTAATACTGTGTCTGTGGGTAGGCACTGTGTCTGTGGGTAGGTACTGTGTCTGTGGGTAGGCACTGTGTCTGTGGGTAGGTACTGTGTCTGTGGGTAGGCGCTGTGTCTGTGGGGTAGGTACTGTGTCTGGGGGTTGGTACTGTGTCTGGGGGTAGGGACTGTGTCTGTGGGTAGGTGCTGTGTCTGTGGGTAGGTACTGTGTCTGTGGGTAGGTACTGTGTCTGTGGGTAGGTGCTGTATCTGTGGGGTAGGTACTGTGTCTATGGGTAGGTACTGTGTCTGTGGGTAGGTACTGTGTCTGTGGGTAGGGACTGTGTCTGTGGGGTAGGTACTCTGTCTGTGGGTAGGTACTGTGTCTGTGGGTAGGTACTGTGTCTGTGGGTAGGTACTGTGTCTGTGGGTAGGTACTGTGTCTGTGGGTAGGTACTGTGTCTGTGGGGTAGGTACTGTGTCTGTGGGTAGGTACTGTGTCTGTGGGGTAGGTACTCTGTCTGTGGGTAGGTACTGTGTCTGTGGGTAGGTACTGTGTCTGTGGGTAGGTACTGTGTCTGTGGGTAGGTACTGTGTCTGTGGGTAGGTACTGTGTCTGTGGGGTAGGTACTCTGTCTGTGGGTAGGTACTGTGTCTGTGGGGTAGGTACTCTGTCTGTGGGTAGGTACTCTGTCTGTGGGTAGGTACTGTGTCTGTGGGTAGGTACTGTGTCTGTGGGTAGGTACTGTGTCTGTGGGTAGGTACTGTGTCTGTGGGTAGGTACTGTGTCTCTGGGTAGGTACTGTGTCTCTGGGTAGGTGCTGTGTCTGTGGGTAGGTGCTGTGTCTGAAGGTAGGTGCTGTGTCTGTAGGTAGGTACTGTGTCTGTGGGTAGGTACTGTGTCTGTGGGTAGGTACTGTGTCTGTGGGTTGGTACTGTGTCTGTGGGTAGGTACTGTGTCTGTGGGTAGGTACTGTGTCTGTGGGGTAGGTACTCTGTCTGTGGGTAGGTACTGTGTCTGTGGGTAGGTACTGTGTCTCTGGGTAGACACTGTGCCTGTGGGGTATACACTGTGCCTGTGGGGTAGACACTGTACCTGTGGGGTAGACACTGTGCCTGTGGGGTAGACACTGTGCCTGTGGGGTAGACACTGTACCTGTGAGGTAGACACTGTGCCTGTGGGGTAGACACTGTGCCTGTGGGGTATACACTGTGCCTGTGGGGTAGACACTGTGCCTGTGGGGTAGACACTGTACCTGTGAGGTAGACACTGTGCCTGTGGGGTAGACACTGTGCCTGTGGGGTAGACACTGTGCCTGTGGGGTAGACACTGTACCTGTGAGGTAGACACTGTACCTGTGAGGTAGACACTGTGCCTGTGGGGTAGACACTGTGCCTGTGGGGTAGACACTGTGCCTGTGAGGTAGACACTGTACCTGTGAGGTAGACACTGTGCCTGTGGGGTAGACACTGTGCCTGTGAGGTAGACACTGTGCCTGTGAGGTAGACACTGTACCTGTGGGGTAGACACTGTGCCTGTGAGGTAGACACTGTACCTGTGGGGTAGACACTGTACCTGTGGGGTAGACACTGTACCTGTGAGGTAGACACTGTGCCTGTGGGGTAGACACTGTGCCTGTGAGGTAGACACTGTGCCTGTGGGGTAGACACTGTGCCTGTGAGGTAGACACTGTGCCTGTGGGGTAGACACTGTGCCTGTGGGGTATACACTGTGCCTGTGAGGTAGACACTGTGCCTGTGGGGTAGACACTGTGCCTGTGGGGTAGACACTGTGCCTGTGGGATAGACACTGCGCCTGTGGGGTAGACACTGCGCCTGTGGGGTAGACACTGCGCCTGTGGGGTAGACACTGTGCCTGTGGGGTAGACACAGTGTCATACCAACTCACAGTTGACTCTGGCAGTGTTCCCTGAGATCGTAAAGTCTACGGACCCAGCCAGCCACATTTAAGTAACTTAAATGAAACGATAGTGAACTTGCGCGCCACTCGGGACTCTTGTCACACTACCTTAGACTATATCACGTTATATTATACCTGGACACATGAGAACATTTGTCCAAGGTGCCTTCCCTTGGACAGTTGGCCATAAATGAATCACAGCGCTCTCAAATATGATTAAACTATGATCAAAATGACGCCAGAACAACGATCAGAAATACAATTAATCCTCTTATGTGATCGTCAAAAATAATATATCCCTGACCACACACGACCACGATATCTAATATATCAACATATCATAGATATGAAGATATCAATGAAAATTGTATTTTATTTTGTAGAGTGATCGTCACTATACAAGTGCTTTAGTGGAATTAAATACCAGGCAATTTGTACGATTCTTAAAACTGTAATTGAACAGCGGTCCGATAGGTTAGGAGGGTTGCTTGGGTTAATTTGCCGATGAAGCTAAACAGTCGCATTTCTTACGTAGTGGTACATTGGAAGATCCAGCTGGTCCATGAAGGTTAATGCTCCTAATTCAATTTCATTCGCAAGAGTTAATGTTGTTATTAAAAATCAATGTGGATTTTAAGTTTAAATCAGCTTTAGAATCCGATTATGGCGTTAAATTTATGCAGTGTTGAACACGCTCATTATCGCGAGATGGGGATCTTCATCAGCAGCATCATCAGTCTCATTATATCCTCATTACCGCCTCATCGTTCATCTCATAATGTCACCGATCTGGGCCCGCCTGGCCAAGGCCACTCATCACATTAATCATTGGCTTCACTTTAATATACTTTAACCTGTCACTGATTGGGTTTGTTGGTGTGGCTTTTATCAACCTTTTTTGTACGTGTTTGTGTGTGTGTGTGTGTGTGTGTGTGTGTGTGTGTGTGTGTGTGTGTGTGTGTGTGTGTGTGTGTGTGTGTGTGTGTGTGGGTGTGTGTGTGTGTGTGTGTGTGGGTGTGTGTGTGTGTGTGTGTGTGTGTGTGTGTGTGTGTGTGTGTGTGTGTGTGTGTGTGTGTGTGTGTGTGTGTGTGTGTGTGTGTGTGTGTGTGTGTGTGTGTGTGTGTGTGTGTGTGTGTGTGTGTGTGTGTGTGTGTGTGTGTACTTACCTAATTGTGCTTGCGGGGGTTGAGCTCTGGCTCTTTGGTCCCAGCCTCTCAACTGTCAATCAACAGGTGTACAGGTTCCTGAGCCTATTGGGCTCTATCATATCTACACTTGAAACTGTGTATGGAGTCAGCCTCCACCACATCACTTCATAATGCATTCCATTTGTCAACCACTCTGACACTAAAAAAGTTCTTTCTAACCACTCTGACACTAAAAAAGTTCTTTCTAATATCTCTGTGGCTCATTTGGGCACTCAGTTTCCACCTGTGTCCCCTAGTGCGTGTGCCCCTTGTGTTAAACAGCCTGTCTTTATCAACCCTGTCAATTCCCTTGAGGATCTTGAATGTGGTGATCATGTCCCCCCTAACTCTTCTGTCTTCCAACGAAGTGAGGTTTAATTCCCGTAGTCTCTCCTCGTAGCTCATACCTCTCAGCTCGGGTACTAGTCTGGTGACAAACCTTTGAACCTTTTCCATTTTAGTCTTATGCTTGACTAGATATGGACTCCATGCTGGTGCCGCATACTCCAGGATTGGTCTGACATATGTGGTATATAATGTTCTGAAAGATTCCTTACACAAGTTTCTAAAGGCCGTTCTTATGTTAGCCAACCTGGCATATGCTGCTGCTGTTATCCTCTTGATGTGAGCATCAAGGGACAGGTCTGGCGTGATATCAACCCCCAGGTCTTTCTCTCTCTCTGACTCTTGAAGTATTTCATCTCCCAAGTGATACCTTGTATCTGGCCTCCTTCTTCCTACCCCTATCTTCATTACATTACATTTGCTTGGATTAAACTCTAACAGCCATTTGTTCGACCATTTCTGCAGCTTGTCCAGGTCTTCTTGAAGCCTCAAGCTGTCCTCCTCTGTCTTAATCCTTCTCATAATTTTGGCGTCGTCAGCAAACATTGAGAGGAATGAGTCTATACCCTCTGGGAGATCATTTACGTATATCAGAAACAGGATAGGTCCAAGTATAGAGCCCTGTGGGACTCCACTGGTGACTTCACGCCAGTCTGAGGTCTCACCCCTCACTGTAACTCTCTGCTTCCTATTGTTTAGGTACTCCCTTATCCACTGGAGCGCCCTACCAGTTACTCCTGCCTGTTTCTCTAGCTTATGCATCAACCTTTTATGGGGTCATAAAAGTGTGTGTGTGTGTGTGTGTGTGTGTGTGTGTGTGTGTGTGTGTGTGTGTGTGTGTGTGTGTGTACTTACCTAGTTATGCTTGCAGGGGTTGAGCTCTGGCTCTTTGGTCCCGCCTCTCAACTGTCAATGAACTGGTGTACAGGTCCCTGAGCCTATCGGGCTCTATCATATCTACACTTGAAACTGTGTATTGAGTCAGCCTCCACCACATTGCTTCCTAATGCATTCCATTTGTCAACCACTCTGACACTAAAAAAGTTCTTTCTAATATCTCTGTGGCTCATTTGGGCACTCAGTTTCCACCTGTGTCCCCTTGTGCGTGTTCCCCTTGTGTTAAATAGCCTGTCTTTATCTACCCTATCAATTCCCTTCAGAATCTTGAATGTGGTGATCATGTCCCCCCTAACTCTTCTGTCTTCCAGCGAAGTGAGGTTTAATTCCCGTAGTCTAATTCCCATAATAGTGTGTGTGAGCTGAGATGCCAGGGACTGAGAGCTATGATATGAGGACACATGAGCTGGGATATGAAGGACACAGGAGTTGGGATATGAGGACACATATGCTGGGATATGAGTCACAGGACCTGGGATATGAGGACACAGGAGTTGGGATATGAGGACACATAAGCTGGGATATGAGTCACAGGACCTGGGATATGAGGACACAGGAGCTGGGACTTGAGGACACAGGACCTGGGATATAAGGGCACAGGAGTTGGGATATGATAACACAGGACCTGGGATAGAATGCTGGAAGGAACGGTGCCCATCCAAGGATAATATTTAAATAAAAAAAAACATCACTTCTCCCTTCCCTGTTAAGCCAAAATCCACTTCCTCCTCAGTGGGTTAAATCCTTCTAAACCATTAGCAGTAATTATTTCAGGGGATTAGTGGGATTTATATCCTATTTTTCCCCTCACTTCATCAACTTTTCCTCCTCTACCGTATTCGTTGGTGACTCAAGCGTTACTTCCTCTGCGTTGTTCTTCTCACTTGTTTCATGCGTTTAGTTATCCTTTGGCTCGTTGGTGCATGTGAAGCTGTCTGCTATATTGCATTTCAAAAGTTTCAAAATTCATGAAAATTTTTCAGAGTGATATCAACTTGGGAAGTATTTGATATGGTCTCAACTTCGTACTGAACTAAATGAGGGAAAAAGTGTCTAACTATATATGCTACATATGTACATATATGTACATATACTGTCTAATCGATTGAATTGGTTGGTTCCGCGATGGCGTCGATTCTGAATGGGTCGGAGTTCGATTCCCGATGATTCAAGTAGTTAAACAGAGTTCCTTCATTTCGTTGTCATATTCCAAATCCTTGTTCTTATATCCCAGCTCCTTGTTCTCATATCCCAGCTCCTTGTTCTCATATCCCAGCTCCTTGTTCTTGTATCCCAGCTCCTTGTTCTCATATCCCAGCTCCTTGTTCTTGTATCCCAGCTCCTTGTTCTTATATCCCAGCTCCTTGTTCTCATATCCCAGCTCCTTGTCCTCATATCCCAGCTCCTTGTACTTATACCCCAGCTCCTTGTTCTCATATCCCAGCTCCTTGTCCTCATATCCCAGCTCCTTGTACTTATACCCCAGCTCCTTCTTATATCTCAGCTCCTTGTCCTCATATCCCAGCTCCTTGTCCTCATATCCCAGCTCCTTGTCCTCATATCCCAGCTCCTTGTCCTCATATCCCAGCTCCTTGTTCTCATATCCCAGCTCCTTGTTCTCATATCCCAGCTCCTTGTTCTCATATCCCAGCTCCTTGTTCTTGTATCCCAGCTCCTTGTTCTCATATCCCAGCTCCTTGTTCTCATATCCCAGCTCCTTGTTCTAATACCCCAGCTCCTTGTCCTCATATCCCAGCTCCTTGTCCTCATATCCCAGCTCCTTGTTCTCATATCCCAGCTCCTTGTCCTCATATCCCAGCTCCTTGTTCTCATATCCCAGCTCCTTGTTCTCATATCCCAGCTCCTTGTACTTATACCCCAGCTCCTTGTTCTCATATCCCAGCTCCTTGTTCTCATATCCCAGCTCCTTGTACATATACCCCAGCTCCTTGTTCTTATATCCCAGCTCCTTGTTCTTATATCCCAGCTCCTTGTCCTCATATCCCAGCTCCTTGTCCTCATATCCCAGCTCCTTGTCCTCATATCCCAGCTCCTTGTTTTTATATCCCAGCTCCTTGTCCTCATATCCCAGCTCCTTGTTCTCATATCCCAGCTCCATGTTCTTATATCCCAGCTCCTTGTCCTTATATCCCAGCTCCTTGTCCTCATATCCCAGCTCCTTGTCCTCATATCCCAGCTCCTTGTTTTTATATCCCAGCTCCTTGTCCTCATATCCCAGCTCCTTGTACTTATACCCCAGCTTCTTGTCCTCATATCCCAGCTCCTTGTTCTAATACCCCAGCTCCTTGTCCTCATATCCCAGCTCCTTGTTCTAATACCCCAGCTCCTTGTCCTCATATCCCAGCTCCTTGTTCTTATATCCCAGCACCTTGTTCTTATATCCCAGCTCCTTGTTCTCATATCCCAGCTCCTTGTACTTATACCCCAGCTCCTTGTCCTCATATCCCAGCTCCTTGTACTTATACCCCAGCTTCTTGTATTCATATCCCAGCTCAGCCAGCCCTCATATCCCAGCTCAGCCAGCCCTCATATCCCAGCTCAGCCAGCCCTCATATCCCAGCTCAGCCAGCCCTCATATCCCAGCTCAGCCAGCCCTCATATCCCAGCTCAGCCAGCCCTCATATCCCAGCTACCAACCTGTCATCTAACCATAGCTACCAGACTACCCCTTCCACACCCCTTCCAAGCACTGTATCACTATAGTCTCTTTCCCTTAATCACTCCCGTACCCCTCCCGCTCTCTGGCACCACTACAGCACCACCCGCCATTATGGAACAGCTGGGGGGGGGATGGTACAGTGACCCCGCATATAAAGATCTGTTTATGTCCTGCCTTTGACGTCATTGATGCTAATCTATCGAAGCAAAGGTGAAAAATATGTCAGAAATGTATAATAGATTTAAATTTTAATAGAAACTCGTCATGCTGGGGGAATATATATATATATATATATATATATATATATATATATATATATATATATATATATATATATATATATATATATATATATATATATATACATATATATATATATATATATATATATATATATATATATATGCATGGAACCAGACTTCTACAAAGGGCGTATGTTTACTATGAACGAGAGAGAACCTATTTTTCCCACCTATTTTTGGAGAGTAAAATTGGGTTTACAGTTGGGAAGTTCAATAAAAAAAATTTTAAATATTGGCGGGTGAACAGAAGGTAAACTTAGTGGTTTACAGTGATTCATGTGTGGGTATTCCACGCTAAGCCTCACAGACGAGTACACAGTCGCTCAGTATACCCGTCACCTGCTCTCCCACATTGTAAACTCCGGTTTACTAAGAACCACTACTGTCCTACCTTCATTATATATTCACTTGATGATGCTTAATGTAAACTGGTATTTAAATGATGGTGTCTCATTAGTGGGTAATGGAGCCCCTAGTGTGGGCTGGTCCCACCTGCCCTGCCGCCCACCTACCCTGCCGCCCACCTGCCCTGCCGCTCACCTGCCCTGCCGCCCACCTGCCCTGCCGCTCACCTGCCCTGCCGCCCACCTGCCCTGCCGCCCACCTACCCTGCCGCCCACCTGCCCTGCCGCCCACCTGCCCTGCCGCCCACCTGCCCTGCCGCTCACCTGCCCTGCCGCCCACCTGCCCTGCCGCCCACCTACCCTGCCGCCCACCTGCCCTACCGCCCACCTACCCTGCCGCCCACCTACCCTGCCGCCCACCTACCCTGCCGCCCACCTACCCTGCCGCCCACCTACCCTGCCGCCCACCTACCCTGCCGCCCACCTACCCTGCCGCCCACCTGCCCTACCGCCCACCTGCCCTGCCGCCCACCTACCCTGCCGCCCATCTACCCTGCCGCCCACCTGCCCTGCCGCCCACCTACCCTGCCGCCCACCTGCCCTGTCGCCCACCTGCCCTGCCGCCCACCTGCCCTGCCGCCCACCTACCCTGCCGCCCACCTGCCCTGCCGCCCACCTGCCCTGCCGCCCACCTACCCTGCCGCCCACCTGCCCTGCCGCCCACCTGCCCTGCCGCCCACCTGCCCTGCCGCCCACCTACCCTGCCGCCCACCTACCCTGCCGCCCACCTGCCCTGCCGCCCACCTACCCTGCCGCCCACCTGCCCTGCCGCCCACCTGCCCTGCCGCCCACGTGCCCTGCCACCCACCTACCCTGCCGCCCACCTGCCCTGCCGCCCACCTACCCTGCCGCCCACCTGCCCTGCCGCCCACCTACCATGCCGCCCACCTGCCCTGCCGCCCACCTGCCCTGCCGCCCACCTACCCTGCCGCCCACCTGCCCTGTCGCCCACCTGCCCTGCCGCCCACCTGCCCTCCCGCCCACCTGCCCTGCCGCCCACCTACCCTGCCGCCCACCTACCCTGCCGCCCACCTGCCCTGCCGCCCACCAACCCTGCCGCCCACCTACCCTGCCGCCCACCTACCCTGCCGCCCACCTGCCCTGCCGCCCACCTGCCCTGCCGCCCACCTACCCTGCCGCCCAACTGCCCTGTCGCCCACCTGCCCTGCCGCCCACCTGCCCTGCCGCCCACCTGCCCTGCCGCCCACCTGCCCTGCCGCCCACCTGCCCTGCTGCCCACCTACCCTGCTGCCCACCTACCCTGCCGCCCAACTACCCTGCCGCCCACCTGCTCTGCCGCCCACCTACCCTGCCGCCCACCTACCCTGCCGCCAACCTGCCCTGCCACCCACCTACCCTGCCGCCCACCAGCCCTGCCGCCCACCTGCCCTGCCGCCCACCTGCCCTGCCGCCCACCTACCCTGCCGCCCACCTACCCTGCCGCCCACCTGCCCTGCCACCCACCTACCCTGCCGCCCACCTACCCTGCCGCCCACCTGCCCTGCCGCCCACCTACCCTGCCGCCCACCTGCCCTGCCGCCCACCTACCATGCCGCCCACCTGCCCTGCCGCCCACCTGCCCTGCCGCCCACCTACCCTGCCGCCCACCTGCCCTGTCGCCCACCTGCCCTGCCACCCACCTGCCCTGCCGCCCACCTACCCTGCCGCCCACCTACCCTGCCGCCCACCTGCCCTGCCACCCACCTACCCTGCCGCCCACCTACCCTGCCGCCCACCTACCCTGCCGCCCACCTGCCCTGCCGCCCACCTGCCCTGCCGCCCACCTACCCTGCCGCCCACCTACCCTGTCGCCCACCTGCCCTGCCGCCCACCTGCCCTCCTGCCCACCTGCCCTGCCGCCCACCTGCCCTGCTGCCCACCTGCCCTGCTGCCCACCTACTGTGCCGCCCACCTACCCTGCCGCCCACCTGCTCTGCCGCCCACCTACCCTGCCGCCCACCTACCCTGCCGCCCACCTGCCCTGCCACCCACCTACCCTGCCGCCCACCTGCCCTGCCGCCCACCTGCCCTGCCGCCCACCTACCCTGGCGCCCACCTACCCTGCCGCCCACCTACCCTGCCGCCCACCTGCCCTGCCGCCCACCTACCCTGCCGCCCACCTACCCTGCCGCCCACCTACCCTGCCGCCCACCTACCCTGCCGCCCACCTACCCTGCCGCCCACCTGCCCTGCCACCCACCTACCCTGCCGCCCACCTGCCCTGCCGCCCACCTACCCTGCCGCCCACCTACCCTGCCGCCCACCTACCCTGCCGCCCACCTACCCTGCCGCCCACCTACCCTGCCGCCCACCTACCCTGCCGCCCACCTGCCCTGCCACCCACCTACCCTGCCGCCCACCTGCCCTGCCGCCCACCTGCCCTGCCGCCCACCTACCCTGCCGCCCACCTACCCTGCCGCCCACCTACCCTGCCGCCCACCTGCCCTGCCGCCCACCTACCCTGCCGCCCACCTACCCTGCCGCCCACCTACCCTGCCGCCCACCTACCCTGCCGCCCACCTACCCTGCCGCCCACCTACCCTGCCGCCCACCTGCCCTGCCACCCACCTACCCTGCCGCCCACCTGCCCTGCCGCCCACCTACCCTGCCGCCCACCTACCCTGCCGCCCACCTACCCTGCCGCCCACCTACCCTGCCGCCCACCTACCCTGCCGCCCACCTACCCTGCCGCCCACCTGCCCAGCCACCCACCTACCCTGCCGCCCACCTGCCCTGCCGCCCACCTACCCTGCCGCCCACCTACCCTGCCGCCCACCTACCCTGCCGCCCACCTACCCTGCCGCCCACCTACCCTGCCGCCCACCTGCCCTGCCACCCACCTACCCTGCCGCCCACCTACCCTGCCGCCCACCTACCCTGCCGCCCACCTGCCCTGCCACCCACCTACCCTGCCGCCCACCTACCCTGCCGCCCACCTACCCTGCCGCCCACCTACCCTGCCGCCCACCTACCCTGCCGCCCACCTGCCCTGCCACCCACCTGCCCTGCCGCCCACCTACCCTGCCGCCCACCTACCCTGCCGCCCACCTGCCCTGCCACCCACCTACCCTGCCGCCCACCTACCCTGCCGCCCACCTACCCTGCCGCCCACCTGCCCTGCCGCCCACCTGCCCTGCCGCCCACCTACCCTGCCGCCCACCTACCCTGTCGCCCACCTGCCCTGCCGCCCACCTGCCCTCCTGCCCACCTGCCCTGCCGCCCACCTGCCCTGCTGCCCACCTGCCCTGCTGCCCACCTACTGTGCCGCCCACCTACCCTGCCGCCCACCTGCTCTGCCGCCCACCTACCCTGCCGCCCACCTACCCTGCCGCCCACCTGCCCTGCCACCCACCTACCCTGCCGCCCACCTGCCCTGCCGCCCACCTGCCCTGCCGCCCACCTACCCTGGCGCCCACCTACCCTGCCGCCCACCTACCCTGCCGCCCACCTGCCCTGCCGCCCACCTACCCTGCCGCCCACCTACCCTGCCGCCCACCTACCCTGCCGCCCACCTACCCTGCCGCCCACCTACCCTGCCGCCCACCTACCCTGCCGCCCACCTGCCCTGCCACCCACCTACCCTGCCGCCCACCTGCCCTGCCGCCCACCTACCCTGCCGCCCACCTACCCTGCCGCCCACCTACCCTGCCGCCCACCTACCCTGCCGCCCACCTACCCTGCCGCCCACCTACCCTGCCGCCCACCTGCCCTGCCACCCACCTACCCTGCCGCCCACCTGCCCTGCCGCCCACCTGCCCTGCCGCCCACCTACCCTGCCGCCCACCTACCCTGCCGCCCACCTACCCTGCCGCCCACCTGCCCTGCCGCCCACCTACCCTGCCGCCCACCTACCCTGCCGCCCACCTACCCTGCCGCCCACCTACCCTGCCGCCCACCTACCCTGCCGCCCACCTACCCTGCCGCCCACCTGCCCTGCCACCCACCTACCCTGCCGCCCACCTGCCCTGCCGCCCACCTACCCTGCCGCCCACCTACCCTGCCGCCCACCTACCCTGCCGCCCACCTACCCTGCCGCCCACCTACCCTGCCGCCCACCTACCCTGCCGCCCACCTACCCTGCCGCCCACCTGCCCAGCCACCCACCTACCCTGCCGCCCACCTGCCCTGCCGCCCACCTACCCTGCCGCCCACCTACCCTGCCGCCCACCTACCCTGCCGCCCACCTACCCTGCCGCCCACCTACCCTGCCGCCCACCTACCCTGCCGCCCACCTGCCCTGCCGCCCACCTACCCTGCCGCCCACCTACCCTGCCGCCCACCTACCCTGCCGCCCACCTACCCTGCCACCCACCTGCCCTGCCGCCCACCTACCCTGCCGCCCACCTACCCTGCCGCCCACCTGCCCTGCCACCCACCTACCCTGCCGCCCACCTGCCCTGCCGCCCACCTACCCTGCCGCCCACCTACCCTGCCGCCCACCTTCCCTGCCGCCCACCTACCCTGCCGCCCACCTACCCTGCCGCCCACCTACCCTGCCGCCCACCTACCCTGCCGCCCACCTGCCCAGCCACCCACCTACCCTGCCGCCCACCTGCCCTGCCGCCCACCTACCCTGCCGCCCACCTACCCTGCCGCCCACCTACCCTGCCGCCCACCTACCCTGCCGCCCACCTACCCTGCCGCCCACCTACCCTGCCGCCCACCTACCCTGCCGCCCACCTGCCCTGCCGCCCACCTACCCTGCCGCCCACCTACCCTGCCGCCCACCTACCCTGCCGCCCACCTACCCTGCCACCCACCTGCCCTGCCGCCCACCTACCCTGCCGCCCACCTACCCTGCCGCCCACCTGCCCTGCCGCCCACCTACCCTGCCGCCCACCTACCCTGCCGCCCACCTACCCTGCCGCCCACCTACCCTGCCGCCCACCTACCCTGCCGCCCACCTACCCTGCCGCCCACCTGCCCTGCCGCCCACCTACCCTGCCGCCCACCTACCCTGCCGCCCACCTACCCTGCCGCCCACCTACCCTGCCACCCACCTGCCCTGCCGCCCACCTACCCTGCCGCCCACCTACCCTGCCGCCCACCTGCCCTGCCGCCCACCTACCCTGCCGCCCACCTACCCTGCCGCCCACCTACCCTGCCGCCCACCTACCCTGCCGCCCACCTACCCTGCCGCCCACCTACCCTGCCGCCCACCTACCCTGCCGCCCACCTACCCTGCCGCCCACCTACCCTGCCGCCCACCTACCCTGCCGCCCACCTACCCTGCCGCCCACCTACCCTGCCGCCCACCTACCCTGCCGCCCACCTACCCACCCTCCACCGCTCCCTATATATATATATATATATATATATATATATATATATATATAAATATATAAATCCATGTATTAATGTTGAGCATGTTGGTGAGTGATGGTGTTGATGGTGAGTGATGGTGTTGATGGTGAGTGATGGTGTTGAGTGATGGTGTTGATGGTGTTGATGGTGTTGCAGGACGGGAAGGAGCACGGGGCCACGCCGGCCTCCGGGGAGCGGCGCACCTGGATGTTGGACCCCGATAGTGAGTACCCTCCATCTTCACATTACCTCACCCCCCGCTACACCTCTTCTCACAACACCTTATATAACACCTTGTTGCACAAGGC
Organism: Procambarus clarkii; assembly: GCF_040958095.1. Lineage (NCBI taxonomy): Eukaryota > Metazoa > Arthropoda > Malacostraca > Decapoda > Cambaridae > Procambarus > Procambarus clarkii. The sequence continues at coordinate 40,808,632 of NC_091160.1, read as the reverse complement.
TAGTGCAACACACCAAACTCTCCTCCTCGTGCAGGAAACTCTGCTCCAAGTTGACCTGCCAGTTGCAGCTCCCTGGCTCACCCTTAAGAAATGACCAAAACGCCTTGCGACTAGTTGAAGGGATAGATGAGATAGACGCTAGTTTGATCAGGGATAAGACTAGTGATATATGGCAGGACGTCTCAGCCCGTCCTGGACTTGACACGATTCCGGAAAGGATAGAAACATTCTAGTTTGATACTAGGATGATTGTTAGTGTTCCTGCAGGCTGTTGTGGTGGTGTGTATGTATGGTGGCTGCCTTAGGGCGTTGTGGTGGAGTGTATGTATGGTGGCTGCCTTAGGGTGTTGTGGTGGAGTGTATGTATGGTGGCTGCCTTAGGGCGTTGTGGTGGAGTGTATGTATGGTGGCTGCCTTAGGGCGTAGTGGTGGAGTGTATGGTGGCTGCCTTAGGGCGTTGTGGTGGAGTGTATGTATGGTGGCTGCCTTAGGGCGTAGTGGTGGAGTGTATGGTGGCTGCCTTAGGGCGTTGTGGTGGAGTGTATGTATGGTGGCTGCCTTAGGGCGTAGTGGTGGAGTGTATGGTGGCTGCCTTAGGGCGTTGTGGTGGAGTGTATGTATGGTGGCTGCCTTAGGATGTTGTGGTGGAGTGTATGGTGGCTGCCTTAGGGTGTTGTGGTGGAGTGTATGTATGGTGGCTGCCTTAGGGTGTTGTGGTGGAGTGTATGGTGGCTGCCTTAGGGTGTTGTGGTGGAGTGTATGGTGGCTGCCTTAGGGCGTTGTGGTGGAGTGTATGTATGGTGGCTGCCTTAGGGTGTTGTGGTGGAGTGTATGGTGGCTGCCTTAGGGTGTTGTGGTGGAGTGTATGGTGGCTGCCTTAGGGCGTTGTGGTGGAGTGTATGGTGGCTGCCTTAGGGTGTTGTGGTGGAGTGTATGTATGGTGGCTGCCTTAGGGCGTTGTGGTGGTGTGTATGGTGGCTGCCTTAGGGTGTTGTGGTGGAGTGTATGTATGGTGGCTGCCTTAGGGTGTTGTGGTGGATTGTATGTATGGTGGCTGCCTTAGGGTGTTGTGGTGGAGTGTATGTATGGTGGCTGCCTTAGGGCGTTGTGGTGGAGTGTATGTATGGTGGCTGCCTTAGGGCGTAGTGGTGGAGTGTATGGTGGCTGCCTTAGGGCGTTGTGGTGGAGTGTATGTATGGTGGCTGCCTTAGGGCGTTGTGGTGGAGTGTATGTATGGTGGCTGCCTTAGGGTGTTGTGGTGGTGTGTATGGTGGCTGCCTTAGGGTGTTGTGGTGGAGTGTATGTATGGTGGCTGCCTTAGGGTGTTGTGGTGGAGTGTATGTATGGTGGCTGCCTTAGGGTGTTGTGGTGGAGTGTATGTATGGTGGCTGCCTTAGGGTGTTGTGGTGGAGTGTATGTATGGTGGCTGCCTTAGAGTGTTGTGGTGGAGTGTATGTATGGTGGCTGCCTTAGGGCGTTGTGGTGGAGTGTATGGTGGCTGCCTTAGGGCGTTGTGGTGGAGTGTATGGTGGCTGCCTTAGGGCGTTGTGGTGGTGTGTATGGTGGCTGCCTTAGGGCGTTGTGGTGGTGTGTATGGTGGCTGCCTTAGGGCGTTGTGGTGGTGTGTATGGTGGCTGCCTTAGGGCGTTGTGGTGGTGTGTATGGTGGCTGCCTTAGGGTGTTGTGGTGGAGTGTATGGTGGCTGCCTTAGAGTGTTGTGGTGGAGTGTATGTATGGTGGCTGCCTTAGGGCGTTGTGGTGGAGTGTATGGTGGCTGCCTTAGGGTGTTGTGGTGGAGTGTATGGTGGCTGCCTTAGGGCGGTGTGGTGGAGTGTATGGTGGCTGCCTTAGGGCGTTGTGGTGGAGTGTATGGTGGCTGTCTTGGGGCGTTGTGGTGGAGTGTATGTATGGTGGCTGCCTTAGGGTGTTGTGGTGGAGTGTATGGTGGCTGCCTTAGGGTGTTGTGGTGGAGTGTATGTATGGTGGCTGCCTTAGGGCGTTGTGGTGGAGTGTATGGTGGCTGCCTTAGGGTGTTGTGGTGGAGTGTATGTATGGTGGCTGCCTTAGGGTGTTGTGGTGGAGTGTATGTATGGTGGCTGCCTTAGGGTGTTGTGGTGGAGTGTATGTATGGTGGCTGCCTTAGGGTGTTGTGGTGGAGTGTATGGTGGCTGCCTTAGGGTGTTGTGGTGGAGTGTATGGTGGCTGCCTTAGGGCGTTGTGGTGGTGTGTATGGTGGCTGCCTTAGGGCGTAGTGGTGGAGTGTATGGTGGCTGCCTTAGGGCGTTGTGGTGGAGTGTATGGTGGCTGCCTTAGGGCGTTGTGGTGGAGTGTATGGTGGCTGCCTTAGGGCGTTGTGGTGGTGTGTATGGTGGCTGCCTTAGGGCGTTGTGGTGGTGTGTATGGTGGCTGCCTTAGGGCGTTGTGGTGGAGTGTATGGTGGCTGCCTTAGGGCGTTGTGGTGGTATGTATGGTGGCTGCCTTAGGGCGTTGTGGTGGTGTGTATGGTGGCTGCCTTAGGGCGTAGTGGTGGAGTGTATGGTGGCTGCCTTAGGGCGTTGTGGTGGAGTGTATGGTGGCTGCCTTAGGGCGTTGTGGTGGTGTGTATGGTGGCTGCCTTAGGGCGTTGTGGTGGTGTGTATGGTGGCTGCCTTAGGGCGTAGTGGTGGAGTGTATGGTGGCTGCCTTAGGGCGTTGTGGTGGAGTGTATGGTGGCTGCCTTAGGGCGTTGTGGTGGAGTGTATGGTGGCTGCCTTAGGGCGTTGTGGTGGAGTGTATGGTGGCTGCCTTAGGGTGTTGTGGTGGAGTGTATGGTGGCTGCCTTAGGGCGTTGTGGTGGAGTGTATGTATGGTGGCTGCCTTAGGGCGTTGTGGTGGAGTGTATGGTGGCTGCCTTAGGGTGTTGTGGTGGAGTGTATGTATGGTGGCTGCCTTAGGGTGTTGTGGTGGAGTGTATGTATGGTGGCTGCCTTAGGGCGTTGTGGTGGAGTGTATGTATGGTGGCTGCCTTAGGGTGTTGTGGTGGTGTGTATGGTGGCTGCCTTAGGGTGTTGTGGTGGTGTGTATGGTGGCTGCCTTAGGGCGTAGTGGTGGAGTGTATGTATGGTGGCTGCCTTAGGGCGTTGTGGTGGAGTGTATGTATGGTGGCTGCCTTAGGGCGTTGTGGTGGAGTGTATGTATGGTGGCTGCCTTAGGGCGTTGTGGTGGAGTGTATGGTGGCTGCCTTAGGGCGTTGTGGTGGAGTGTATGGTGGCTGCCTTAGGGTGTTGTGGTGGAGTGTATGGTGGCTGCCTTAGGGTGTTGTGGTGGTGTGTATGGTGGCTGCCTTAGGGCGTAGTGGTGGAGTGTATGGTGGCTGCCTTAGGGCGTTGTGGTGGAGTGTATGTATGGTGGCTGCCTTAGGGCGTTGTGGTGGAGTGTATGTATGGTGGCTGCCTTAGGGCGTTGTGGTGGTGTGTATGGTGGCTGCCTTAGGGTGTTGTGGTGGAGTGTATGGTGGCTGCCTTAGGGCGTTGTGGTGGAGTGTATGGTGGCTGCCTTAGGGTGTTGTGGTGGAGTGTATGGTGGCTGCCTTAGGGTGTTGTGGTGGAGTGTATGTATGGTGGCTGCCTTAGGGTGTTGTGGTGGAGTGTATGTATGGTGGCTGCCTCAGGGTGTTGTGGTGGTGTGTATGGTGGCTGCCTTAGGGTGTTGTGGTGGAGTGTATGGTGGCTGCCTTAGGGCGTTGTGGTGGTGTGTATGTATGGTGGCTGCCTTAGGGTGTTGTGGTGGAGTGTATGGTGGCTGCCTTAGGGCGTTGTGGTGGCCACGCAGGATCAGTAAGGTAGTAGTGTCCGCTGGCCACGGCCGCCATCTTGGCCATAACTTGTCATGAGGAAGGTATTGTTTGTCCGGTCCATAACCCTGGCCCAAGCTGAGGGTGTGAGGACCAGGTGGACCATAATGAGTGAGTGTGAGGACCAGGTGGACCATAATGAGTGTGTGTGAGGACCAGGTGGACCATAATGAGTGTGTGTGAGGACCAGGTGGACCATAATGAGTGTGTGTGAGGACCAGGTGGACCAAAATGAGTGACTGTGATGACCAGGTGGACCATAATGAGTGTGAGGACCAGGTGGACCATAATGAGTGTGAGGACCAGGTGGACCATAATGAGTGAGTGTGAGGACCAGGTGGACCATAATGAGTGTGTGTGAGGACCAGGTGGACCATAATGAGTGTGTGAGGACCAGGTGGACCATAATGAGTGTGTGTGAGGACCAGGTGGACCATAATGAGTGACTGTGATGACCAGGTGGACCATAATGAGTGTGAGTGAGGACCAGGTGGACCATAATGAGTGTGAGGACCAGGTGAACCATAATGAGTGTGTGTGAGGACCAGGTGGACCATAATGAGTGTGTGTGAGGACCAGGTGGACCATAATGAGTGAGTGTGAGGACCAGGTGGACCATAATGAGTGTGAGTGAGGACCAGGTGGACCATAATGAGTGTGTGTGAGGACCAGGTGGACCATAATGAGTGAGTGTGAGGACCAGGTGGACCATAATGAGTGTGAGGACCAGGTGGACCATAATGAGTGTGTGTGAGGACCAGGTGGACCATAATGAGTGAGTGTGAGGACCAGGTGGACCATAATGAGTGAGTGTGAGGACCAGGTGGACCATAATGAGTGAGTGTGAAGACCAGGTGGACGTAATGAGTGTGAGGACCAGGTGGACCATAATGAGTGTGTGTGAGGACCAGGTGGACCATAATGAGTGAGTGTGAGGACCAGGTGGACCATAATGAGTGTGAGGACCAGGTGGACCATAATGAGTGTGTGTGAGGACAATGTGCACCATAATGAGTGAGTGTGAGGACCAGGTGGACCATAATGAGTGTGTGTGAGGACCAGGTGGACCATAATGAGTGTGAGGACCAGGTGGACCATAATGAGTGTGTGTGAGGACCAGGTGCACCATAATGAGTGAGTGTGAGGACCAGGTGGACCATAATGAGTGTGAGGACCAGGTGGACCATAATGAGTGAGTGTGAGGGCCAGGTGGACCATAATGTGTGAGTGTGAGGACCAGGTGGACCATAATGAGTGAGTGTGAGGACCAGGTGGACCATAATGAGTGTCTGTGAGGACCAGATGGACCATAATGAGTGTGTGTTAGGACCAGGTGGACCATAATGAGTGAGTGTTAGGACCAGGTGGACCATAATGAGTGTGTGTTAGGACCAGGTGGACCATAATGAGTGTTTGTGAGGACCAGGTGGACCATAGTGAGTGTGAGGACCAGGTGGACCATAATGAGTGTGAGTGAGGACCAGGTGGACCGTAATGAGTGTGTGTTAGGACCAGGTGGACCATAATGAGTGAGTGTTAGGACCAGGTGGACCATAATGAGTGTGTGTTAGGACCAGGTGGACCATAATGAGTGTTTGTGAGGACCAGGTGGACCATAATGAGTGTGTGTGAGGACCAGGTGGACCATAATGAGTGAGTGTGAGGACCAGGTGGACCATAATGAGTGTGAGTGAGGACCAGGTGGACCGTAATGAGTGTGTGTTAGGACCAGGTGGACCATAATGAGTGTGTGTTAGGACCAGGTGGACCATAATGAGTGTGTGTTAGGACCAGGTGGACCATAATGAGTGTTTGTGAGGACCAGGTGGACCATAATGAGTGTGTGTGAGGACCAGGTGGACCATAATGAGTGAGTGTGAGGACCAGGTGGACCATAATGAGTGTGTGTGAGGACCAGGTGGACCATAATGAGTGTGTGTGAGGACCAGGTGGACCATAATGAGTGTGTGTGAGGACCAGGTGGACCATAATGAGTGTGTGTGAGGACCAGGTGGACCAAAATGAGTGACTGTGATGACCAGGTGGACCATAATGAGTGTGAGGACCAGGTGGACCATAATGAGTGTGAGGACCAGGTGGACCATAATGAGTGAGTGTGAGGACCAGGTGGACCATAATGAGTGTGTGTGAGGACCAGGTGGACCATAATGAGTGTGTGAGGACCAGGTGGACCATAATGAGTGTGTGTGAGGACCAGGTGGACCATAATGAGTGACTGTGATGACCAGGTGGACCATAATGAGTGTGAGTGAGGACCAGGTGGACCATAATGAGTGTGAGGACCAGGTGAACCATAATGAGTGTGTGTGAGGACCAGGTGGACCATAATGAGTGTGTGTGAGGACCAGGTGGACCATAATGAGTGAGTGTGAGGACCAGGTGGACCATAATGAGTGTGAGTGAGGACCAGGTGGACCATAATGAGTGTGTGTGAGGACCAGGTGGACCATAATGAGTGAGTGTGAGGACCAGGTGGACCATAATGAGTGTGTGTGAGGACCAGGTGGACCATAATGAGTGAGTGTGAGGACCAGGTGGACCATAATGAGTGTGAGTGAGGACCAGGTGGACCATAATGAGTGTGTGTGAGGACCAGGTGGACCATAATGAGTGAGTGTGAGGACCAGGTGGACCATAATGAGTGTGAGGACCAGGTGGACCATAATGAGTGTGTGTGAGGACCAGGTGGACCATAATGAGTGAGTGTGAGGACCAGGTGGACCATAATGAGTGAGTGTGAGGACCAGGTGGACCATAATGAGTGAGTGTGAAGACCAGGTGGACGTAATGAGTGTGAGGACCAGGTGGACCATAATGAGTGTGTGTGAGGACCAGGTGGACCATAATGAGTGAGTGTGAGGACCAGGTGGACCATAATGAGTGTGAGGACCAGGTGGACCATAATGAGTGTGTGTGAGGACAAGGTGCACCATAATGAGTGAGTGTGAGGACCAGGTGGACCATAATGAGTGTGTGTGAGGACCAGGTGGACCATAATGAGTGTGAGGACCAGGTGGACCATAATGAGTGTGTGTGAGGACCAGGTGCACCATAATGAGTGAGTGTGAGGACCAGGTGGACCATAATGAGTGTGAGGACCAGGTGGACCATAATGAGTGAGTGTGAGGGCCAGGTGGACCATAATGTGTGAGTGTGAGGACCAGGTGGACCATAATGAGTGAGTGTGAGGACCAGGTGGACCATAATGAGTGTCTGTGAGGACCAGATGGACCATAATGAGTGTGTGTTAGGACCAGGTGGACCATAATGAGTGAGTGTTAGGACCAGGTGGACCATAATGAGTGTGTGTTAGGACCAGGTGGACCATAATGAGTGTTTGTGAGGACCAGGTGGACCATAGTGAGTGTGAGGACCAGGTGGACCATAATGAGTGTGAGTGAGGACCAGGTGGACCGTAATGAGTGTGTGTTAGGACCAGGTGGACCATAATGAGTGAGTGTTAGGACCAGGTGGACCATAATGAGTGTGTGTTAGGACCAGGTGGACCATAATGAGTGTTTGTGAGGACCAGGTGGACCATAATGAGTGTGTGTGAGGACCAGGTGGACCATAATGAGTGAGTGTGAGGACCAGGTGGACCATAATGAGTGTGAGTGAGGACCAGGTGGACCGTAATGAGTGTGTGTTAGGACCAGGTGGACCATAATGAGTGTGTGTTAGGACCAGGTGGACCATAATGAGTGTGTGTTAGGACCAGGTGGACCATAATGAGTGTTGTGAGGACCAGGTGGACCATAATGAGTGTGTGTGAGGACCAGGTGGACCATAATGAGTGAGTGTGAGGACCAGGTGGACCATAATGATGTGTGTGAGGACCAGGATGGACCATAATGAGTGTGTTAGGACCAGGTGGACCATAATGAGTGTGTGTAGGACCAGGTGGATCCATAATGAGTGTGTGTGAGGACCAGGTGGACCATAATGAGTGTGAGTGAGGACCAGGTGGACCGTAATGAGTGTGTGTGAGGACCAGGTGGACCATAATGAGTGAGTGTGAGGACCAGGTGGACCATAATGAGTGTGAGGACCAGGTGGACCATAATGAGTGATTGTGAGGACCAGGTGGACCATAATGAGTGTGAGGACCAGGTGGACCATAATGAGTGAGTGTGAGGACCAGGTTGACCATAATGAGTGTGAGGACCAGGTGGACCATAATGAGTGTGAGGACCAGGTGGACCATAATGAGTGAGGGTGAGGACCAGGTGGACCATAATGAGTGTGAGGACCAGGTGGACCATAATGAGTGTGTGTGAGGACCAGGTTGACCATAATGAGTGTGAAGACCAGGTGGACCATAATGAGTGTGTGTGAGGACCAGGTTGACCATAATGAGTGTGAGGACCAGGTGGACCATAATGAGTGTGTGTGAGGACCAGGTGGACCATAATGAGTTTGAGGACCAGGTGGACCATAATGAGTGTGAGGACCAGGTGGACCATAATGAGTGTGAGGACCAGGTGGACCATAATGAGTGTGAGGACCAGGTGGACCTATAATGAGTGTGAGGACCAGGTGGACCATAATGAGTGAGTGTGAGGACCAGGTGGGACCATAATGAGTTGTGAGGACCAGGTGGACCATAATGAGTGTGAGGACCAGGTGGACCATAATGAGTGTGAGGACCAGGTGGACCATAATGAGTGTGAGGACCAGGTGGACCATAATGAGTGTGAGAGGACCAGGGGACACCATAATGAGTGTGAGGACCAGGTGGACCATAATGAGTGTGAGGACCAGGTGGACCATAATGAGTGTGAGGACCAGGTGGACCATAATGAGTGTGAGGACCAGGTGGACCATAATGAGTGTGAGGACCAGGTGGACCATAATGAGTGTGAGGACCAGGTGGACCATAATGAGTGTGTGTGAGGACCAGGTTGACCATAATGAGTGTGTTGAGGACCTAGGTGGACCATAATGAGTGTGTGTGAGGACCAGGTGGACCATAATGAGTGAGTGTGAGGACCAGGTGGACCATAATGAGTGAGTGTTAGGACCAGGTGGACCATAATGAGTGTGAGGACCAGGTGGACCATAATGAGTGTGTGTGAGGACCAGGTGGACCATAATGAGTGTGAGGACCAGGTGGACCATAATGAGTGAGTGTGAGGACCAGGTGGACCATAATGAGTGTGTGTGAGGACCAGGTGGACCATAATGAGTGAGTGTGAGGACCAGGTGGACCATAATGAGTGAGTGTGAGGACCAGGTGGACCATAATGAGTGAGTGTTAGGACCAGGTGGACCATAATGAGTGTGAGGACCAGGTGGACCATAATGAGTGTGTGTGAGGACCAGGTGGACCATAATGAGTGTGAGGACCAGGTGGACCATAATGAGTGTGAGGACCAGGTGGACCATAATGAGTGTGAGGACCAGGTGGACCATAATGAGTGTGTGTGAGGACCAGGTGGACCATAATGAGTGTGAGGACCAGGTGGACCATAATGAGTGAGTGTGAGGACCAGGTGGACCATAATGAGTGTGTGTGAGGACCAGGTGGACCATAATGAGTGAGTGTGAGGACCAGGTGGACCATAATGAGTGAGTGTGAGGACCAGGTGGACCATAATGAGTGAGTGTGAGGACCAGGCGGACCATAATGAGTGTGTGTGAGGACCAGGTGGACCATAATGAGTGAGTGTGAAGGACCAGGTGGACCATAATGAAGTGTGTAGGACCAGGTGGACCATAATGAGTGTGTGTGAGGACCAGGTGGACCATAATGAGTGTGAGGACCAGGTGGACCATAATGAGTGTGAGGACCAGGTGGACCATAATGATTGTGAGGACCAGGTGGACCATAATGAGTGTGAGGACCAGGTGGACCATAATGAGTGTGTGTGAGGACCAGGTGGACCATAATGAGTGTGAGGACCAGGTGGACCATAATGAGTGAGTGTGAGGACCAGGTGGACCATAATGAGTGTGTGTGAGGACCAGGTGGACCATAATGTGTGTGAGGACCAGGTGGACCATAATGAGTGTGAGGACCAGGTGGACCATAATGAGTGAGTGTGAGGACCAGGTGGACCATAATGAGTGTGAGGACCAGGTGGACCATAATGAGTGTGAGGACCAGGTGGACCATAATGAGTGAGTGTGAGGACCAGGTGGACCATAATGAGTGTGTGTGAGGACCAGGTGGACAATAATGAGTGAGTGTGAGGACCAGGTGGACCATAATGAGTGAGTGTGAGGACCAGGTGGACCATAATGAGTGAGTGTGAGGACCAGGTGGACCATAATGAGTGTGTGTGAGGACCAGGTGGACCATAATGAGTGAGTGTGAGGACCAGGTAGACCATAATGAATGTTAGGACCCAGGTGGACCATAATGAGTGAGTGTGAGGACCAGGTGGACCATAATGAGTGTGAGGACCAGGTGGACCATAATGAGTGTGAGGACCAGGTGGACCGTAATGAGGGAGTGTGAGGACCAGGTGGACCATAATGAGTGTGAGGACCAGGTGGACCATAATGAGTGAGTGTGAGGACCAGGTGGACCATAATGAGTGTGTGTGAGGACCAGATGGACCATAATGAGTGTGTGTGAGGACCAGGTGGACCATAATGAGTGAGTGTGAGGACCAGGTGGACCATAATGAGTGTATGGACCAGGTGGACTATAATGAGTGTGAGGACCAGGTGGACCATAATGAGTGAGTGTGAGGACCAGGTGGACCATAATGAGTGTGAGGACCAGGTGGACCATAATGAGGGAGTGTGAGGACCAGGTGGACCATAATGAGTGAGTGTGAGGACCAGGTGGACCATAATGAGTGAGTGTGAGGACCAGGTGAACCATAATGAGTGTGTGTGAGGACCAGGTGGACCATAATGAGTGTGTGTGAGGACCAGGTGGACCATAATTAGTGAGTGTGAGGACCAGGTGGACCATAATGAGTGTGTGTGAGGACCAGGTGGACCAAAATGAGTGAGTGTGAGGACCAGGTGGACCATAATGAGTGTGTGTGAGGACCAGGTGGGACCGTAATGAGTGTGTGTGAGGACCAGGTGGACCATAATGAGTGTGTGTAAGGACCAGGTGGACCATAATGAGTGAGTGTGAGGACCAGGTGGACCATAATGAGTGAGTGTGAGGACCAGGTGGACCATAATGAGTGTGTGTGAGGACCAGGTGGACCATAATGAGTGAGTGTGAGGACCAGGTGGACCATAATGAGTGTGAGGACCAGGTGGACCATAATGACTGTGAGGACCAGGTGGACCATAATGAGTGTGTGAGGACCAGGTGGACCATAATGAGTGAGTGTGAGGACCAGGTGGACCATAATGAGTGTGAGGACCAGGTGGACCATAATGAGTGTGTTTGAGGACCAGGTGGACCATAATGAGTGTGAGGACCAGGTGGACCATAATGAGTGTGAGGACCAGGTGGACCATAATGAGTGTGAGGACCAGGTGAACCATAATGAGTGTGTGTGAGGACCAGGTGGACCATAATGAGTGTGTGTGAGGACCAGGTGGACCATAATGAGTGTGAGGACCAGTTGGACCATAATGAGTGTGAGGACCAAGTGGACCATAATGAGTGTGTGTGAGGACCAGGTGGACCATAATGAGTGTGTGTGAGGACCAGGTGGACCATAATGAGTGAGTGTGAGGACCAGGTGGACCATAATGAGTGTGAGGACCAGGTGGACCATAATGAGTCAGTGTGAGGACCAGGTGGACCATAATGAGTGTGTGTGAGGACCAGGTGGACCATAATGAGTGTGTGTGAGGACCAGGTGGACCATAATGAGTGTGAGGACCAGGTGGACCATAATGAGTGTGTGTGAGGACCAGGTGGACCATACTGAGTGTGATTACCAGGTGGACCATAATGAGTGTGAGGACCAGATGGACCATAATGAGTGTGAGGACCAGGTGGACCATACTGAGTGTGATTACCAGGTGGACCATAATGAGTGTGATGACCAGGTGGACCATAATGAGTGTGAGGACCAGATGGACCATAATGAGTGTGTGTGAGGACCAGGTGGACCATAATGAGTGAGTGTGAGGACCAGGTGGAACATAATGAGTGTGTGTGAGGACCAGGTGGACCATAATGAGTGAGTGTCAGGACCAGGTGGACCATAATGAGTGTGTGTGTGGACCAGGTGGACCATAATGAGTGTGAGGACCAGGTGGACCATAGTGAGTGTGAGGTCCAAGTGGACCATAAAGAGTTAGTGTGAGGAACAGGTGGACCATAATGAGTGTGAGGACCAGGTGGAGCATAATGAATGTGAGGACCAGGTGGACCATAATGAGTGTGAGGACCAGGTGGACCATAATGAGTGTGAGGACCAGGTGGACCATAATGAGTGTGAAGACCAGGTGAACCATAATGAGTGTGAGGACCAGGTGGACCATAATGAGTGTGAGGACCAGGTGGACCATAATGAGTGTGTGAGGACCAGGTGGACCATAATGAGTGTGAGGACCAGGTCGACCATAATGAGTGTGAGGACCAGGTGGACCATAATGAGTGTGAGGACCAGGTGGACCATAATGAGTGTGAGGACCAGGTGAACCATAATGAGTGTGAGGACCAGGTGGACCATAATGAGTGTGTGTGAGGACCAGGTGGACCATAATGAGTGTGAGGACCAGGTGGACCATAATGAGTGTGAGGACCAGGTGGACCATAATGAGTGTGAGGACCAGGTCGACCATAATGAGTGTGAGGACCAGGTGGACCATAATGAGTGTGAGGACCAGGTGAACCATAATGAGTGTGAGGACAAGGTGGACCATAATGAGTGTGAGGACCAGGTGGACCATAATGAGTGTGTGTGAAGACCAGGTGGACCATAATGAGTGTGAGGACCAGGTGGACCATAATGAGTGTGAGGACCAGGTGGACCATAATGAGTGTGAGGACCAGGTGGACCATAATGAGTGTGTGTGAGGACCAGGTGGACCATAATGAGTGTGTTTGAGGACCAGGTGGACCATAATGAGTGAGTGTGAGGACCAGGTGGACTTAATGAGTGTGAGGACCAGGTGGACCATGATGAGTGTGAGGACCAGATGGACCACAATGAGTGAGTGTGAGGACCAGATGGACCATAATGTGTGAGTGTGAGGACCAGGTGGACCATAATGAGTGTGTGTGAGGACCAGGTGGACCATAATGAGTGTGTGTGAGGACCAGGTGGACCATAATGAGTGTGTGTGAGGACCAGGTGGACCAGAATGAGTGTGTGTGAGGACCAGGAGGACCACAATGAGTGTGTGTGAGGACCAGGTGGACCATAATAAGTGTGTGTTAGGACCAGGTGGACCATAATGAGTGTGTGTTAGGACCAGGTGGACCATAATGAGTGTGTGTTAGGACCAGGTGGACCATAATGAGTGAGTGTGAGGACCAGGTGGACCATAATGAGTGTGTGTTAGGACCAGGTGGACCATAATGAGTGAGTTTGAGGACCAGGTGGACCATAATGAGTGTGAGGACCAGGTGGACCATAATGAGTGTGAGGACCAGGTGGACCATAATGAGTGTGTGCGAGGACCAGGTGGACCATAATGAGTGTGCGTGAGGACCAGGTTGACCATAATGAATGTGTGTGAGGACCAGGTGGACCATAATGAGTGAGTTTGAGGACCAGGTGGACCATAATGAGTGTGTGTGAGGACCAGGTGGACCATAATGAGTGTAATGAGTGTGTGTGAGGACCAGGTGGACCATAATGAGTGAGTGTGAGGACCAGGTGGACCATAATGAGTGTTTGTGAGGACCAGGTGGACCATAATGAGTGTGAGGACCAGGTGGACCATAATGAGTGTGAGGACCAGGTGGACCATAATGAGTGAGTTTGAGGACCAGGTGGACCATAATGAGTGTGTGTGAGGACCAGGTGGACCTCAATGAGTGAGTGTGAGGATCAGGTGGACCATAATGAGTGTGAGGACCAGGTGGACCATAATGAGTGTGTGTGAGGACCAGGTGGACCATAATGAGTGAGTGTGAGAACCAGGTGGACCATAATGAGTGTGTGTGAGGACCAGGTGGACCATAATGAGTGTAATGAGTGTGTGTGAGGACCAGGTGGACCATAATGAGTGAGTGTGAGGACCAGGTGGACCATAATGAGTGTTTGTGAGAACCAGGTGGACCATAATGAGTGTGAGGACCAGGTGGACCATAATGAGTGTGAGGACCAGCTGGACCATAATGAGTGTGTGTGAGGACCAGGTGAACCATAATGAGTGTGAGGACCAGGTGGACCATAATGAGTGAGTGTGAGGACCAGGTGGACCATAATGAGTGTGTGTGAGGACCAGGTGGACCATAATGAGTGAATGTGAGGACCAGGTGGTCCATAATGAGTGTGTGTGAGGACCAGGTGGACCATAATGAGTGTGAGGACCAGGTGGACCATAATGAGTGTGAGGACCAGGTGGACCATAATGAGTGTGAGGACCAGGTGGACCATAATGAGTGTGAGGACCATTTGGACCATAATGAGTGTGAGGACCAGGTGGACCATAATGAGTGTGAGGACTAGGTGGACCATAATGAGTGTGAGGACCAGGTGGACCATAATGAGTGTGTGTGAGGACCAGGTGGACCATAATGAGTGAGTGTGAGAACCAGGTGGACCATAATGAGTGTGTGTGAGGACCAGGTGGACCATAATGAGTGTAATGAGTGTGTGTGAGGACCAGGTGGACCATAATGAGTGAGTGTGAGGACCAGGTGGACCATAATGAGTGTTTGTGAGAACCAGGTGGACCATAATGAGTGTGAGGACCAGGTGGACCATAATGAGTGTGAGGACCAGCTGGACCATAATGAGTGTGTGTGAGGACCAGGTGAACCATAATGAGTGTGAGGACCAGGTGGACCATAATGAGTGAGTGTGAGGACCAGGTGGACCATAATGAGTGTGTGTGAGGACCAGGTGGACCATAATGAGTGAATGTGAGGACCAGGTGGTCCATAATGAGTGTGTGTGAGGACCAGGTGGACCATAATGAGTGTGAGGACCAGGTGGACCATAATGAGTGTGAGGACCAGGTGGACCATAATGAGTGTGAGGACCAGGTGGACCATAATGAGTGTGAGGACCATTTGGACCATAATGAGTGTGAGGACCAGGTGGACCATAATGAGTGTGAGGACTAGGTGGACCATAATGAGTGTGAGGACCAGGTGGACCATAATGAGTGTGAGGACCAGGTGGACCATAATGAGTGAGTGTGAGGACCAGGTGAACCATAATGAGTGTGAGGATCAGGTGGACCATAATGAGTGTGAGGAACCAGGTGGACCATAATGAGTGTGAGGACCAGGTGGACCATAATGAGTGTGTGAGGACCAGGTGGACCATAATGAGTGTTGAGGACCAGGTGGACCATAATGAGTGTGAGGACCAGGTGGACCATAATGAGTGTGAGGACCAGGTGGACCATAATGAGTGTGAGGACCAGGTGGACCATAATGGGTGTGAGGACCAGGTGGACCATAATGAGTGTGAGGACCAGGTGGACCATAATGAGTGTGAGGACCAGGTGGACCATAATGAGTGTGAGGACCAGGTGGACCATAATGAGTGTGAGGACCAGGTGGACCATAATGAGTGTGAGGACCAGGTGGACCATAATGAGTGTGAGGACCAGGTGGACCATAATGAGTGTGAGGACCAGGTGGACCATAATGAGTGTGAGGACCAGGTGGACCATAATGGGTGTGAGGACCAGGTGGACCATAATGAGTGTGAGGACCAGGTGGACCATAATGAGTGTGAGGACCAGGTGGACCATAATGAGTGTGAGGACCAGGTGGACCATAATGAGTGTGAGGACCAGGTGGACCATAATGAGTGTGAGGACCGGGTGGACCATAATGAGTGAGTGTGAGGACCAGGTGGACCATAATGAGTGAGTGTGAGGACCAGGTGGACCATAATAAGTGTGAGGACCAGGTGGACCATAATGAGTGTGATGACCAGGTGGACCATAATGTGTGTGAGGACCAGGTGGACCATAATGAGTGTGAGGACCAGGTGGACCGTAATGAGTGTGAGGACCAGGTGGACCATAATGA
The DNA here is from genome assembly GCF_040958095.1 of Procambarus clarkii. Lineage (NCBI taxonomy): Eukaryota > Metazoa > Arthropoda > Malacostraca > Decapoda > Cambaridae > Procambarus > Procambarus clarkii. The sequence goes on along the minus strand of NC_091160.1, from coordinate 40,792,688 downwards.
GTGTGTGAGGGGACCAGGTGGACCATAATGAGTGTATGTGAGGACCAGGTGGACCATAATGAGTGAGTGTGAGGACCAGGTGGACCATAATGAGTGTGTGTGAGGACCAGGTGGACAATAATGAGTGTGAGGACCAGGTGGACCATAATGAGGGAGTGTGAGGACCAGGTGGACCATAATGAGTGTGAGGACCAGGTGGACCATAATGTGTGTGAGGACCAGGTGGACCATAATGAGTGTGAGGACCAGGTGGACCATAATGAGTGTGAGGACCAGGTGGACCATAATGAGTGTGAGGACCAGGTGGACCGTAATGAGTGTGAGGACCAGGTGGACCATAATGAGTGTGTGAGAGGACCAGGTGGACCGTAATGAGTGTGAGGACCAGGTGGACCATAATGAGTGTGTTAGAGGACCAGGTGGACCATAATGAGTGTGTGTGAGGACCAGGTGGACCATAATGAGTGTGTGTGAGGACCAGGTGGACCATAATGAGTGTGAGGACCAGGTGGACCATAATGAGTGTGTGTGAGGACCAGGTGGACCATAATGAGTGAGTGTGAGGACCAGGTGGACCATAATGAGTGTGTGTGAGGACCAGGTGAACCATAATGAGTGTGAGGACCAGGTGGACCATAATGAGTGAGTGTGAGGACCAGGTGGACCATAATGAGTGTGTGTGAGGACCAGGTGGACCATAATGAGTGTGTGTGAGGACCAGGTGGACCATAATGAGTGTGAGGACCAGGTGGACCATAATGAGTGTGAGGACCAGGTGGACCATAATGAGTGCGAGGACTAGGTGGACCATAATGAGTGTGAGGACCAGGTGGACCATAATGAGTGTGAGGACCAGGTGGACCATAATGAGTGAGTGTGAGGACCAGGTGGACCATAATGAGTGTGAGGATCAGGTGGACCATAATGAGTGTGAGAACCAGGTGGACCATAATGAGTGTGAGGACCAGGTGGACCATAATGAGTGTGAGGACCAGGTGGACCATAATGAGTGTGAGGACCAGGTGTACCATAATGAGTGTGAGGACCAGGTGGACCATAATGAGTGTGAGGACCAGGTGGACCATAATGAGTGTGAGGACCAGGTGGACCATAATGAGTGTGAGGACCTGGTGGACCATAATGAGTGTGAGGACCAGGTGGACCATAATGAGTGAGTGTGAGGGTCAGGTGGACCGTAATGAGTGTGAGGACCAGGTGGACCATAATGAGTGTGTGAGAGGACCAGGTGGACCATAATGAGTGTGTGTGAGGACCAGGTGGACCATAATGAGTGTGTGTGAGGACCAGGTGGACCATAATGAGGGAGTGTGAGGACCAGGTGGACCATAATGAGTGAGTGTGAGGACCAGGTGGACCATAATGAGTGTGAGGACCAGGTGGACCATAATGAGGGAGTGTGAGGACCAGGTGGACCATAATGAGTGTGAGGACCAGGTGGACCATAATGAGTGTGAGGACCAGGTGGACCATAATGTGTGTGAGGACCAGGTGGACCATAATGAGTGTGAGGACCAGGTGGACCATAATGAGTGTGAGGACCAGGTGGACCATAATGAGTGAGTGTGAGGACCAGGTGGACCATAATGAGTGAGTGTGAGGACCAGGTGGACCATAATGAGTGTGTGTGAGGACCAGGTGGACCATAATGAGTGTGTGTGAGGACCAGGTGGACCATAATGAGTGTGAGGACCAGGTGGACCATAATGAGTGTGAGGACCAGGTGGACCATAATGAGTGCGAGGACTAGGTGGACCATAATGAGTGTGAGGACCAGGTGGACCATAATGAGTGTGAGGACCAGGTGGACCATAATGAGTGAGTGTGAGGACCAGGTGGACCATAATGAGTGTGAGGATCAGGTGGACCATAATGAGTGTGAGAACCAGGTGGACCATAATGAGTGTGAGGACCAGGTGGACCATAATGAGTGTGAGGACCAGGTGGACCATAATGAGTGTGAGGACCAGGTGTACCATAATGAGTGTGAGGACCAGGTGGACCATAATGAGTGTGAGGACCAGGTGGACCATAATGAGTGTGAGGACCAGGTGGACCATAATGAGTGTGAGGACCTGGTGGACCATAATGAGTGTGAGGACCAGGTGGACCATAATGAGTGAGTGTGAGGGTCAGGTGGACCGTAATGAGTGTGAGGACCAGGTGGACCATAATGAGTGTGTGAGAGGACCAGGTGGACCATAATGAGTGTGTGTGAGGACCAGGTGGACCATAATGAGTGTGTGTGAGGACCAGGTGGACCATAATGAGGGAGTGTGAGGACCAGGTGGACCATAATGAGTGAGTGTGAGGACCAGGTGGACCATAATGAGTGTGAGGACCAGGTGGACCATAATGAGGGAGTGTGAGGACCAGGTGGACCATAATGAGTGTGAGGACCAGGTGGACCATAATGAGTGTGAGGACCAGGTGGACCATAATGTGTGTGAGGACCAGGTGGACCATAATGAGTGTGAGGACCAGGTGGACCATAATGAGTGTGAGGACCAGGTGGACCATAATGAGTGAGTGTGAGGACCAGGTGGACCATAATGAGTGTGTGTGAGGACCAGGTGGACCATAATGAGTGTGTGTGAGGACCAGGTGGACCATAATGAGTGTGTGTGAGGACCAGGTGGACCATAATGAGGGAGTGTGAGGACCAGGTGGACCATAATGAGTGAGTTTGAGGACCAGGTAGACCATAATGAGTGTGAGGACAAGGTGGACCATAATGAGGGAGTGTGAGGACCAGGTGGACCATAATGAGTGTGTGTGAGGACCAGGTGGACCATAATGAGGGAGTGTGAGGACCAGGTGGACCATAATGAGTGTGTGTGAGGACCAGGTGGACCATAATGAGGGAGTGTGAGGACCAGGTGGACCATAATGAGTGAGTGTGAGGACCAGGTGGACCATAATGAGTGTGAGGACCAGGTGGACCATAATGAGGGAGTGTGAGGACCAGGTAGACCATAATGAGTGAGGACCAGGTGGACCATAATGAGGGAGTGTGAGGACCAGGTGGGCCATAATGAATGAGGACCAGGTGGACCATAATGAGTGAGGACCAGGTGGACCATAATGAGGGAGTGTGAGGACCAGGTGGACCATAATGAGGGAGTGTGAGGACCAGGTGGACCATAATGAGTGAGGACCAGGTGGACCATAATGAGTGAGGACCAGGTGAACCACAATGAGTGAGGACCAGGTGGACCATAATGAGTGTGAGGACCAGGTGGACCATAATGAGTGTGAGGACCAGGTGGACCATAATGAGTGAGGACCAGGTGGACCATAATGAGTGAGGACCAGGTGGACCATAATGAGTGAGGACCAGGTGGACCATAATGAGTGAGCTGCAACACAAGACAACATTCATCAAGACAAGCCCCTCATATGAATCATGCCGTCGTGTTACTCCAGGCTAGAGCCAGTAGCCTGGTACTGTTAACCTGCCTTAGAGGCTCTTCTCCTATCATCCCACGCTAAGTCAACGGTAACTTCTCAACAGTTAGCGGTAGCAAGTAACAGTACAAGGAATAAAGGGTGGAGTAAGCTAGACGCAATTACAGCTTCACTAATATATTATCTATAGAAGTATTACTGCGCATATTTACACTGTGTCGCTTTCACTCAAGACACTCAACAGAACGTCAGTGGTCTTCACATCCCGGTGAGTCCTCTACCTTATAATACGCTCAGTGGTAAGCTGTGGCGAGGTCACCTTCCTCACCATGGGCCAGGCCACACACCGTGTCGTGTGTCAAGAGTTCCCCAGGGGCCAGATTCACGAAAGCAGTTACGCAAACACTTACGAACTTGTACATCTTTTCTCAATCTTTGGAGGCTTTGTTTACAATTATTAAACAGTTAATGAGCTCCGAAGCACTAGGAGGCTGTTTATAACAACAACAACAGTAGAATGGGAAGTTTTCATGCTTGTAAACTGTTTAATAAATATAACCAAAGCCGTCAAAGATTGAGGAAAGATGTACACGTTCGTATGTGCTTGCGTAACTGCTTTCGTGAATCTGCCCCTGGACTGCCCAAGGTCAACTGCCCGTCTCAGCCCAATCGCCTCTTCACGTCACCTCTGTGAACATGAAAGTCATTAGCTAAACAGACCTGGGTGACCTTACGATAACACCCTTACACCGGGGAACTGAAATTATAATTAAATGCACACGCTAGATGGCGTTGATATCGTTACGCCGCCCACCACCAGAGGTCAGCATCATCCACCTCACCTCCCAACTGAGGTATGAAACACGAGCCCCTCACCCACGCCACACCACCGCCAACAGATGGCGTTGTCTGCGTCTCACCTAATGCCTTGGAGTTGACGTGCAGGGCCATAGATGGCGTTGTCTGCGTCTCACCTAATGCCTTGGAGTTGACGTGCAGGGCCATAGATGGCGCTGTCTGCGTCTCACCTAATGCCTTGGAGTTGACGTGCAGGGCCATAGATGGCGTTGTCTGCGTCTCACCTAATGCCTTGGAGTTGACGTGCAGGGCCATAGATGGCGTTGAAATCCCCACTCCTCACTCCACCAACGGTGCTCATACCTCATTATCATACCCCTCATGATATACGGTATATGATATATAGTGTATATAATGCCGCAGTCACCAGCGAAGGACTGTGTGATATACACACTGTGTATGTTGTGAGGTTAATAGCCCTGTACTCATTGTGTATACTTCACCTGGTATACTGTATACCACAGTACACTGGTATACTGTGGTGCACTTTATGACTCTATGGTCCGCTTTATGGCTCTATGGTCCACTTTATGACTCTATGGTCCACTTTATGGCTCTATGGTCCACTTTATGACTCTATGGTGCACTTTATGACTCTATGGTGCACTTTATGACTCTATGGTCCACTTTATGACTCTATGGTGCACTTTATGACTCTATGGTCCACTTTATGACTCTATGGTGCACTTTATGACTCTATGGTGCACTTTATGACTCTATGGTCCACTTTATGACTCTATGGTGCACTTTATGACTCTATGGTGCACTTTATGACTCTATGGTGCACTTTATGACTCTATGGTCCACTTTATGACTCTATGGTCCACTTTATGACTCTATGGTGCACTTTATGACTCTATGGTCCACTTTATGACTCTATGGTCCACTTTATGACTCTATGGTCCACTTTATGACTCTATGGTCCACTTTATGACTCTATGGTGCACTTTATGACTCTATGGTCCACTTTATGACTCTATGGTCCACTTTATGACTCTATGGTGCACTTTATGACTCTATGGTGCACTTTATGACTCTATGGTGCACTTTATGACTCTATGGTCCACTTTATGACTCTATGGTCCACTTTATGACTCTATGGTGCACTTTATGACTCTATGGTCCACTTTATGACTCTATGGTCCACTTTATGACTCTATGGTCCACTTTATGACTCTATGGTCCACTTTATGACTCTATGGTGCACTTTATGACTCTATGGTCCACTTTATGACTCTATGGTCCACTTTATGACTCTATGGTGCACTTTATGACTCTATGGTCCACTTTATGACTCTATGGTCCACTTTATGACTCTATGGTGCACTTTATGACTCTATGGTGCACTTTATGACTCTGTAAAGAGTCATATGATCCTGTAAAGTACCACTAAGCACGGCTGGCAAGGTGTTCAACATCATGAGGAATCTACCAACATATGTTGGGACTCTATCATTGATTAGAGGAGATTAATCCTGTAATTATTTGGGATTAATATTGCCGACATAAATAGTGAGGTAAGAGGCTCAGTATTATGTCGGTGTGTCGGTGAAATAGATCCAGTGGTCGACAGCTCGGATTGTCGGTAGCCCGCATGTCGACAGCTCACGTGTCGATAGCTCACGTGTCGATAGCTCACATGTTGACAACTCACATATTGACAGCCCACATGCCGACATCCCACATGTTAACAGCCCACATGTTGACAGCCCACATGCCGACAGCCTACATGTCGACAGCCCGCATGTCGACAGCCCACATGTCGACAGCCCACATGTTGACAGCTCACATGTCGACAGTCCACATGCCGACTGCCCACATGTTGACAGCTCACATGTCAACAGCCGATATGTTGACAGCCCACATGTCGACAGTCCACATGTTGACAGCCCACATGTCGACAGCCCACATGTTGACAGCCCACATGTCGACAGCGTACATGTCGACAGCCCACATGCCGGCAGCCCACATGTCGACAGCCCACATGTCGACAGCCCACATGCCGGCAGCCCACATGTCGACAGCCCACATGTTGACAGCCCACATGTTGACAGCCCACATGTCGACAGTCTACATGTCGACAGCCCACATGTCGACAGCCCACATGTCGACAGCCCACATGTCAACAGCCCACATGCCGGTAGCCCACATGTCGACAGCCTACATGTCGACAGCCCACATGACGACAGCCCGCATGTCGACAGCCCGCATGTCGACAACCCGCATGTCGACAGCCTGCATGTCGACAGCCCACATGTCGACAGCCCTCTTGCCGACAGCCCACATGCCGACAGCCTACATGTCGACAGCCCTCATGTCGACAGCTCGCATGTCGACAGCCCACATGCCGGCAGCCCACATGTCGACAGCCCACATGTCGACAGCCCACATGTCGACAGCCAGCATGTCAACAGCCCGCATGTCGACAGCCCACATGCCGGCAGCCCACATGTCGACAGCCTACATGTCGACAGCCCGCATGTCGACAGCCCGCATGTCGACAGCCTACATGTCGACAGCCCGCATGTCGACAGCCCGCATTTCGACAGCCCACATGTCGACAGCCCACATGCCGACAGCCTACATGTCGACAGCCCACAAGTTGACAGCCTGTATGTCGAGAGTCCACATGTCGAAAGTCCACATGCCGACAGCACACATGTCGACAGTCCACATGCCGACAACCAACATGTCAACTCCCACATCCCGACAGCACACATGCCGACAGCCCACATGTTGACAGCCCACATGTCGACAGTCCACATGTTGACAGCTCACATGTCGACAGCCCACATGTCGACAGTCCACATGCCGACAGCCCACATGCCGACAGCACACATGCCGACAGCCCACATGTTGACAGCACACATGTCGACAGCACACATGTTGACAGCTCACATGTCGACAGCCCACATGTCGACAGTCCACATGCCGACAGCCCACATGCCGACAGCCCACATGTCGACAGCCCACATGCCAACAGCCCACATGCGGACAGCCCACATGCAGACAGCCCACATGCAGACAGCCCACATGCAGACAGCCCACATGCGGACAGCCCACATGCGGACAGCCAACATGCGGACAGCCCACATGCATACAGCCCTCATGCCGACAGCCCACATGCGGACAGCCCACATGCATACAGCCCACATGCGGACAGCCCACATGCGGACAGCCCACATGCAGACAGCCCACATGCATACAGCCCACATGCATACAGCCCACATGCATACAGCCCACATGCAGACAGCCCACATGCATACAGCCCACATGCATACAGCCCACATGCAGACAGCCCACATGCAGACAGCCCAAATGCGGACAGCCCACATGCGGACAGCCCACATGCAGACAGCCCACATGCATACAGCCCACATGCATACAGCCCACATGCATACAGCCCACATGCATACAGCCCACATGCAGACAGCCCACATGCATACAGCCCACATGCGGACAGCCCACATGCATACAGCCCACATGCAGACAGCCCACATGCAGACAGTCCACATGCAGACAGCCCACATGCATACAGCCCACATGCAGACAGCCCACATGCATTCAGCCCACATGCAGACAGCCCACATGCAGACAGCCCACATGCAGACAGCCCACATGCAGACAGCCCACATGCCGACAGACCACATGCCGACAGACCACATGCCGACAGCCCACATGCAGACAGCCCACATGCAGACAGCCCACATGCAGACAGCCCACATGCAGACAGCCCACATGCAGACAGCCCACATGCAGACAGCCCACATGCAGACAGCCCACATGTAGACAGCCCACATGCAGACAGCCCACATGCAGACAGCCCACATGCAGACAGCCCACATGCCGACAGACCACATGCCGACAGACCACATGCCGACAGCCCACATGCAGACAGCCCACATGCAGACAGCCCACATGCAGACAGCCCACATGCCGACAGCCCACATGCAGACAGCCCACATGCAGACAGCCCACATGCAGACAGCCCACATGCAGACAGCCCACATGCCGACAGCCCACATGCAGACAGCCCACATGCAGACAGCCCACATGCAGACAGCCCACATGCAGACAGCCCACATGCAGACAGCCCACATGCCGACAGCCCACATGCAGACAGCCCACATGCAGACAGCCCACATGCAGACAGCCCACATGCAGACAGCCCACATGCAGACAGCCCACATGCCGACAGCCCACATGCAGACAGCCCACATGCCGACAGCCCACATGCAGACAGCCCACATGCAGACAGCCCACATGCAGACAGCCACATGCAGACAGCCCACATGCAGACAGCCCACATGCAGACAGCCCACATGCCGACAGCCCACATGCAGACAGCCCACATGCCGACAGCCCACATGCAGACAGCCCACATGCAGACAGCCCACATGCAGACAGCCCACATGCCGACAGCCCACATGCAGACAGCCCACATACAGACAGCCCACATGCAGACAGCCCACATGCAGACAGCCCACATGCAGACAGCCCACATGCAGACAGCCCACATGCAGACAGCCCACATGCCGACAGCCCACATGCAGACAGCCCACATGCAGACAGCCCACATGCAGACAGCCCACATGCAGACAGCCCACATGCAGACAGCCCACATGCCGACAGCCCACATGCAGACAGCCCACATACAGACAGCCCACATGCAGACAGCCCACATGCAGACAGCCCACATGCAGACAGCCCACATGCAGACAGCCACATGCAGACAGCCGCGGGATGATGAATCAGAGCACCACGGCAGTTCTGATTCCACTCTGATTGGATTTATTTTAGATGGGATTGAGTTTTTCTGTTCGTTTGGGCGTCTCCACCCAGATGTGACACCTGGCATGACACAGGACCCCAGATGTGACACCTGGCATGACACAGGACCCCCGCCCGTCACACTGTCACGCTGGGTCATGACACAGGACCCCAGCCCGTGACACTGTCACGCTGGGTCATGACACAGGACCCCAGCCCGTGACACTGTCACGCTGGGTCATGACACAGGACCCCCAGCCCGTGACACTGTCACGCTGGGTCATGACACAGGACCCCAGCCCGTCACACTGTCACGCTGGGTCATGACACAGGACCCCAGCCCGTGACACTGTCACGCTGGGTCATGACACAGGACCCCCAGCCCGTGACACTGTCACGCTGGGTCATGACACAGGACCCCAGCCCGTCACACTGTCACGCTGGGTCATGACACAGGACCCCAGCCCGTGACACTGTCACGCTGGGTCATGACACAGGACCCCAGCCCGTGACACTGTCACGCTGGGTCATGACACAGGACCCCCAGCCCGTGACACTGTCACGCTGGGTCATGACACAGGACCCCAGCCCGTCACACTGTCACGCTGGGTCATGACACAGGACCCCAGCCCGTGACACTGTCACGCTGGGTCATGACACAGGACCCCCAGCCCGTGACACTGTCACGCTGGGTCATGACACAGGACCCCAGCCCGTGACACTGTCACGCTGGGTCATGACACAGGACCCCAGCCCGTGTCACTGTCACGCTGGGTCATGACACAGGACCCCCAGCCCGTGACACTGTCACGCTGGGTCATGACACAGGACCCCAGCCCGTGACACTGTCACGCTGGGTCATGACACAGGACCCCCAGCCCGTGACACTGTCACGCTGGGTCATGACACAGGACCCCAGCCCGTCACACTGTCACGCTGGGTCATGACACAGGACCCCAGCCCGTGACACTGTCACGCTGGGTCATGACACAGGACCCCAGCCCGTGTCACTGTCACGCTGGGTCATGACACAGGACCCCAGCCCGTGACACTGTCACGCTGGGTCATGACACCTGGCATGACACAGGACCCCAGCCCGTGACACTGTCACGCTGGGTCATGACACAGGACCCCAGCCCGTGACACTGTCACGCTGGGTCATGACACCTGGCATGACACAGGACCCCAGCCCGTGACACTGTCACGCTGGGTCATGACACCTGGCATGACACAGGACCCCAGCCCGTGTCACTGTCACGCTGGGTCATGACACAGGACCCCAGCCCGTGACACTGTCACGCTGGGTCATGACACCTGGCATGACACAGG
>NC_091160.1:40699805-40772305 GCF_040958095.1 Procambarus clarkii | reverse complement strand
AGTTGTGGTGTCTGGGGGAGAGTGTGGTGTCTGGGGGAGGGTGTGGTGTCTGGGGGAGAGTGTGGTGTCTGGGGGAGAGTGTGGTGTCTGGGGGAGGGTGTGGTGTCTGGGGGAGAGTGTGGTGTCTGGGGAGGGTGTGGTGTCTGGGGGATAGTGTGGTGTCTGGGGGAGGGTGTGGTGTTTGGGGGAGAGTGTGGTGTCTGGGGGAGAGTGTGGTGTCTGGGGAGAGGGTGTGGTGTCTGGGGGAGAGTGTGGTGTCTGGGGGAGGGTGTGGTGTCTGGGGGAGAGTGTGGTGTCTGGGGGAGAGTGTGGTGTCTGGGGGAGGATGTGGTGTCTGGGGGAGGGTGTGGTGTTTGGGGGAGAGTGTGGTGTTTGGGGGAGAGTGTGGTGTCTGGGGGAGAGTGTGGTGTCTGGGGGAGGGTGTGGTGTCTGGGGGAGAGTGTGGTGTCTGGGGAGAGAGTGTGGTGTCTGGGGGAGAGTGTGGTGTCTGGGGGAGGGTGTGGTGTCTGGGAGAGAGTGTGGTGTCTGGGGGAGAGTGTGGTGTCTGGGGAGAGTGTGGTGTCTGGGGGAGAGTGTGGTGTCTGGGGGAGAGTGTGGTGTCTGGGGGAGGGTGTGGTGTCTGGGGGAGAGTGTGGTGTCTGGGGGAGGGTGTGGTGTCTGGGGAGAGTGTGGTGTCTGGGGGAGGGTGTGGTGTCTGGGAGAGAGTGTGGTGTCTGGGGGAGAGTGTGGTGTCTGGGGGAGAGTGTGGTGTCTGGGGGAGGGTGTGGTGTCTGGGGGAGAGTGTGGTGTCTGGGATGAGAGTGTGGTGTCTGGGGGAGAGTGTGGTGTCTCTGGGGAGGTGTGGTGTCTGGGAGAGAGTGTGGTGTCTGGGGGAGAGTGTGGTGTCTGGGGGAGAGTGTGGTGTCTGGGGGAGGGTGTGGTGTCTGGGGAGAGTGTGGTGTCTGGGGGAGGGTGTGGTGTCTGGGGGAGAGTGTGGTGTCTGGGGGAGGGTGTGGTGTCTGGGGGAGAGTGTGGTGTCTGGGGGAGAGTGTGGTGTCTGGGGGAGAGTGTGGTGTCTGGGGGAGAGTGTGGTGTCTGGGGGAGAGTGTGGTGTCTGGGGGAGGGTGTGGTGTCTGGGGGAGAGTGTGGTGTCTGGGGGAGAGTGTGGTGTCTGGGGGAGAGTGTAGTGTCTGGGGGAGAGTGTGGTGTTTGGGGGAGAGTGTGGTGTCTGGGGGAGGGTGTGGTGTCTGGGGGAGAGTGTGGTGTCTGGGGGAGAGTGTGGTGTCTGGGGAGAGTGTGGTGTCTGGGGGAGGGTGTGGTGTCTGGGGGAGGGTGTGGTGTCTGGGGAGAGTGTGGTGTCTGGGGGAGAGTGGTGGTGTCTGGGGGAGGGTGTGGTGTCTGGGAAAGAGTGTGGTGTCTGGGGGAGAGTGTGGTGTCTGGGGGAGAGTGTGGTGTCTGGGGGAGAGTGTGGTGTCTGGGGAGAGTGTGGTGTCTGGGGGAGAGTGTGGTGTCTGGGAGAGGGTGTGGTGTCTGGGGGAGGGTGTGGTGTTTGGGGGAGAGTGTGGTGTCTGGAGGAGGGTGTGGTGTCTGGGGGAGGGTATGGTGTCTGGGGGGAGAGTGTGGTGTCTGGGGGAGGGTGTGGTGTCTGGGGGAGGGTGTGGTGTTTGGGGGAGAGTGTGGTGTCTGGGGGAGAGTGTGGTGTCTGGGAGAGAGTGTAGTGTCTGGGGGAGAGTGTGGTGTCTGGGGGAGGGTGTGGTGTCTGGGGGAGAGTGTGGTGTCTGGGGGAGAGTGTGGTGTCTGGGGGAGAGTGTGGTGTCTGGGGGAGAGTGTGGTGTCTGGGGGAGAGTGTGGTGTCTGGGGGAGAGTGTGGTGTCTGGGGGAGGGTGTGGTGTCTGGGAGAGAGTGTAGTGTCTGGGGGAGAGTGTGGTGTCTGGGGGAGAGTGTGGTGTCTGGGGGAGGGTGTGGTGTCTGGGGGAGAGTGTGGTGTCTGGGGAGAGTGTGGTGTCTGGGGGAGGGTGTGGTGTCTGGGAGAGAGTGTAGTGTCTGGGGGAGAGTGTGGTGTCTGGGGGAGGGTGTGGTGTCTGGGGGAGAGTGTGGTGTCTGGGGGAGAGTGTGGTGTCTGGGGGAGGGTGTGGTGTCTGGGGGAGAGTGTGGTGTCTGGGGGAGGGTGTGGTGTCTGGGGGATAGTGTGGTGTCTGGGGGAGGGTGTGGTGTTTGGGGGAGAGTGTGGTGTCTGGGGAGAGTGTGGTGTCTGGGGGAGGGTGTGGTGTCTGGGGGAGAGTGTGGTGTCTGGGGGAGGGTGTGGTGTCTGGGGGAGAGTGTGGTGTCTGGGGGAGAGTGTGGTGTCTGGGGGAGGGTGTGGTGTCTGGGGGAGGGTGTGGTGTTTGGGGGAGAGTGTGGTGTTTGGGGGAGAGTGTGGTGTCTGGGGGAGAGTGTGGTGTCTGGGGGAGGGTGTGGTGTCTGGGGGAGAGTGTGGTGTCTGGGAGAGAGTGTGGTGTCTGGGGGAGAGTGTGGTGTCTGGGGGAGGGTGTGGTGTCTGGGAGAGAGTGTGGTGTCTGGGGGAGAGTGTGGTGTCTGGGGGAGAGTGTGGTGTCTGGGGGAGAGTGTGGTGTCTGGGGGAGAGTGTGGTGTCTGGGGGAGGGTGTGGTGTCTGGGGGAGAGTGTGGTGTCTGGGGGAGGGTGTGGTGTCTGGGAGAGAGTGTGGTGTCTGGGGGAGAGTGTGGTGTCTGGGGGAGAGTGTGGTGTCTGGGGGAGGGTGTGGTGTCTGGGGGAGAGTGTGGTGTCTGGGAGAGAGTGTGGTGTCTGGGGGAGAGTGTGGTGTCTGGGGGAGGGTGTGGTGTCTGGGAGAGAGTGTGGTGTCTGGGGGAGAGTGTGGTGTCTGGGGGAGAGTGTGGTGTCTGGGGGAGGGTGTGGTGTCTGGGGGAGAGTGTGGTGTCTGGGGGAGGGTGTGGTGTCTGGGGGAGAGTGTGGTGTCTGGGGAGAGTGTGGTGTCTGGGGGAGAGTGTGGTGTCTGGGGGAGAGTGTGGTGTCTGGGGGAGAGTGTGGTGTCTGGGGGAGGGTGTGGTGTCTGGGGGAGAGTGTGGTGTCTGGGGGAGGGTGTGGTGTCTGGGGGAGAGTGTGGTGTCTGGGGGAGAATGTGGTGTCTGGGGGAGAGTGTGGTGTCTGGGGGAGGGTGTGGTGTCTGGGGGAGAGTGTGGAGTCTGGGGGAGGGTGTGGTGTCTGGGGGAGAGTGTGGTGTCTGGGGGAGGGTGTGGTGTCTGGGGGAGGGTGTGGTGTCTGGGGGAGAGTGTAGTGTCTGGGGAGAGTGTGGTGTCTGGGGGAGAGTGTGGTGTCTGGGGGAGAGTGTGGTGTCTGGGGGAGAGTGTGGTGTCTGGGGGAGGGTGTGGTGTCTGGGGGAGAGTGTGGTGTCTGGGGGAGGGTGTGGTGTCTGGGGGAGAATGTGGTGTCTGGGGGAGAGTGTGGTGTCTGGGGGAGGGTGTGGTGTCTGGGGGAGAATGTGGTGTCTGGGGGAGAGTGTGGTGTCTGGGAGAGGGTGTGGTGTCTGGGGGAGGGTGTGGTGTCTGGGGGAGAGTGTAGTGTCTGGGGAGGGTGTGGTGTCTCGGGGAGAGTGTGGTGTCTGGGGGAGAGTGTGGTGTCTGGGAGAGGGTGTGGTGTCTGGGGAGAGTGTGGTGTCTGGGGGAGAGTGTGGTGTCTAGGGGAGGGTGTGGTGTTTGGGGGAGAGTGTGGTGTCTGGGGGAGAGTGTAGTGTCTGGGGGAGAGTGTGGTGTCTGGGGGAGGGTGTGGTGTCTGGGGGAGAGTGTGGTGTCTGGGGGAGAGTGTGGTGTCTGGGGGAGAGTGTGGTGTCTGGGGGAGAGTGTGGTGTCTGGGGGAGGGTGTGGTGTCTGGGGAGGGTGTGGTGTCTGGGGGAGAGTGTGGTGTCTGGGGGAGAGTGTGGTGTTTGGGGGAGAGTGTGGTGTCTGGGGGAGGGTGTGGTGTCTGGGGGAGAGTGTGGTGTCTGGGGGAGAGTGTGGTGTCTGGGGGAGAGTGTGGTGTCTGGGGGAGGGTGTGGTGTCTGGGGGAGGGTGTGGTGTTTGGGGGAGGATGTGGTGTCTGGGGGAGGGTGTGGTGTCTGGGTGAGGGTGTGGTGTCTGGGGGAGGATGTGGTGTCTGGGGGAGGGTGTGGTGTCTGGGTGAGGGTGTGGTGTCTGGGTGAGGGTGATGGTCTGTGTCACAACACACACTACAGGGTGATGGTCTGTGTCACAACATACACTACAGGGTGATGGTCTGTGTCACAACACACACTACAGGGTGATGGTCTGTGTCACAACACACACTACAGGGTGATGGTCTGTGTCACAACACACACTACAGGGTGAGGGTGATGGTCTGTGTCACAACACACACTACAGGGTGATGGTCTGTGTCACAACATTCACTACAGGGTGAGGGTGATGGTCTGTGTCACAACATACACTACAGGGTGAGGGTGATGGTCTGTGTCACAACACACACTACAGGGTGATGGTCTGTGTCACAACATACACTACAGGGTGAGGGTGATGGTCTGTGTCACAACACACACTACAGGGTGATGGTCTGTGTCACAACACACACTACAGGGTGAGGGTGATGGTCTGTGTCACAACACACACTACAGGGTGATGGTCTGTGTCACAACACACACTACAGGGTGATGGTCTGTGTCACAACATACACTACAGGGTGAGGGTGATGGTCTGTGTCACAACACACACTACAGGGTGATGGTCTGTGTCACAACACACACTACAGGGTGAGGGTGATGGTCTGTGTCACAACACACACTACAGGGTGATGGTCTGTGTCACAACACACACTACAGGGTGATGATCTGTGTCACAACACACACTACAGGGTGATGGTGAAGGTCTGTGTCACAACACACACTACAGGGTGATGGTCTGTGTCACAACACACTACAGGGTGATGGTCTGTGTCACAACATACACTACAGGGTGAGGGTGATGATCTGTGTCACAACACACACTACAGGGTGATGATCTGTGTCACAACACACACTACAGGGTGATGGTGAAGGTCTGTGTCACAACACACACTACAGGGTGATGGTCTGTGTCACAACACACACTACAGGGTGATGGTCTGTGTCACAACATACACTACAGGGTGAGGGTGATGGTCTGTGTCACAAACACACACTACAGGGTGATGGTCTGTGTCACAACACACACTACAGGGTGAGGGTGATGGTCTGTGTCACAACACACACTACAGGGTGATGGTCTGTGTCACAACACACACTACAGGGTGATGATCTGTGTCACAACACACACTACAGGGTGATGGTGAAGGTCTGTGTCACAACACACACTACAGGGTGATGGTCTGTGTCACAACACACACTACAGGGTGATGATCTGTGTCACAACACACACTACAGGGTGAGGGTGATGGTCTGTGTCACAACACACACTACAGGGTGAGGGTCTGTGTCACAACACACACTACAGGGTGATGGTCTGTGTCACAACACACACTACAGGGTGATGGTGAAGGTCTGTGTCACAACACACACTACAGGGTGATGGTCTGTGTCACAACACACACTACAGGGTGATGGTCTGTGTCACAACACACACTACAGGGTGATGGTCTGTGTCACAACACACACTACAGGGTGATGGTCTGTGTCACAACACACACTACAGGGTGATGGTCTGTGTCACAACACACACTACAGGGTGATGATCTGTGTCACAACACACACTACAGGGTGATGATCTGTGTCACAACACACACTACAGGGTGATGGTCTGTGTCACAACACACACTACAGGGTGATGGTCTGTGTCACAACACATACTACAGGGTGATGGTCTGTGTCACAACACACACTACAGGCTGATGATCTGTGGCACAACACACACTACAGGGTGATGGTGAAGGTCTGTGTCACAACACACACTACAGGGGTGATGGTGAAGGTCTGTGTCACAACACACACTACAGGGTGAAGGTCTGTGTCACAACATACACTACAGGGTGAGGGTGATGGTCTGTGTCACAACACACACTACAGGGTGATGGTCTGTGTCACAACACACACTACAGGGTGATGGTCTGTGTCACAACACACACTACAGGGTGATGATCTGTGTCACAACACACACTACAGGGTGATGGTCTGTGTCACAACACACACTACAGGGTGATGGTCTGTGTCACAACACACACTACAGGGTGATGGTCTGTGTCACAACACACACTACAGGGGTGATGATCTGTGTCACAACACACACTACAGGGTGATGGTCTGTGTCACAACACACACTACAGGGGTGATGATCTGTGTCACAACACACACTACCGGGTGATGGTCCTGTGTCAACCAACACACACTACAGGTGATGGTCTGTGTCACAACACCCACTACAGGGGTGATTGATCTGTGTCACAACACACACTACAGGGTGATGGTCTGTGTCACAATACACACTATAGGGTGATGGTCTGTGTCACACACACGACACTACAGGGTGATGATCTGTGTCACAACACACACTACAGGGTGATGGTCTGTGTCACAACACACACTACAGGGTGATGGTGAAGGTCTGTGTCACAACACACACTACAGGGTGAAGGTCTGTGTCACAACACACACTACAGGGTGAAGGTCTGTGTCACAACACACACTACAGGGTGAAGGTCTGTGTCACAACACACACTACAGGGTGATGGTCTGTGTCACAACACACACTACAGGGGTGATGGTCTGTGTCACAACACACACTACAGGGTGATGGTCTGTGTCACAACACACACTACAGGGTGATGGTCTGTGTCACAACACACACTACAGGGTGATGGTCTGTGTCACAACACACACTACAGGGTGATGGTCTGTGTCACAACACACACTACAGGGTGATGGTCTGTGTCACAACACACACTACAGGGTGATGGTCTGTGTCACAACACACACTACAGGGTGATGGTCTGTGTCACAACACACACTACAGGGTGATGGTCTGTGTCACAACACACACTACAGGGTGATGATCTGTGTCACAACACACACTACAGGGTGATGGTTGTGTCACAACACACACTACAGGGTGAGGTGATGTCTGTGTCACAACACATACTACAGGGTGAGGGTGATGGTCTGTGTCACAACACACACTACAGGGTGATGGTCTGTGTCACAACACACACTACAGGGTGATGGTCTGTGTCACAACACACACTACAGGGTGATGATCTGTGTCACAACACACACTACAGGGTGATGGTCTGTGTCACAACACACACTACAGGGTGATGGTCTGTGTCACAACACACACTGCAGGGTGATGGTCTGTGTCACAACACACACTACAGGGTGATGGTCTGTGTCACAACACACACTACAGGGTGATGGTCTGTGTCACAACAACACACTACAGGGTGGGGTGATGGTCTGTGTCACAACACACACTACAGGGTGATGGTCTGTGTCACAACACACACTACAGGGTGATGGTCTGTGTCACAACACACACTACAGGGTGATGGTCTGTGTCACAACACACACTACAGGGTGATGGTCTGTGTCACACACACACTACAGGGTGATGGTCTGTGTCACAACACACACTACAGGGTGATGGTCTGTGTCACAACACACACTACAGGGTGATGGTCTGTGTCACAACACACACTACAGGGTGATGGTCTGTGTCACAACACACACTACAGGGTGATGATCTGTGTCACAACACACACTACAGGGTGATGGTTGTGTCACAACACACACTACAGGTGAGGGTGATGGTCTGTGTCACAACACATACTACAGGGTGAGGGTGATGGTCTGTGTCACAACACACACTACAGGGTGATGGTCTGTGTCACAACACACACTACAGGGTGATGGTCTGTGTCACAACACACACTACAGGGTGATGATCTGTGTCACAACACACACTACAGGGTGATGGTCTGTGTCACAACACACACTACAGGGTGATGGTCTGTGTCACAACACACACTACAGGGTGATGGTCTGTGTCACAACACACACTACAGGGTGATGGTCTGTGTCACAACACACACTACAGGGTGATGGTCTGTGTCACAACACACACTACAGGGTGAGGGTGGTCTGTGTCACAACACACACTACAGGGTGATGGTCTGTGTCACAACACACACTACAGGGTGATGGTCTGTGTCACAACACACACTACAGGGTGATGGTCTGTGTCACAACACACACTACAGGGTGATGGTCTGTGTCACAACACACACTACAGGGTGATGGTCTGTGTCACAACACACACTACAGGGTGATGGTCTGTGTCACAACACACACTACAGGGTGATGGTCTGTGTCACAACACACACTACAGGGTGATGGTCTGTGTCACAACACACACTACAGGGTGATGGTCTGTGTCACAACACACACTACAGGGTGATGGTCTGTGTCACAACACACTACAGGGTGATGATCTGTGTCACAACACACACTACAGGGTGATGGTCTGTGTCACAACACACACTACAGGGTGAGGGTGATGGTCTGTGTCACAACACACACTACAGGGTGATGGTCTGTGTCACAACACACACTACAGGGTGATGGTCTGTGTCACAACACACACTACAGGGTGATGGTCTGTGTCACAACACACACTACAGGGTGATGTCTGTGTCACAACACACACTACAGGGTGATGGTCTGTGTCACAACACACACTACAGGGTGAGGGTGATGGTCTGTGTCACAACACACACTACAGGGTGATGGTCTGTGTCACAACACACACTACAGGGTGATGGTCTGTGTCACAACACACACTACAGGGTGATGGTCTGTGTCACAACACACACTACAGGGTGATGGTCTGTGTCACAACACACACTACAGGGTGATGGTGAGGTCTGTGTCACAACACACACTACAGGGTGATGGTCTGTGTCACAACACACACTACAGGGTGATGGTGAGGTCTGTGTCACAACACACACTACAGGGTGATGGTCTGTGTCACAACACACTACAGGGTGATGGTCTGTGTCACAACACACACTACAGGGGGTGATGGTCTGTGTCACAACACACACTACAGGGTGATGGTCTGTGTCACAACACACACTACAGGGTGATGATCTGTGTCACAACACACACTACAGGGTGATGGTGAAGGTCTGTGTCACAAACACACTACAGGGTGATGGTCTGTGTCACAACACACTACAGGGTGATGGTCTGTGTCACACAACACTACAGGGTGAGGGTGATGTCTGTGTCACAACACACACTACAGGGTGATGTCTGTGTCACAACACACACTACAGGGTGATGGTGAGGTCTGTGTCACAACACACACTACAGGGTGATGGTCTGTGTCACAACACACACTACAGGGTGATGGTCTGTGTCACAACATACACTACAGGGTGAGGGTGAGGTCTGTGTCACAACACACACTACAGGGTGATGGTCTGTGTCACAACACACACTACAGGGTGAGGGTGATGGTCTGTGTCACAACACACACTACAGGGTGATGGTCTGTGTCACAACACACACTACAGGGTGATGTCTGTGTCACAACACACACTACAGGGTGATGTGAAGGTCTGTGTCACAACACACACTACAGGGTGATGGTCTGTGTCACAACACACACTACAGGGTGATGGTCTGTGTCACAACACACACTACAGGGTGATGGTCTGTGTCACAACACACACTACAGGGTGATGGTCTGTGTCACAACACACACTACAGGGTGATGGTCTGTGTCACAACACACACTACAGGGTGATGGTCTGTGTCACAACACACACTACAGGGTGATGATCTGTGTCACAACACACACTACAGGGTGATGATCTGTGTCACAACACACACTACAGGGTGATGGTCTGTGTCACAACACACACTACAGGGTGATGGTCTGTGTCACAACACATACTACAGGGTGATGGTCTGTGTCACAACACACACTACAGGCTGATGATCTGTGGCACAACACACACTACAGGGTGATGGTGAAGGTCTGTGTCACAACACACACTACAGGGTGATGGTGAAGGTCTGTGTCACAACACACACTACAGGGTGAAGGTCTGTGTCACAACATACACTACAGGGTGAGGGTGATGGTCTGTGTCACAACACACACTACAGGGTGATGGTCTGTGTCACAACACACACTACAGGGTGATGGTCTGTGTCACAACACACACTACAGGGTGATGATCTGTGTCACAACACACACTACAGGGTGATGGTCTGTGTCACAACACACACTACAGGGTGATGGTCTGTGTCACAACACACACTACAGGGTGATGGTCTGTGTCACAACACACACTACAGGGTGATGATCTGTGTCACAACACACACTACAGGGTGATGGTCTGTGTCACAACACACACTACAGGGGTGATGATCTGTGTCACAACACAACACTACAGGGTGATGGTCTGTGTCACAACACAACACTACAGGGTGATGGTCTGTGTCACAACACACACTACAGGGGTGATGATCTGTGTCACACACCACACTACAGGGTGATGGTCTGTGTCACAACACACACTATAGGGTGATGGTCTGTGTCACAACACACACTACAGGGTGATGATCTGTGTCACAACACACACTTACAGGGTGATGGTCTGTGTCACAACACACACTACAGGGTGAGGTGAAGGTCTGTGTCACAACACACACTACAGGGTGAAGGTCTGTGTCACAACACACACTACAGGGTGAAGGTCTGTGTCACAACACACACTACAGGGTGAAGGTCTGTGTCAACAACACACACTACAGGGTGCATGGTCTGTGTCACAACACACACTACAGGGGTGATGGTCTGTGTCACAACACACACTACAGGGGTGATGGTGAAGGTCTGTGTCAACAACAACACACTACAGGGTGATGGTCTGTGTCACAACCACACACTACAGGGTGATGGTCTGTGTCACAACACACACTACAGGGTGATGGTCTGTGTCACAACACACACTACAGGGTGATGGTCTGTGTCACAACACACACTACAGGGTGATGGTCTGTGTCACAACACACACTACAGGGTGATGGTCTGTGTCACAACACACACTACAGGGTGATGATCTGTGTCACAACACACACTACAGGGTGATGGTCTGTGTCACAACACACACTACAGGGTGATGGTCTGTGTCACAACACATACTACAGGGTGATGGTCTGTGTCACAACACACACTACAGGGTGATGATCTGTGGCACAACACACACTACAGGGTGATGAAGGTCTGTGTCACAACACACACTACAGGGTGATGGTGAAGGTCTGTGTCACAACACACACTACAGGGTGAAGGTCTGTGTCACAACATACACTACAGGGTGAGGGTGATGGTCTGTGTCACAACACACACTACAGGGTGATGGTCTGTGTCACAACACACACTACAGGGTGATGGTCTGTGTCACAACACACACTACAGGGTGATGATCTGTGTCACAACACACACTACAGGGTGATGGTCTGTGTCACAACACACACTACAGGGTGATGGTCTGTGTCACAACACACACTACAGGGTGATGGTCTGTGTCACAACACACACTACAGGGTGATGATCTGTGTCACAACACACACTACAGGGTGATGGTCTGTGTCACAACACACACTACAGGGGTGATGATCTGTGTCACAACACACACTACAGGGTGATGGTCTGTGTCACAACACACACTACAGGGTGATGGTCTGTGTCACAACACACACTACAGGGTGATGATCTGTGTCACAACACACACTACAGGGTGATGGTCTGTGTCACAACACACACTATAGGGTGATGGTCTGTGTCACAACACACACTACAGGGTGATGATCTGTGTCACAACACACACTACAGGGTGATGGTCTGTGTCACAACACACACTACAGGGTGATGGTGAAGGTCTGTGTCACAACACACACTACAGGGTGATGGTCTGTGTCACAACACACACTACAGGGTGAAGGTCTGTGTCACAACACACACTACAGGGTGAAGGTCTGTGTCACAACACACACTACAGGGTGATGGTCTGTGTCACAACACACACTACAGGGTGATGGTCTGTGTCACAACACACACTACAGGGTGATGGTCTGTGTCACAACACACACTACAGGGTGATGGTCTGTGTCACAACACACACTACAGGGTGATGGTCTGTGTCACAACACACACTACAGGGTGATGGTCTGTGTCACAACACACACTACAGGGTGATGGTCTGTGTCACAACACACACTACAGGGTGATGGTCTGTGTCACAACACACACTACAGGGTGATGGTCTGTGTCACAACACACACTACAGGGTGATGGTCTGTGTCACAACACACACTACAGGGTGATGATCTGTGTCACAACACACACTACAGGGTGATGGTTGTGTCACAACACACACTACAGGGGTGATGGTCTGTGTCACAACACATACTACAGGGTGAGGGTGATGGTCTGTGTCACAACACACACTACAGGGTGATGGTCTGTGTCACAACACACACTACAGGGTGATGGTCTGTGTCACAACACACACTACAGGGTGATGATCTGTGTCACAACACACACTACAGGGTGATGGTCTGTGTCACAACACACACTACAGGGTGATGGTCTGTGTCACAACACACACTACAGGGTGATGGTCTGTGTCACAACACACACTACAGGGTGATGGTCTGTGTCACAACACACACTACAGGGTGATGGTCTGTGTCACAACACACACTACAGGGTGAGGTGATCTGTGTCACAACACACACTACAGGGTGATGGTCTGTGTCACAACACACACTACAGGGTGATGGTCTGTGTCACAACACACACTACAGGGTGATGGTCTGTGTCACAACACACACTACAGGGGTGATGGTCTGTGTCACAACACACACTACAGGGTGATGGTCTGTGTCACAACACACACTACAGGGTGATGGTCTGTGTCACAACACACACTACAGGGTGATGGTCTGTGTCACAACACACACTACAGGGTGATGGTCTGTGTCACAACACACACTACAGGGTGATGGTCTGTGTCACAACACACACTACAGGGTGATGGTCTGTGTCACAACACACACTACAGGGTGATGATCTGTGTCACAACACACACTACAGGGTGATGGTCTGTGTCACAACACACACTACAGGGTGAGGGTGATGGTCTGTGTCACAACACACACTACAGGGTGATGGTCTGTGTGACAACACACACTACAGGGTGATGGTCTGTGTCACAACACACTCTACAGGGTGATGGTCTGTGTCACAACACACACTACAGGGTGATGATCTGTGTCACAACACACACTACAGGGTGATGGTCTGTGTCACAACACACACTACAGGGTGAGGGTGATGGTCTGTGTCACAACACACACTACAGGGTGATGGTCTGTGTCACAACACACACTACAGGGTGATGGTCTGTGTCACAACACACACTACAGGGTGATGGTCTGTGTCACAACACACACTACAGGGTGATGGTCTGTGTCACAACACACACTACAGGGTGATGGTGAAGGTCTGTGTCACAACACACACTACAGGGTGATGGTCTGTGTCACAACACACACTACAGGGTGATGGTGAAGGTCTGTGTCACAACACACACTACAGGGTGATGGTCTGTGTCACAACACACACTACAGGGTGATGGTCTGTGTCACAACACACACTACAGGGTGATGGTGATGGTCTGTGTCACAACACACACTACAGGGTGATGATCTGTGTCACCCCCCCAACACACACTACAGGGTGATGGTCTGTGTCACAACACACACTACAGGTGATGGTGAGGTCTGTGTCACAACACACACTACAGGGTGATGGTCTGTGTCACAAACACACACTACAGGGTGATGGTCTGTGTCACAACACACACTACAGGGTGATGATCTGTGTCACAACACACACTACAGGGTGATGGTCTGTGTCACAACACACACTACAGGGTGATGGTGAGGTCTGTGTCACAACACACACTACAGGGTGATGGTGAATGGTCTGTGTCACAACACACACTACAGGGTGATTGGTCTGTGTCACAACACACACTACAGGGGTGATGGTCTGGTCACAACACACACTACAGGGTGATGATCTGTGTCACAACACACACTACAGGGTGATGGTCTGTTGTCACAACACACACTACAGGTGATGGTCTGTGTCACAACACACACTACAGGGTGATGGATCTGTGTCACAACACACACTACAGGGTGATGGTCTGTGTCACAACACACACTACAGGGTGATGGTCTGTGTCACAACACACACTACAGGGTGATGGTCTGTGTCACAACACACACTACAGGGTGATGGTCTGTGTCACAACACACACTACAGGGTTGATGAGTCTGTGTCACAACACACACTACAGGGTGATGGTCTGTGTCACCAACACACACTACAGGGTGATGGTGAAGGTCTGTGTCACAACACACACTACAGGGTGATGGTCTGTGTCACAACACACACTACAGGGTGATGGTCTGTGTCACAACACACACTACAGGGTGATGGTCTGTGTCACAACACACACTACAGGGTGATGGTCTGTGTCACAACACACACTACAGGGTGATGGTCTGTGTCACAACACACACTACAGGGTGATGTCTGTGTCACAACACACACTACAGGGTGATGATCTGTGTCACAACACACACTACAGGGTGATGGTCTGTGTCACAACACACACTACAGGGTGATGGTCTGTGTCACAACACACTACTACAGGGTGATGGTCTGTGTCACAACACACACTACAGGCTGATGGATCTGTGTCACAACACACACTACAGGGTGATGGTGAAGGTCTGTGTCACAACACACACTACAGGGTGATGTGAGGTCTGTGTCACAACACACACTACAGGGTGAAGGTCTGTGTCACAACAACACTACAGGGTGATGGTCTGTGTCACAACACACACTACAGGGTGATGGTCTGTGTCACAACACACACTACAGGGTGATGGTCTGTGTCACAACACACACTACAGGGTGATGAGTCTGTGTCACAACACACACTACAGGGTGATGGTCTGTGTCACAACACACACTACAGGGTGATGGTCTGTGTCACAACACACACTACAGGAGGTGATGGTCTGTGTCACAACACACACTACAGGGGGTGATGGATCTGTGTCACAACACACACTACAGGGTGATGGTCTGTGTCCACAACACACACTACAGGGGTGATGGATCTGTGTCACAACACACACTACAGGGTGATGGTCTGTGTCACAACACACACTACAGGGTGATGGTCTGTGTCACAACACACACTACAGGGGTGATGATCTGTGTCACAACACACACTACAGGGTGATGGTCTGTGTCACAACACACACTATAGGGTGATGGTCTGTGTCACAAACACACACTACAGGGTGATGATCTGTGTCACAACACACACTACAGGGTGATGGTCTGTGTCACAACACACACTACAGGGTGATGGTGAAGGTCTGTGTCACAACACACACTACAGGGTGAAGGTCTGTGTCACAACACACACTACAGGGTGAAGGTCTGTGTCACAACACACACTACAGGGTGATGGTCTGTGTCACAACACACACTACAGGGTGATGGTCTGTGTCACAACACACACTACAGGGTGATGGTCTGTGTCACAACACACACTACAGGGTGATGGTCTGTGTCACAACACACACTACAGGGTGATGGTCTGTGTCACAACACACACTACAGGGTGATGGTCTGTGTCACAACACACACTACAGGGTGATGGTCTGTGTCACAACACACACTACAGGGTGATGGTCTGTGTCACAACACACACTACAGGGTGATGGTCTGTGTCACAACACACACTACAGGGTGATGGTCTGTGTCACAACACACACTACAGGGTGATGGTCTGTGTCACAACACACACTACAGGGTGATGGTCTGTGTCACAACACACACTACAGGGTGAGGGTGATGGTCTGTGTCACAACACACACTACAGGGTGAGGTGATGGTCTGTGTCACAACACACACTACAGGGTGATGGTCTGTGTCACAACACACACTACAGGGTGATGGTCTGTGTCACAACACACACTACAGGGTGATGATCTGTGTCACAACACACACTACAGGGGTGATGGTCTGTGTCACAACACACACTACAGGGTGATGGTCTGTGTCACAACACACACTACAGGGTGATGGTCTGTGTCACAACACACACTACAGGGTGATGGTCTGTGTCACAACACACACTACAGGGTGATGGTCTGTGTCACAACACACACTACAGGGTGAGGGTGATGGTCTGTGTCACAACACACACTACAGGGTGATGGTCTGTGTCACAACACACACTACAGGGTGATGGTCTGTGTCACAACACACACTACAGGGTGATGGTCTGTGTCACAACACACACTACAGGGGTGATGGTCTGTGTCACAACACACACTACAGGGTGATGGTCTGTGTCACAACACACACTACAGGGTGATGGTCTGTGTCACAACACACACTACAGGGTGATGGTCTGTGTCACAACACACACTACAGGGGTGATGGTCTGTGTCACAACACACACTACAGGGTGATGGTCTGTGTCACAACACACACTACAGGGTGATGGTCTGTGTCACAACACACACTACAGGGTGATGATCTGTGTCACAACCACACACTACAGGGTGATGGTCTGTGTCACAACACACACTACAGGGTGATGGTCTGTGTCACAACACACACTACAGGGTGATGGTCTGTGTCACAACACACACTACAGGGTGATGATCTGTGTCACAACACACACTACAGGGTGATGGTTTGTGTCACAACACACACTACAGGGTGAGGGTGATGGTCTGTGTCACAACACATACTACAGGGTGAGGGTGATGGTCTGTGTCACAACACACACTACAGGGTGATGGTCCTGTGTCACAACACACACTACAGGGTGATGGTCTGTGTCACAACACACACTACAGGGTGATGATCTGTGTCACAACACACACTACAGGGTGATGGTCTGTGTCACAACACACACTACAGGGTGATGGTCTGTGTCACAACACACACTACAGGGTGATGGTCTGTGTCACAACACACACTACAGGGTGATGGTCTGTGTCACAACACACACTACAGGGTGATGGTCTGTGTCACAACACACACTACAGGGTGAGGGTGATGGTCTGTGTCACAACACACACTACAGGGTGATGGTCTGTGTCACAACACACACTACAGGGTGATGGTCTGTGTCACAACACACACTACAGGGTGATGGTCTGTGTCACAACACACACTACAGGGGTGATGGTCTGTGTCACAACACACACTACAGGGTGATGGTCTGTGTCACAACACACACTACAGGGTGATGGTCTGTGTCACAACACACACTACAGGGTGATGGTCTGTGTCACAACACACACTACAGGGTGATGGTCTGTGTCACAACACACACTACAGGGTGATGGTCTGTGTCACAACACACACTACAGGGTGATGGTCTGTGTCACAACACACACTACAGGGTGATGATCTGTGTCACAACACACACTACAGGGTGATGGTCTGTGTCACAACACACACTTACAGGGTGAGGGTGATGGTCTGTGTCACAACACACACTACAGGGTGATGGTCTGTGTGACAACACACACTACAGGGTGATGGTCTGTGTCACAACACACTCTACAGGGTGATGGTCTGTGTCACAACACACACTACAGGGTGATGATCTGTGTCACAACACACACTACAGGGTGATGGTCTGTGTCACAACACACACTACAGGGTGAGGGTGATGGTCTGTGTCACAACACACACTACAGGGTGAGGGTGATGGTCTGTGTCACAACACACACTACAGGGTGATGGTCTGTGTCACAACACACACTACAGGGTGATGGTCTGTGTCACAACACACACTACAGGGTGATGGTCTGTGTCACAACACACACTACAGGGTGATGGTCTGTGTCACAACACACACTACAGGGTGATGGTGAAGGTCTGTGTCACAACACACACTACAGGGTGATGGTCTGTGTCACAACACACACTACAGGGTGATGGTGAAGGTCTGTGTCACAACACACACTACAGGGTGATGGTCTGTGTCACAACACACACTACAGGGTGATGGTCTGTGTCACAACACACACTACAGGGTGATGGTGAAGGTCTGTGTCACAACACACACTACAGGGTGATGGTCTGTGTCACAACACACACTACAGGGGTGATGGTCTGTGTCACAACACACACTACAGGGTGATGGTCTGTGTCACAACACACACTACAGGGGTGATGGTCTGTGTCACAACACACACTACAGGGTGATGGTGAAGGTCTGTGTCACAACACACACTACAGGGTGATGGTGAAGGTCTGTGTCACAACACACACTACAGGGTGATGGTCTGTGTCACAACACACACTACAGGGGTGATGGTCTGTGTCACAACACACACTACAGGGTGATGGTCTGTGTCACAACACACACTACAGGGTGATGGTGAAGGTCTGTGTCACAACACACACTACAGGGTGATGGTCTGTGTCACAACACACACTACAGGGTGATGGTGATGGTCTGTGTCACAACACACACTACAGGGGTGAAGGTCTGTGTCACAACACACACTACAGGGTGATGGTCTGTGTCACAACACACACTACAGGGTGATGGTGATGGTCTGTGTCACAACACACACTACAGGGGTGAAGGTCTGTGTCACAACACACACTACAGGGTGAAGGTCTGTGTCACAACACACACTACAGGGTGAAGGTCTGTGTCACAACATGCTTCCCACTACAATTGAAAGTATCATAAAAATCATCAAGACTTAATCAAAAAAGGTATATGCAGGCAAATGTTTGTAAACAAAATAAAAAAAGATTTACACGTGACATTAATGATGTAAATTAATGTGTAAACAAATTAGGAGTCAGGTCTTGCAGGTTTGGTAAGTAAGTTTGTGTCTTTATTAAATAGATAATTATGAGTTAATTCATATTTTCTGCCAGAGTTCACCGAATTGGCTTCGTTATAAATGGAAATTAAATGTTTCAATTTAATAATTTCATGGTATGAATATTATATTATATATATATGCGCTCACGCACACACGTGCACACACACACACACACACACACACACACACACACACACACACACACACACACACACACACACACACACACACACACACACACACACACACACACACAGTTGATTGACGGTTGAGAGGCGGGACCAAAGAGCCAGAGCTCAACCCCCGCTAGCACAATTAGGTGAGTACAATTAGGTGAGTACACACACACACACACACACACACACACACACACACACACACACACACACACACACACACACGTGGGGTTGGGAGCTCCTGGGTCACAAGTACAGTGGGAGGGGACATCACGCTACTTTGAACTGAAAAAGTATATACAATTGAATGAAAAAAACTTGGATTTTGACTAAAACCATAAGGTAGTGAAGAAATATAGTAGAAATAGCGCAATTGAAAATAGTTGTTGAAGGAATAGTGTCAGTGTGAACAGTGATGCAGACCTCACGCTGACTGTGACCTCACAGCCTCTAACTGTGACCGACCGTGACCTCACCCCCGGCAGCAACCCTTCCTACACCACGTGGGGAGACGCTTGGAGACTCACTCGCCTATTTTGTGTTTAGGAGATCGGTAAGGTAATTGGAACCCCTGTGGGTAAGGTGGGATTATAGCAATGTCTAGGTCAGGAAGGGGGTCTAGGTCCAACAGTATTATGATTGAGGAAGAAGATAGGTTTGTGGCGAAGATGACTGGGAAATTTGTAGAGAAGACGGATGTTTGGATAGGTGATCTAATCCAGGGGATTAAAAGTGAAGTCTTTAATAAGATACAGGGCGAGGTTCAGAGATAAACACGAGAATTTATGGACTATATTCAGGAAGAAATCAAGAAGAGCAGAGTAGCATGCGGAAGTGAGATAACTAGGCCTACACCTGATTTTGGCAGGAATAAGGGAAGCTTGGTAAGGGAAGGGGGAGTGAAATAGGAAGTGAGGAAGGGAGGTAGAAATAGCCTAAGCTACTCTATCCTTTTGAGATGTATTTATTGCTTATCTCAATAAACATACTTGAACTTGAACTTGGGGGAGTGGTGGGGGTGGAGTAGTGAATGTGGGAGGGGTGGGGGTCAGCCAGGGGTGGGGGGACCAGCATGACCCTTCACTGAGGAGGAGGTCAATCATAATCCATGGATTACTTGAAACCAAGGCATCATCGAGGCAGGAAAGGATGGAGATTGAAGAGTTTGAGTTACAGGGGATCTCATCAATCAATCAATTAAATATAGGTCAAGATACCGTAATGGGTGAGCGTGGACGTGGGGATAGGGAAGACTTAGTGGGGGTGAGAGGAAGGGTTTACAGTATGAGGTAAAGTGCCAGGGCTAGACCCAGCTGCATGACATTGACCTGTCCTGGTACAGTTCACTAACAAGGAGGCTGTGGACTACATACTGCAGCACAAGCACTTACTCAGAGGTAGTGGAAACTATTACAACGTGTATATTGACAAGTACATGACCAATGATGAGTAGACAGCCCACAGGGCGAGCCCTCCTCGACACACCTCCTCAAATTTGAGCATAGTTACCCACCCCAGTGTTGCCCCACCCCGTGCCCCACCCCCGTGCTAACCCACCCCGTGCCCCACCCCGTGCCTCACCCCGTGCTAATCCACCCCCGTGCCCCACCCCATGCTAACCCACCCTGTGCCCCACCCCGTGCCTCACCCCGTGCTAACCCACCCCGTGCCCCACCCCGTGCCTCACCCCGTGCTAACCCACCCCCGTGCCCCACCCCATGCTAACCCACCCTGTGCCCCACCCCGTGCCTCACCCCGTGCCCCACCCCGTGCTAACCCACCCCGTGCTAACCCACCCCGTGCCCCACCCCATGCTAACCCACCCTGTGCCCCACCCCGTGCCTCACCCCGTGCCCCACCCCGTGCTAACCCACCCCGTGCTAACCCACCCCGTGCCCCACCCCATGCTAACCCACCCTGTGCCCCACCCCGTGCCCCACCCCGTGCTAACCCACCCCCGTGCTAACCCACCCCGTGCCCCACCCCGTGCTAACCCACCCCGTGCTAGCCCACCCTGTGCTAACCCACCCCATGCTAACCCACCCCGTGCTAACCCACCCCATGCTAACCCACCCTGTGCCCCACCCCGTGCCTCACCCCGTGCTAACCCACCCCGTGCTAACCCACCCCCGTGCTAACCCACCCCCTGCCCCACCCCGTGCTAACCCACCCCGTGCTAACCCACCCCGTGCTAACCCACCCCGTGCTAACCCACCCCCGTGCTAACCCACCCCGTGCCCCACCCCGTGTAACCCACCCCGTGCTAACCCACCCCGTGCTAACCCACCCCGTGCTAACCCACCCCCGTGCTAACCCACCCCCGTGCTAACTAGCCCACACCTGCTTCCCAGGTCACACCCTCCCCAAATCAGCCCTCCCTGCCCCTGTTTATCTCCCCAACACCTCCCCTGATCCCATTGCATTCGAATCCATCTGCTTCATCCCACATTCTAAGGATCCCCTCATCCCCTAAACCCGCCCAGCCCTCACCCCTTCTCATCCCCTCTCCTTCCATGTGACCCCCCACCCTTGGGAGGGGGCTCATAGACCCCCCCCCCCCCCGTGGGGGACGGGAAAACACCCCCATCTATTCCCCCATTTCCCTCTTCCCCCCTTCTGCCCCAATGCCCACACCTACCCCTGAGTTTCCCCTGACTAATACAACCTCTCTCCCACTATCACTATCCTTGTTCCATCCGCCCCTCTTCCCCCACCCCCTCTATCCTTCTCTCCCCTCTCAACTTCTTAACCTCTATCTGACTCTCAACCTTACGCTACCTCCCAACCCCTCTATGCCTCTCAGACCCTCCCTAATCTTCAGACCCAGTATGTCCTTACTACTCCAGACCTTCCTACCCAGGCCCTACCCCAGACCTTCCTACCTACCTTCCTAGAAGCCCAGCCCCCATTTGCCCCCCAAGCACCCCTCCAGACCCCATCCACCCCCCCCCAGACACCCCCGGATCCTTCCAGACCCCCAGAGAAAGGGCGAACTCTAGTACCAGAGTTTCCATGAAGAATCTCAAGGTTTGGTACACCAATGCTGATGGGGTATCTAATAAAGCAGAAGAGATAAAAGAAAGAGTAAGAGATAAAAGAAAGAGAGAGTGAAGCAGATCCTGACAGTTGCACTAGTGGAAACTAAAATAAATAACATGATCTCGAATGCAATCTTTCCTGAAGGGTACCAGGTGATAAGAAAAGAGAGGACACAGAGACAGGGAGGGGGAGTGGCACTCCTAATAAAGCGGAAATGGAAGTTTGAAGACCTGGGAAATCGGGTTACCAATGAGAGCACAAGCTTCATACATGGAACTCTGACAGCAGATGGGAGGAAGATTGTGATCTTGATACTCTACAATCCCCCACCAAACAGTAGAAGACCCAGGCAGGAGTATGATGACAACAACAAGGCATGTATAGATGAACTGCAGAAGGCAGCAACACTAGCCCACAGAATGAGAGCGAAGCTGCTGATCTTGGGGGACCTAAATCATGGAGAGATAAATTGGGAATCAAGGAATCCCTATGGAGGGGACGAAACGTGGGGAGCAAAATTAGTAGATGTTATAGACAGGAATTTCCTGACACAACATGTGAAGGAAGACACAAGGGAAAGAGGAGGAGATGCACCGAGCCTATTAGACCTGATTTTCACCCAGAACGTAGAAGACATCGAGAATTTGGAGCATGAAATACCTCTAGGGGGCCAGTGACCATAGTGTCCTAGTCTTTGACTACATGATGGAATTCAAACTTATGACCATGGGACAAGAGATCTGGGAAAGGAGAGCTGACTACAGGAAAGGGGACTATAAGAGGATAAGGGACTATCTGGGTGAAGTGCAGTGGGAGGAAGAAATTAGAGGAAAAACAGTCCAAGATATGATGGACCTAGTCATACAGAAATGCCAGGAGGCCGAAGAGAGATTTATACCAACAGTAAAGGGAAAAAATAAGAAGGAATATAATAACCCATGGTTTAATAGACAGTGTCAGGAAGCAAAAATGGCCAGCAGGAGGGAGTGGAGGAAGTACAGAAGACAAAGGACAGAGGACAACAGGATCAGATACAACAGAGCTAGGAACGATTACATTAACATAAGACGAACATCGGAAAGGAACAATGAGAACGATATTGCGATCAAAGAGAAAAAGCAACCTACATTACTACACAGTCATATAAGAAGAAAAATGTCGGTGAACGACCAAGTGACAAGACTAAGGAAGACAGAGGGGGCATATATTGAAAGTGACAAGGAAATCGGCGAGGCACTGAATGCCAGTTTCCATGGAGTGTTCACTACCGAGCCTGAGCAGCTCCCATTGTTGGAAGGGGTTACCCTAGATGAAAGACTATCAGATATAGAGGTGACAGCAGAGGAGGTAATGAAACAGTTGACAACTCTAGATGCAACTAAAGCAGTTGGACCAGACAAAGTATCACCGTGGATACTAAAAGAAGCAGCACAGGCCCTCAGCGTGCCTCTGGCAATGATCTTTAATGAGTCACTTATGGTACCCGTACACTCACTCATGGTACCTGTACATGGTACCAGGTACCATGGAACAACTGTTTGTCCCAGAACATCAGGACCCCCGCCCCCCTCCTCCGACTCTACGAAGCTCCTTAGATGATGTGATCATCGTAACTACCCGTCCATACCTGTTGTAGTCAGCCACAGTGTTGCTGGTCACGCAGGACTCAGCACCTCATCACCCAGCCAGTGAGTGGCCCTCATCACCACTCCTGTTGTCCCCTGCACCAAGCCTGCTCAACCAACACTGACACAACACACCCGCCGCTCCACAACCCTCCTCATCCACAACAATAACAACATCACGATCAACAAAAACAAGGCCATTGTGCAAAACCTTGGTGGATAGGTCACTCATCCCATGGTGGATAGGTCACTCATCCCATGGTGGATAGGTTACCCCAACCCATGGTTAATAGGTTACCCTAACACATGGTGGATAGGTCACTCAACCCATAGTGGATAGGTCACTCAACCCATGGTGGATAGGTCACTCATCCCATGGTGGATATGTCACTCATCCCATGGTGGATAGGTCACTCATCCCATGGTGGATAGGTCACTCATCCCATGGTGGATAGGTCACTCATCCCATGGTGGATAGGTCACTCATCCCATGGTGGATTGGTCACTCATCCCATGGTGGATATGTCACTCATCCCATGGTGGATAGGTCACTCATCCCATGGTGGATAGGTCACTCATCCCATGGTGGATAGGTCACTCATCCCATGGTGGATAGGTCACTCATCCCATGGTGGATAGGTCACTCATCCCATGGTGGATAGGTCACTCATCCCATGGTGGATAGGTCACTCATCCCATGGTGGATAGGTCACTCATCCCATGGTGGATAGGTCACTCATCCCATGGTGGATAGGTCGCTCATCCCATGGTGGATAGGTCACTCATCCCATGGTGGATAGGTCGCTCATCCCATGGTGGATAGGTCACTCATCCCATGGTGGATAGGTCGCTCATCCCATGGTGGATAGGTCGCTCATCCCATGGTGGATAGGTCGCTCATCCCATGGTGGATAGGTCGCTCATCCCATGGTGGATAGGTCACTCATCCCATGGTGGATAGGTCACTCATCCCATGGTGGATAGGTCGCTCATCCCATGGTGGATAGGTCACTCATCCCATGGTGGATAGGTCACTCATCCCATGGTGGATAGGTCGCTCATCCCATGGTGGATAGGTCACTCATCCCATGGGGGATAGGTCACTCATCCCATTGTGGATAGGTCACTCATCCCATGGTGGATAGGTCACTCATCCCATGGTGGATAGGTCACTCATCCCATGGTGGATAGGTCACTCATCCCATGGTGGATAGGTCACTCATCCCATGGTGGATAGGTAACTCATCACATGGTGGATAGGTTACCAAAACCCATGGTGGATAGGTCACTCAACCCATGGTGGATAGGTCACTCATCCCATGGTGGATAGGTCACCCAACCCTTGATGGATAGGTCACTCATCCCTTGGTGGATAGGTCACTCATCCTATGGTTGATAAGTCACTCATCCCATGGTGGATAGGTCACTCATCCTATGGTGGATAGGTCACTCATCCTATGGTCGATAGGTCACTCAACCCATGGTGGATAGGTCACTCATCCCTTGGTGGATAGGTCACTCATCCCTTGGTGGATAGGTCACTCAACCCTTGGTGGATAGGTCACTCAACCCTTGGTGGATAGGTCACTCAACTCATGGTGGATAGGTCACTCATCCCATGGTGGATAGGTCACCCAACCCATAGTGGATAGGTCACCCAACCCATGGTGGATAGGTCACTCAACCCATGGTGGATAGGTCACCCAACCCATGGTGGATAAGTCACTCAACCCATGGTGGATAGGTAACTCATCACATGGTGGATAGGTTACCAAAACCCATGGTGGATAGGTCACTCATCCCATGATGGATAGGTCACTCATCCTATGGTGGATAGGTCACTCAACCCATGGTGGATAGGTCACTCATCCCTTGATGGATAGGTCACTCATCCCTTGGTGGATAGGTCACTCAACCCTTGGTGGATAGGTCACTCAACCCTTGGTGGATAGGTCACTCAACCCTTTTTGGATAGGTCACTCAACTCATGGTTGATAGGTCACTCATCCCATGGTGGATAGGTCACCCAACCCATAGTGGATAGGTCACCCAACCCATGGTGGATAGGTCACTCATCCCATGGTGGATAGGTCACCCAACCCATAGTGGATAGGTCACCCAACCCATAGTGGATAGGTCACCCAACCCATGGTGGATAGGTCACCCAACCCATAGTGGATAGGTCACCCAACCCATGGTGGATAGGTCACTCATCCCATGGTGGATAGGTCACTCAACCCATGGTGGATAGGTCACTCAACTTCCAAGCCTTCTCGTTCCCCACTAAAATCCTCTTTCAAGAATTTCCATCTCCTCGTCCTTCCCCCCCCCCCCCCATCAACCTTACTAAGCCCTCTGGACGGACCATGGGATGGGACCATGGGATGGGACCATGGGATGGACCATGGGATGGGACCATGGGATAGGACCATGGGATGGACCATGGGATAAGACCATCGGATGCGACCATGGGATAGGACCATGGGATGGGACCATGGGATGGACCATGGGATGGGACCATGGGATGGGACCATGGGATGGGACCATGGGATGGACCATGGGATGGGACCATGGGATGGACCATGGGATGGACCATGGGATAGGACCATGGGATGGGACCATGGGATGGGACCATGGGATGGGACCATGGTCGTCCTCAGGGGACGACCCCTGAGGACGACCTCTGAGGACGACCTCTGAGGACGACCCCTGAGGACGACCTCTGAGGACGACCTCTGAGGACAACCTCTGAGGACGACCACTGAGGACGACCACTGAGGACGACCTCTGAGGACGACCTCTGAGGACGACCTCTGAGGACGACCTCTGAGGACGACCACTGAGGACGACTTCTGAGGACGACCACTGAGGACGCGTCGACCACTGAGGACGACCACTGAGGACGACCTCTGAGGACGACCACTGAGGACGACCACTGAGGAAGACCACTGAGGACGACCATTAGGACGCGTCGACCACTGAGGACGACCATTGAAGACGATCACTGAGGACGACCATTGAGGACGCGTCGACCACTGAGGACGACCATTGAGGACGCGTCGACCACTGAGGACAACCACTGAGGACAACCACTGAGGACGACCACTGAGGACGACCACTGAGGACGACCATTGAAGACGACCACTGAGGACGACCACTGAGGACGACCATTGAAGACGACCACTGAGGACGACCATTGAAGACGACCACTGAGGACGACCATTGAGGACGCGTCGACCACTGAGGACGACCACTGAGGACGCGTCGACCACTGAGGACGACCTCTGAGGACGACCTCTGAGGACGACCTCTGAGGACGACCACTGAGGACGACCACTGAGGACGACCTCTGAGGACGACCATTGAGGACGACCATTGAAGACGACCACTGAGGACGACCATTGAAGACGACCACTGAGGACGACCATTGAGGACGCGTCGACCACAGAGGACGACCATTGAAGACGACCACCGAGGACAACCACTGAGGACGACCACTGAGGACGACCACCGAGGACGACCATTGAAGACGACCACTGAGGACGACCACCGAGGACGACCATTGAGGACAACCACTGAGGACGACCACCGAGGATGACCATTGAAGACGACCATTGAAGACGACCACTGAGGACAACCACTGAGGACGACCACTGAGGACGACCATTGAAGACGACCACTGAGGACAACCACTGAGGACGACCACTGAGGACGACCACTGAGGGCGACCACTGAGGACGACCATTGAAGACGACCACTGAGGACGACCACTGAGGACGACCATTGAAGACGACCACTGAGGACGACCACTGAGGACGACCATTGAAGACGACCACTGTGGACGACCACTGAGGACGACCATTGAAGACGACCACTGAGGACGACCACTGAGGACGACCACTGAGGACGACCGCTTGACAGCAGTGTACAGGAACATGTATAGTCTCACCCGTCTTCTCAATACGTCGCATTTCTTACGGAATCAACCAAGCCGTCAAAAATGGAGGGTAATATTGAGGTTTTCCATGCCTCGGCCTCGATAGGTTGGTTGGGTTGGCACGTCTCTGGGTTAGGCCAAACAGTTGACGTTTGTTACGGAGTGGAACATGAGGAGAACTGGCAGTATTGTTTGTGTAAATGTTCCTGTGAAGGTTATACTCACGTCTCTTACCCTCTATATCTGGTACACCCCGGCCCTGGTACACCCCGGCCCTGTTACACCCCGGCCCTGTTACACCCCGGCCCTGTTACACCCCGGCCCTGGTACACCCCGGCCCTGTTACACCCCGGCCCTGTTACACCCCGGCCCTGGTACATCCCGGCCCTGGTACACCCCGGCCCTGGTACACCCCGGCCCTGTTACACCCCGGCCCTGTTACACCCCGGCCCTGTTACACCCCGGCCCTGGTACATCCCGGCCCTGGTACACCCCGGCCCTGGTACACCCCGGCCCTGTTACACCCCGGCCCTGTTACACCCCGGCCCTGGTACATCCCGGCCCTGGTACACCCCGGCCCTGGTACACCCCGGCCCTGGTACACCCCGGCCCTGTTACACCCCGGCCCTGGTACACCCCGGCCTTGGTACACCCCGGCCCTGGTACACCCCGGCCCTGTTACACCCCGGCCCTGTTACACCCCGGCCCTGTTACACCCCGGCCCTGGTACATCCCGGCCCTGGTACACCCCGGCCCTGGTACACCCCGGCCCTGTTACACCCCGGCCCTGTTACACCCCGGCCCTGGTACATCCCGGCCCTGGTACACCCCGGCCCTGGTACACCCCGGCCCTGGTACACCCCGGCCCTGTTACACCCCGGCCCTGGTACACCCCGGCCTTGGTACACCCCGGCCCTGGTACACCCCGGCCCTGTTACACCCCGGCCCTGTTACACCCCGGCCCTGGTACATCCCGGCCCTGGTACACCCCGGCCCTGGTACACCCCGGCCCTGGTACACCCCGGCCCTGTTACACCCCGGCCCTGGTACACCCCGGCCCTGTTACACCCCGGCCCTGGTACACCCCGGCCCTGGTACACCCCGGCCCTGGTACACCCCGGCCCTGGTACATCCCGGCCCTGGTACACCCCGGCCCTGGTACATCCCGGCCCTGGTACACCCCAGCCCTGGTACACCCCGGCCCTGGTACACCCCGGCCCTGGTACACCCCGGCCCTGGTACACCCCGGCCCTGTTACACCCCGGCCCTGGTACACCCCGGCCCTGTTACACCCCGGCCCTGTTACACCCCGGCCCTGGTACATCCCGGCCCTGGTACACCCCGGCCCTGGTACACCCCGGCCCTGGTACACCCCGGCCCTGTTACACCCCGGCCCTGGTACACCCCGGCCCTGGTACACTCCGGCCCTGGTACACCCCGGCCCTGGTACATCCCGGCCCTGGTACACCCCGGCCCTGGTACATCCCGGCCCTGGTACACCCCGGCCCTGGTACATCCCGGCCCTGGTACACCCCGGCCCTGGTACACCCCGGCCCTGGTACACCCCGGCCCTGGTACACCCCGGCCCTGGTACACCCCGGCCCTGGTACATCCCGGCCCTGGTACACCCCGGCCCTGGTACACCCCGGCCCTGGTACACCCCGGCCCTGGTACACCCCGGCCCTGGTACACCCCGGCCCTGTTACACCCCGGCCCTGGTACACCCCGGCCCTGGTACACTCCGGCCCTGGTACACCCCGGCCCTGGTACATCCCGGCCCTGGTACATCCCGGCCCTGGTACATCCCGGCCCTGGTACACCCCGGCCCTGGTACACCCCGGCCCTGGAACACCCCGGCCCTGGTACATCCCGGCCCTGGTACACCCCGGCCCTGTTACACCCCGGCCCTGGTACACCCCGGCCCTGGTACACCCCGGCCCTGTTACACCCCGACCCTGTTACACCCCGGCCCTGGTACATCCCGGCCCTGGTACACCCCGGCTCTGGTACACCCCGGCCCTGGTACATCCCGGCCCTGGTACACCCCGGCCCTGTTACACCCCGGCCCTGGTACACCCCGGCCCTGGTACACCCCGGCCCTGGTACATCCCGGCCCTGGTACACCCCGGCCCTGGTACACCCCGGTCCTGTTACACCCCGGCTCTGTTCTTTCCCCACCAAGACTCACCCATAGGAAACCCCGCTAGGACTTATCCTGAGTTTTCGTTCTTTCATTTGGTTCCTGCCCACTGAGCGCCCCCCCCCCCACCCATCCCAGCACCCATTCCATCTCCCGGACGCTCGTCTCCCCTCCCATCTGGCCGGGGCGCCGGGGAGAGGTCCATCTTCTTAGGGACTAAACCCATTGAAGAGTCCGGGCTGATGACTCACACCAAGGGAGGCCAGGAAGCCTGGACTCCGGCTCAGGCCACCTATTGGCTCTCCCCACGATGCAACCCACAACAGTTCCCTAACTCTCGGGTACCTACTATTACTGCTAGGTGAACAGAGGCATCAGGTGACTTCGGTTGAGGGCCATGAACTTATGCTACAGTTCGTCACGTTTTGCTATTGATTATTAGGCAAATAGTTAACGATTTGCTCAAATGTTTCGGTTCCTTAGGCCATCTTAGCGTGTAGGCTTAGGTTGATTACTTGAGGCCAGGCCAGCATATAGGGCACCCTATGGCCTCCCCGGGGCCGTGTTGGGCTTAATGTGGTGTACTTTGAATCTTACATCTACCTACCCTAGGCATGGGTAGGGGGGGAGCTAGGCATAAACCTCCTATAGGCCAGGGTAAGAGGAGCTAGGTATCAACCTACCCTAGGCCAGGGTAAGAGGAGCTAGGTATCAACCTACCCTAGGCCAGGGTAAGAGGAGCTAGGTATCAACCTACCCTAGGCCAGGGTAAGAGGAGCTAGGTATCAACCTACCCTAGGCCAGGGTAAGAGGAGCTAGGTATCAACCTACCCTAGGCCAGGGTAAGAGGAGCTAGGTATCAACCTACCCTAGGCCAGGGTAAGAGGAGCTAGGTATCAACCTACCCTAGGCCAGGGTAAGAGGAGCTAGGTACCAACCTACCCTAGGCATGGGTAAGGGGGGATCTAGGGATCACCCTTGCCTATCCCAGAGTAAGGGGAGCTAGTCGTCCCCCTTGTCGTGTGCTGGGGAACAGTTGCCAAGCACACAGTTAAGCTCAGAGTCCTACAGGAGGTGCTACTATGAAGAAGACGGGCTCACCATAGTCCGTGCTACTTGGAACTTCTTGTTCCAGGTAGCGAATCTTTAACAACAACAACATACAGGAGGTGCAGGATTGCTGGTAGAGAGAAAGAGAGATCGCTTGCTCAGGGCTCAAGACCGTTGAATAGGAATGATAAACAGTAATATCATATTCCAAAATCACAAAACATAATGTGATCCGGCGGCTGCCAGGCGGAGGAGGCGTCCGGCAGTCCGCTGGTGGCCAGTGATGAGCGAGGAGTCCGGCCCTGGTGGGGCGACCTGCCTGGGGTGGAGGTGCGGTGTTTACTAAAGCGACGTCGTCTGGACACACAGCCGATCCACCTCAACGCCAGTATCGTTATCCTGCCTGTTTTAAGGATCCATTTATACCATCGTTAACCAAACGTATCTGGTTAAACAATTATTAATTGAGTACATCCATTTGTATCGGAGTATTACCATGATATGCTTATAACAATTAGATGTTATTACATATCCTGATATAGATCCAACATGGACGCGTTCCTGGAATGGAGCTCAGAAAATGGTGGAAATTCTGTTGACTTGACACACACACTCTGTGTCTTGGGAGAGCTTGGCTTGGTCTACACACACTCTCTGTGTCTTGGGAGAGCTTGGCTTGGTCTACACACACTCTCTGTGTCTTGGGAGAGCTTGGCTTGGTCTACACACACTCTCTGTGTCTTGGGAGAGCTTGGCTTGGTCTACACACACTCTCTGTGTCTTGGGAGAGCTTGGCTTGGTCTACACACACACTCTCTGTGTCTTGGGAGAGCTTGGCTTGGTCTACACACACACTCTCTGTGTCTTGGGAGAGCTTGGCTTGGTCTACACACACACTCTCTGTGTCTTGGGAGAGCTTGGCTTGGTCTACACACACACTCTCTGTGTCTTGGGAGAGCTTGGCTTGGTCTACACACACACTCTCTGTGTCTTGGGAGAGCTTGGCTTGGTCTACACACACACTCTCTGTGTCTTGGGAGAGCTTGGCTTGGTCTACACACACACTCTCTGTGTCTTGGGAGAGCTTGGCTTGGTCTACACACACACTCTCTGTGTCTTGGGAGAGCTTGGCTTGGTCTACACACACACTCTCTGTGTCTTGGGAGAGCTTGGCTTGGTCTACACACACACTCTCTGTGTCTTGGGAGAGCTTGGCTTGGTCTACACACACACTCTCTGTGTCTTGGGAGAGCTTGGCTTGGTCTACACACACTCTCTGTGTCTTGGGAGAGCTTGGCTTGGTCTACACACACACTCTCTGTGTCTTGGGAGAGCTTGGCTTGGTCTACACACACTCTCTGTGTCTTGGGAGAGCTTGGCTTGGTCTACACACACACTCTGTGTCTGGGAGAGCTTGGCTTGGTCTACACACACACTCTGTGTCTTGGGAGAGCTTGGCTTGGTCGACACACACTCTCTGTCTTGGGAGAGCTTGGCTTGGTCTACACACACTCTCTGTGTCTTGGGAGAGCTTGGCTTGGTCTACACACACTCTCTGTGTCTTGGGAGAGCTTGGCTTGGTCTACACACACTCTCTGTGTCTTGGGAGAGCTTGGCTTGGTCTACACACACTCTCTGTGTCTTGGGAGAGCTTGGCTTGGTCTACACACACACTCTGTGTCTTGGGAGAGCTTGGCTTGGTCTACACACACACTCTGTGTCTTGGGAGAGCTTGGCTTGGTCTACACACACTCTCTGTGTCTTGGGAGAGCTTGGCTTGGTCTACACACACTCTCTGTGTGTTGGGAGAGCTTGGCTTGGTCTACACACACTCTCTGTGTCTTGGGAGAGCTTGGCTTGGTCTACACACACACTCTGTGTCTTGGGAGAGCTTGGCTTGGTCTACACACACACTCTGTGTCTTGGGAGAGCTTGGCTTGGTCTACACACACTCTCTGTGTCTTGGGAGAGCTTGGCTTGGTCTACACACACTCTCTGTGTCTTGGGAGAGCTTGGCGTGGTCTACACACACTCTCTGTGTCTTGGGAGAGCTTGGCTTGGTCGACACACACTCTCTGTGTCTTGGGAGAGCTTGGCTTGGTCTACACACACACTCTGTGTCTTGGGAGAGCTTGGCTTGGTCTACACACACACTCTGTGTCTTGGGAGAGCTTGGCTTGGTCTACACACACTCTCTGTGTCTTGGGAGAGCTTGGCTTGGTCTACACACACACTCTCTGTGTCTTGGGAGAGCTTGGCTTGGTCTACACACACACTCTCTGTGTCTTGGGAGAGCTTGGCTTGGTCTACACACACACTCTCTGTGTCTTGGGAGAGCTTGGCTTGGTCTACACACACACTCTCTGTGTCTTGGGAGAGCTTGGCTTGGTCTACACACACACTCTCTGTGTCTTGGGAGAGCTTGGCTTGGTCTACACACACACTCTCTGTGTCTTGGGAGAGCTTGGCTTGGTCTACACACACTCTCTGTATCTTGGGAGAGCTTGGCTTGGTCTACACACACACTCTCTGTGTCTTGGGAGAGCTTGGCTTGGTCTACACACACTCTCTGTGTCTTGGGAGAGCTTGGCTTGGTCTACACACACACTCTGTGTCTGGGAGAGCTTGGCTTGGTCTACACACACACTCTGTGTCTTGGGAGAGCTTGGCTTGGTCGACACACACTCTCTGTGTCTTGGGAGAGCTTGGCTTGGTCTACACACACTCTCTGTGTCTTGGGAGAGCTTGGCTTGGTCTACACACACTCTCTGTGTCTTGGGAGAGCTTGGCTTGGTCTACACACACTCTCTGTGTCTTGGGAGAGCTTGGCTTGGTCTACACACACTCTCTGTGTCTTGGGAGAGCTTGGCTTGGTCTACACACACACTCTGTGTCTTGGGAGAGCTTGGCTTGGTCTACACACACACTCTGTGTCTTGGGAGAGCTTGGCTTGGTCTACACACACTCTCTGTGTCTTGGGAGAGCTTGGCTTGGTCTACACACACTCTCTGTGTGTTGGGAGAGCTTGGCTTGGTCTACACACACTCTCTGTGTCTTGGGAGAGCTTGGCTTGGTCTACACACACACTCTGTGTCTTGGGAGAGCTTGGCTTGGTCTACACACACACTCTGTGTCTTGGGAGAGCTTGGCTTGGTCTACACACACTCTCTGTGTCTTGGGAGAGCTTGGCTTGGTCTACACACACTCTCTGTGTCTTGGGAGAGCTTGGCGTGGTCTACACACACTCTCTGTGTCTTGGGAGAGCTTGGCTTGGTCTACACACACTCTCTGTGTCTTGGGAGAGCTTGGCTTGGTCGACATACACTCTCTGTGTCTTGGGAGAGCTTGGCTTGGTCTACACACACACTCTGTGTCTTGGGAGAGCTTGGCTTGGTCTACACACACTCTCTGTGTCTTGGGAGAGCTTGGCTTGGTCTACACACACTCTCTGTGTCTTGGGAGAGCTTGGCGTGGTCTACACACACTCTCTGTGTCTTGGGAGAGCTTGGCTTGGTCTACACACA
This sequence comes from Procambarus clarkii, assembly GCF_040958095.1. Lineage (NCBI taxonomy): Eukaryota > Metazoa > Arthropoda > Malacostraca > Decapoda > Cambaridae > Procambarus > Procambarus clarkii. The sequence continues at coordinate 40,737,802 of NC_091160.1, read as the reverse complement.
CTCTCTGTGTCTTGGGAGAGCTTGGCTTGGTCGACACACACTCTCTGTGTCTTGGGAGAGCTTGGCTTGGTCTACACACACACTCTGTGTCTTGGGAGAGCTTGGCTTGGTCTACACACACACTCTGTGTCTTGGGAGAGCTTGGCTTGGTCTACACACACTCTCTGTGTCTTGGGAGAGCTTGGCTTGGTCTACACACACACTCTGTGTCTTGGGAGAGCTTGGCGTGGTCTACACACACTCTCTGTGTCTTGGGAGAGCTTGGCTTGGTCTACACACACTCTCTGTGTCTTGGGAGAGCTTGGCTTGGTCTACACACACACTCTGTGTCTTGGGAGAGCTTGGCGTGGTCTACACACACTCTCTGTGTCTTGGGAGAGCTTGGCTTGGTCTACACACACTCTCTGTGTCTTGGGAGAGCTTGGCTTGGTCTACACACACTCTCTGTGCCTTGGGAGAGCTTGGCGTGGTCTACACACACTCTCTGTGTCTTGGGAGAGCTTGGCTTGGTCTACACACAGCCTGGCCCATAGGCTTCCATACACCATGTTACTCACATATGTTATGCTGTAATTTGGGTGGGAATGTTCCACACACAGAACTATATGTTTCACTGTACCACATGTTACGCAGTGACACATGTTGAACAGTGACACATGTTGCACAGTGACACATGTTGCACTGTACCTAACGTTACACAGCACCACATGTTGGATGGAGGCACTGGGTGTACACAGAAACACTCGATAGACTGATGGAGTGTACGCCACGCTAATGAGTGCAGGCGCTGGCCCAGTTGGTGGTGATGTAGTTAGTAATGATTTGGGGGGGGGAGTAGTTAGTAGTACCGGAGGGGGGGGGGAGTGCAAGTTCAGGGAAAATTAGTTTAGCAAACGTCGATGCCTCGAACGTGGACCCAGAGTTAGGCGCTCTTGAGGTGCTGTTGTGTGTTGAGTCAGGTGTTACACAGCTGACTTTGGTTGTGTGTTGACTTGAATCTTGTTTCTGCTTCCCCCTTCCTATCTGGCCCGTTGTCGTCGTGAGGCGGGCTTGGTGGCCGGCTGCCGGAGTATGATTCTCCATGGGAGCCGGTCGGCCGAGCGGATGGCACGCTGGTCTTGTGATCCTGTGGTCCCGGGTTCGATCTCGGGCGCCGGCGAGAAACAATGGGCAGAGTTTCTTTCACCCTATGCCCCTGTTACCTAGCAGTAAAATAGGTACCCGAGTGTTAGTCAGCTGTCACGGGCTGCTTCCTGGGGGTGGAGGCCTTTAGTGTCCCCGGGCCGCGGGGACACTAAAGCCCCGAAATCATCTCAAGATAACCTCAAGATAGATGGGTCAGTCCTCTGTTCTTTTGGGGCCTTATGCTCCTGCTGCTGTCTTCTCCAATTGTCCTGGATATCTTTTCCTTTTCCTTGTGTTTCATTTTTCTCCCCCCCCCCCCCTCTACATTTATCCTCTTTCTAATCGTCAATTCCCGCCGACCTTTTCCCAGTCTTGATTATTCTTTTAGACTTCTTGTGTTATGACGCCCGGGTGTTTGAGGAGGCACACTCTCTCACCCGTAGAACTGTAGTAGCCAACGTCTCGCGCGAGGGGATGCTTTTATTGTCAATCCTTCATTCTCACTCAACCCCGATCACGACGGACTGACGGTTCTTAAGGTGGCGTTTGTGGGGCGTATACTCACGACGCACCCTTGGGAGGCACCTGCAAGACCGGCAACTTGTCCCTTGTTGGGTGTCCTATTACCTAAATGCCGCAGCACGACTGATATCCTGGTGAACTTGGAGGTCTATATTCGTACTGCATTTGCTGCGAAGACCTCCGTTGTTGCCGTCCTTTTTGACCTGGAAAAGGCTTACGACACTGCCAGGAAGTATCATATTCTCTCCCAACTTCGTTCTCTTGGCCTTCGTGGTCATCTGCCTCTTTCTCCGCAGCTTTCTTTCTCGTCGTTCCTTTCGGGTGCGCCTTGGTACCACTCTCTCTGCCTCTTTTCAGCAATACGAAGGTGTGCCCCAGGGTAGTCTTCTGAGCGCTACTATTTTTCTGGTTGCCCTCAATGGTCTTCTTTCCTCCCTTCCTTCTGGTGTCTTCTCCGCTCTCTATGTTGATGATCTTACTCTTTGCTGTCAGGGTGATGCTTCGCCTCTCCTTCAACGGCAGCTTCAACTTGGGATTGATGCTGTGTCGTCTTGGGCCACCGATCATGGCTTCAAGTTCTCTACTTCTAAGACTTATGCCATGACTTTTACTCGGAAGCGGGTCGTTCTTCGTCCCTCTTTGTCACTTTATGGTCATCCCATTGAGTACAGGGATTCCGCTAAGCTTTTGGGGCTAATCTTTGACATTCGTTTGTCTTGGTCGCCCCATGTCTCTTACCTCCGTGTTGAATGCTCTAAGGCCCTTACCCTCCTTAAGGTTTTGTCCCATACTTCTTGGAGAGAGGATAGGCGCACGCTCCTCTCTTTAAACTCCTCTCTCGTCCTGTCAAAACTCGATTATAGTTGCCCTGCTTACTCGTCTGCATCTCCTACTCTTCGCCGTCTTAATGCTTTGCACCATACTGGGTTGCGCCTCAGCTTTGGTGCCTTCCGTTCGACTTCCGTCCTCAGCTTGTATGTTGACACTGGCTTCCTGTCTCTCCAGGACCGCCGTGATCGCTAGTCTTCGCTATCTTGCGCGGTCCTTACAACATCCTTCCTCTCGCCTCTGTCGTGCTTTGACATTTCCCCGTCCTGTAGTTCCTGTTCCTCTTCACCACCTCCCTCTTTCTGTACGGTTATCTCGCTTACAGGATTCTCTTTCGATTCATATTACCGATGTTTTTCCTTGTATTGTTCCGTCTTTTCCCCCGTGGAGGGTCCCCCCTTCCTAAATTTTGTACTTCCCTGACCCGCATCACTAAAGCTTTTACCCCTCCTACAGTTCTTAAACGCCTCTTCCTTGAACACTTTTCTTCACACTCCCGCTCCGTTCCCATCTTCACCGACGGGTCTAAGTCTGCTGACGGTGTGGGCTACTCTGTTGTTTTTCCTGACCACACTTATATGTGTCGCCTTACTTCGGAGACTAGCGTCTTCTCAGCAGAACTTTATGCTATTCTCTATGTTCTTCGTCTCCTGCTTTCTTGTTGTCAATCCTCCTTCGTGGTGGTAGTTGACTCTCGTAGTGCCCTCATGGCTTTAGGGTCCTGTAATCCGGTCCACCCGGTGGTCATCGAGAGTCAACATTGGCTGTTTCTTATCTCCAGTAAATTTAAGTCGGTTGAGTTTTGTTGGGTTCCCAGCCATGTTGGTGTTCCCAGCCATGTTGGGGTTCCCAGCCATGTTGGTGTTCCCAGCCATGTTGGGGTTCCCAGCCATGTTGGTGTTCCCAGCCATGTTGGGGTTCCCAGCCATGTTGGTGTTCCCAGCCATGTTGGGGTTCCCAGCCATGTTGGTGTTCCCAGCCATGTTGGGGTTCCCAGCCATGTTGGTGTTCCCAGCCATGTTGGGGTTCCCAGCCATGTTGGTGTTCCCAGCCATGTTGGGGTTCCCAGCCATGTTGGTGTGTCTTTACATGACCGTGCGGACGCTTCCGCCAGGGAAGCTGTCTCTATTTTCCGCTTGTTACACTTGTAATAAAGTTGTTACATCTTGGCTTAACGTGTTTATGACGTATTAGAACGTTGTTACAACTTGCTATATTGGTTGTTATAACTGGTTAGGTGTTAAAACTTGTTCGAACGTTGTACCAACGTCGTAGTTTCGGTGTGTTTGGCGGGTCAATCACAATTGAGTCAATCACAATTGAGTCAATCACAATTGTGATTGACTCCAAGCTGATACAATGACCCCAGCATTCACCTGCTGGCCCGCTAACCCTCCTCAAGACACCAACCAAAAAAATGATAAATTCCACTTCGGTATTTACTACAGTTTTGATAGTTACTTTACCTTGTGGTGATTCCTAGGATCAATGTCCCCGCGGCCCGGTCTCTGATCGGTGCAGAGGTCATGTCTAATTATCACTATTGACACTATTACCACGTACATTCAAACAAATTAGGAGCGGCATTACCTTAAATCAGTGGCTCAGTTTATGTAAATTTACAGATAGCAACAGCTCACTGAAACAGGCTATTGTTGTTTAGTACAGTACAGCTTAATTATGGCAATTGGTACGAGCTTTGGTACATGGGATACAACACATAATGAAGCAACTCTTCATATATTTATATATATATATATATATATATATATATATATATATATATATATATATATATATATATATATATATATATATATACATATATATATATATATATATATATATATATATATATATATATATATATATATATATATATATATATATATATATGTCGTACCTAGTAGCCAGAACGCACTTCTCAGCCTACTATGCAAGGCCCAATTTGCCTAATAAGCCAAGTTTTCATGAATAAATATATAATATATATAATATATATATATATAATATAATAATATATAAATATATATATATAATATATAATATATATATATATATATATATATATATATATATATATATATATTATTAAATATGACCGAAAAAGTAAGATTAATAATTCTAACACGAATTTTCTCTATCTTTCTTACATTTCTTTTCACTGTTGATGGTAATTCAAAGATCAATTCTCCAAAATTCATTTTTATTTCTAGTCTGACGCGACACTTGAGCGCGTTTCGTAAAACTTATTACATTTTCAAAGACTTTAGTTTACAAACACACAACTGAAACTGAATAGACTTTACACATCTTCGAGTTTATATCTACATTTGGGTGAGGTGGATGAGGTGAAACCAAACTTTCAACAATGGGTATTGAATGGGTATTAAATTCAAACACAAGACAGAACACGAAACAATGGGTATTGAATGGAAGTAATTGTAGAAAGCCTATTGGTCCATATTTCTTGATGCTTCTATATTGGAGCGGAGTCTTGAAGTGGGTAGAATATAGTTGTGTATTAATTGGCTGTTGATTGCTGGTGTTGACTTCCTGATGTGTAGTACCTCGCAGACGTCAAGCCGTCTGCTATCACTGTATCTATCGATGATTTCTGTGTTGTTTGCTAAGATTTCTCTGGTGATGGTTTGTTTGTGGGAAGAGATTATATGTTCCTTAATGGAGCCCTGTTGCTTATGCAACAGCAACATAAGCTGTTGCATAATATATATAATAATATATATGCATAATATATGCTGTTGCATATATATATATATATATATATATATATATATATATATATATATATATATATATATTATTAAATATGACCGAAAAAGTAAGATTAATTCTGGTAGACTGTAGACTGTAGTGTAGACTGCAGTGTGGAATATATATGCTGTTGCATATATATATATATATATATATATATATATATACATATATATATATATATATATATATGACGTTTGCGAGGCACTACACATCAAGAAGTCAACACCAGCAATCAACAGCCAATTATTGCACAACTATATTCCACCCACCTCAAGACTCCGCTCCAATATAGAAGCATCAAGAAATATGGACCAATAGGCTTTCTACAAACACTTCTATTCAATATCCATTGTTTCGTGTTCTGTCTTGTGTTGATGAAATTAATACCCTATTAATACCACATTTTGTTCTGTCTTGTGTTAATGCCACATCACCCCTTCCACCTCACTCAAATGTAGATATAAAATCGGAGATACGTAAGTTCTATTCAGTTGTGTATTTGTGAACTAAAGTCTTTGAAAATGTAATAAGTTTTACGAAACGCGCCCGTGTCGCGTCAGACTAGAAATAAAAATGAATTTTGGAGAATTGATTTTTGATTTACCTCCAACAGTGAAGCGCAATGTACGAAAGATTGAGAAAATTCGTGTTTAGAATTATTAATCTTACTTTTTCGGTCATATTTAATAATATATGTCTACAGGAAAGACTGCTACCAAAATATACTAATATATATATATATATATATATATATATATATATATATATATATATATATATATATATATATATATATATATATATATATATATATATATATATATATATATATATATATATATATATATATATATATATATATATATATTTCATTGAATATGACCGCATATTCTGTATTTATTATTTTCTGGTTTAGGGCTTCTATCCCTCTAACTATTTTCTTAGCATCAGGGCTTAATTGAAATAGGAGTTCTCCAAAACTCATTTTCGTACTTTTAAGGTGAATAAAAGAAGTGATTTACTATAGAGTGTATTACACTTATTTGTATAATTTGCACGACGTTTCGAACCTCCATGGTTCATTCTCAAGTGAACAGATTTTACAATACTAGTTGATTTTATACCCGCATTAGGTCAGGTGATAATACAATGAAGGTGAAAACATGGGGGGATACATAAGGGGATACATAAGGGATAAACATAGGGGCTGCAGAAGGCTTATTGGCCCATACGAGGCATCTCCTATCTAAACACAAAGATTAATCCAGTGTAATTGGCCTGTTATGTTGGACATTGTCTTCTGTGTTGGCATCGATATGTTCTTGTCTTGTCCTTACTCTCATGGTGGGTAGAGTAAATAGTTCCGTGATTTGGGTGTTCATGGTAGGTCGCTCCATTCTTATGTGAATTGCCTCAAGAATTTGTAATCTTCTTGAATCTTGGGTTTTGTCTATTATGCAAGTATTCTTGTTCAACATTTCTCTTGTTAGAGTAATGTCATGGGCTTGTCTCATGTGATTCCTAGGGGCACCAGATTGAAGATGGCATGTCAAACGCCTCGTCAGCTTGGTCGACGTCATACCTATGTACTTACATTGAAGGTTACATCCTTCGTGGGGGCAAGTGTACATGTATACAACGCTTGACTGCTGTAGAGGGTTCTCCGTCGGCTTCGGGCTGTTTTTGATAAGGAGTTCGGAAGTCTTCTTGGTTTTGTAGAATGTTATCAGGTTTATGTTTTGGTTAGGAGTAGTGCTTTTTACTCCTTTACGGATTATTTCTTTCATTATTCTTTCCTCTTTTATATGTTCACTGTGCATGGTTGATTTGTAATATAATTTTATTGGGGGTGTTGTGGTTTCTGTTCTAGGTTCTGAATTATACCAACGGTCCAAGTGTCTTCTTATAGCAGCGTTTATTTCCGCGTTGCTATATCCGTTGTTCACCAATACCTGAGTTACTCTTTCAAACTCTCTACTCACGTTGCTCCATTCAGAGTAGTGGGTAAGCGCTCGACGAATATAAGCATTGAGAACACTGGCTTTGTATCTTTGGGGGCACTCACTTCTACCGTTCAGGCATAATCCTATGTTGGTGGGCTTGGTATATACGTTGGTGCTTAAAGAGGTTCCTGTTTTTGTTATTAGTACATCCAAGAATGGCAGACTGTTATTTTCACTATTTTCATGTGTAAATCGGAGTACTGACTCTCTCTCTAGGTGTCTTTTTAGGTCAATTAGTTCATCTGAGTCTTTTACTATTACGAATATGTCATCTACATAACGGCAGTATACAGTTGGTTTTTGTTTTGAACCAATATACATAACCATTCATACATACAGCAGCTGTATTATACCATAAACACCCATACATACAGCTGTATTATACCATAAACACCCATACACCCATACATACAGCATTTGTATTATACCATAAACACCCATACATATAGCAGTTGTATTATACCATAAACACCCATACATATAGCAGTTGTATTATACCATAAACACCCATACATATAGCAGTTGTATTATACCATAAACACCCATACATACATACATACAGCAGTTGTATTCTACCGAAAGTGAACCAACTGTCGGGTTTCCAACTTGAAGTTTGTGAGTTGAAAACCCATGAGTCCCACGACCCATGGGACCATGAGTCCCTCGACCCATGGGACCATGAGTCCCTCGACCCATGGGACCATGAGTCCCTCGACCCATGGGACCATGAGTCCCTCGACCCATGGGACCATGAGTCCCTCGACCCATGGGACCATGAGTCCCACGACCCATGGGACCATGAGTCCCTCGACCCATGGGACCATGAGTCCCTCGACCCATGGGACCATGAGTCCCTCGACCCATGGGACCATGAGTCCCTCGACCCATGGGACCATGAGTCCCTCGACCCATGGGACCATGAGGCCCACGACCCATGGGACCATGAGTCCCTCGACCCATGGGACCATGAGGCCCACGACCCATGGGACCATGAGTCCCTCGACCCATGGGACCATGAGGCCCACCATGGGACAATGAGTCCCACGACCCATGGGACCATGAGGCCCACGACCCATGGGACCATGAGGCCCACCATGGGACCATGAGGCCCACGATCCATGGGACCATGAGGCCCACGATCCATGGGACCATGAGGCCCACGATCCATGGGACCATGAGGCCCACGACCCATGGGACCATGAGGCCCACGACCCATGGGACCATGAGTCCCACGACCCATGGGACCATGAGGCCCACGACCCATGGGACCATGAGGCCCACGACCCATGGGACCATGAGGCCCACGACCCATGGGACCATGAGGCCCACGACTCATGGGACCATGAGGCCCACTACCCATGGGACCATGAAGCCCAATACTCATATGGGACCATGAGACCCACGACCCATGGGACCATGAGGCCCAATACTCATGGGACCATGAGGCCCACGACCCATGGGACCATGAAGCCCAATACTCAGGGGACCATGAGGCCCACTACCCATGGGACCATGAAGCCCAATACTCAGGGGACCATGAGGCCCATCATGGGACCATGAGGCCCACTACCCATGGGACCATGAAGCCCAATACTCAGGGGACCATGAGGCCCACTACCCATGGGACCATGAGTCCCACCATGGGACCATGAGGCCCACCATGGGACCATGAGGCCCAATACTCATGGGACCATGAGGCCCACCATGGGACCATGAGGCCCACCATGGGACCATGAGGCCCACGACCCATGGAACCATGAGGCCCACGACCCATGGGACCATGAGTCCCACGACCCATGGGACCATGAGTCCCACCATGGGACCATGAGGCCCACCATGGGACCATGAGGCCCACCATGGGACCATGAGACCCACGACCCATGCCCAACTGGCTGAGGTATTCAGCGGACCACAAAGGGTGAGAGAGGCACGCCAGCCGCCGCTCACTCTGACAAAGGCGGCCGGACTCACCAGTCTTCTTGAACACCCACTAATTCTTACCACGGAAATTCCCGTCTCTTTTTTCCTTCTGACTCTTATGGGATGTAATTAAAACAGCATCACACAAGTGGCTCTTAGAGCCCTGCCTCACACAAGTGGCTCTCAGAGCCCTGCCTCACACAAGTGGCTCTCAGAGCCCTGCCTCACACAAGTGGCTCTCAGAGCCCTGCCTCACACAAGTGGCTCTCAGAGCCCTGCCTCACACAAGTGGCTCTCAGAGCCCTGCCTCACACAAGTGGCTCTCAGAGCCCTGCCTCACACAAGTGGCTCTCAGAGCCCTGCCTCACACAAGTGGCTCTAGAGCCCCGCCTCACACAAGTGGCTCTTAGAGCCCTGCCTCACACAAGTGGCTCTTAGAGCCCTGCCTCACACAAGTGGCTCTAGAGCCCCGCCTCACACAAGTGGCTCTTAGAGCCCTGCCTCACACAAGTGGCTCTTAGAGCCCTGCCTCACACAAGTGGCTCTAGAGCCCCGCCTCACACAAGTGGCTCTAGAGCCCCGCCTCACACAAGTGGCTCTAGAGCCCCGCCTCACACAAGTGGCTCTAGAGCCCCGCCTCATACAAGTGGCTCTTAGAGCCCCGTCTCACACAAGTGGCTCTTAGAGCCCCTGCCTCACACAAGTGGCTCTTAGAGCCCTGCTTCACACAAGTGGCTCTCAGAGCCCTGCCTCACACAAGTGGCTCTTAGAGCCCTGCCTCACACAAGTGGCTCTAGAGCCCCGCCTCACACAAGTGGCTCTTACAGCCCTGCCTCTCACAAGTGGCTCTAGAGCCCCGCCTCACACAAGTGGCTCTTACAGCCCTGCCTCTCACAAGTGGCTCTTAGAGCCCTGCCTCACACAAGTAGCTCTTAGAGCCCCGCCTCACACAAGTGGCTCTTAGAGCCTCTGCCTCACACAAGTGGCTCTTAGAGCCCTGCCTCACACAAGTGGCTCTTAGAGCCCTGCCTCTCACAAGTGGCTGCCTCACACAAGTAGCTCTTAGAGCCCCTGCCTCACACAAGTGGCCCTTAGAGCCCTGCCTCACACAAGTGGCTCTTAGAGCCCTGCCTCTCACAAGTGGCTCTTAGAGCCCCGCCTCACACAAGTGGCTCTTAGAGCCCCTGCCTCACACAAGTGGCTCTTAGAGCCCCTGCCTCACACAAGTGGCCCTTAGAGCCCCGCCTCACACAAGTGGCTCTTAGAGCCCCGCCTCACACAAGTGGCTCTTAGAGCCCTGCCTCACACAAGTGGCTCTTAGAGCTCCGCCTCACACAAGTGGCTCTTAGAGCCCTGCCTCACACAAGTGGCTCTTAGAGCCCTGCCTCACACAAGTGGCTCTCAGAGCCCTGCCTCACACAAGTGGCTCTCAGAGCCCTGCCTCACACAAGTGGCTCTCAGAGCCCTGCCTCACACAAGTGGCTCTTAGAGCCCCGCCTCACACAAGTGGCTCTTAGAACCCCGCCTCACACAAGTGGCTCTCAGAGCCCTGCCTCACACAAGTGGCTCTTAGAGCCCCGCCTCACACAAGTGGCCTTAGAGCCCTGCCTCACACAAGTGGCTCTTAAGAGCCCCGCCTCACACAAGTGGCCTTTGAGCCCTGCCTCACACAAGTGGCTCTTAAGAGCCCCGCCTCACACAAGTGGCCTTAGAGCCCTGCCTCACACAAGTGGCTCTCAGAGCCCTGCCTCACACAAGTGGCCTTAGAGCCCTGCCTCTCACAAGTGGCTCTTAGAGCCCTGCCTCACACAAGTGGCTCTTAGAGCCCCGCCTCACACAAGTGGCTCATAGAACCCTGCCTCACACAAGTGGCTCTTAAAGCCCCGCCTCACACAAGTGGCTCTTAGAGCCCCTGCCTCACACAAGTGGCTCTTAGAGCCCCGCCTCACACAAGTGGCTCTTAGAGCCCCTGCCTCACACAAGTGGCTCTTAGAGCCCTGCCTCACACAAGTCGCTCTTAGAGCCGCGCCTCACACAAGTGGCTCTTAGAGCCCCGCCTCACACAAGTGGCTCTTAGAGCTCCTGCCTCACACAAGTGGCTCTTAGAGCCCTGCTTCACACAAGTGGCTCTTAGAGCCCCGCCTCACACAAGTGGCTCTTAGAGCCCTGCCTCACACAAGTGGCTCTTAGAGCCCCTGCCTCACACAAGTGGCTCTTAGAGCCCCTGCCTCACACAAGTGGGCTCTTAGAGCCCTTGCCTCACACAAGTGGCTCTCAGAGCCCTGCCTCACACAAGTGGCTCTTAGAGCCCCGCCTCACACAAGTGGCTCTTAGAGCCCCGCCTCACACAAGTGGCTCTTAGAGCCCTGCCTCACACAAGTGGCTCTTAGAGCCCCGCTCACACAAGTGGCTCTCAGAGCCCTGCCTCACACAAGTGGCTCTTAAGAGCCCGGCCTCACACAAAAGGCTCTTAGAGCCCCACCTCACACAAGTGGCTCTTAGAGCCCCTGCCTCACACAAGTGGCTCTTAGAGCCCCTGCCTCACACAAGTGGCTCTTAGAGCCCCTGCCTCACACAAGTGGCTCTTAGAGCCCCTGCCTCACACAAGTGGCCTCTTAGAGCCCCTGCCTCACACAAGTGGCTCTTAGAGCCCTGCCTCACACAAGTGGCTCCTTAGAGCCCCACCTCACACAAGGGGCTCTTAGAGCCCCGCCTCACACAAGTGGCTCTCAGAGCCCTGCCTCACACAAGTGGCTCTTAGAGCCCCGCCTCACACAAGTGGCTCTCAGAGCCCTGCCTTATACAAGTGGCTCTTAAGAGCCCTGCCTCACACTAGTGGCTCTTAGAGCTCTGCCTCACACAAGTGGCTCTTAGAGCCCTGCCTCACACAAGTGGCTCTTAAGAGCCCTGCCTCACACAAGTGGCTCTCAGAGCCCTGCCTCACACAAGTGGCTCTTAAGAGCCCCGCCTCACACAAGTGGCTCTTAGAGCCCCGCCTCACACAAGTGGCTCTTAGAGCCCTGCCTCACACAAGTGGCTCTTAGAGCCCCGCCTCACACAAGCGGCTCTTAGAGCCCCTGCCTCACACAAGTGGCTCTTAGAGCCCTGCCTCACACAAGTGGCTCTTAGAGCCCCTCCCTCACACAAGTGGCTCTTAGAGCCCTGCCTCACACAAGTGGGCTCTTTGAGCCCCTGCCTCACACAAGTGGCTCTCAGAGCCCTGCCTCACACAAGTGGCTCTTAGAGCCCCGCCTCACACAAGTGGCTCTTAGAGCCCCGCCTCACACAAGTGGCTCTTAGAGCCCTGCCTCACACAAGTGGCTCTTAGAGCCCTGCCACACACAAGTGGCTCTTAGAGGCCCTTGCCTCACACAAGTGGCTCTTAGAGCCCTTCCTCACACAAGTGGGCTCTTAGAGCCCCGCCTCACACAAGTGGCCCTTAGAGCCCTGCCTCACACAAGTGGCTCTTAGAGTCCCGCCTCACACAAGTGGCTCTTAAGAGCCCCGCCTCACTCAAGTGGCTCTTGGAGCCCTGCCTCACACAAGTGGCTCTTAGAGCCTCGCCTCACACAAGTGGCTCTTAGAGCCCTGCCTCACACAAGTGGCTCTTAGAGCCCCGCCTCACACAAGTGGCTCTTAGAGCCCCTGCCTCACACAAGTGGCTCTTAGAGCCCTGCCTCACACAAGTGGGCTCTTAGAGCCCCGCCTCACACAAGTGGCTCTTAGAGCCCCGCCTCACACAAGTGGCTCTCAGAGCCCTGCCTCACACAAGTGGCTCTTAGAGCCCTGCCACACACAAGTGGCTCTTAGAGCCCTGCCTCACACAAGTGGCTCTTAAGAGCCCCACCTCACACAAGTGGCTCTTAGAGCCCCTGCCTCACACAAGTGGCTCTTAGAGCCCCTGCCTCACACAAGTGGCTCTTAGAGCCCCTGCCTCACACAAGTGGCTCTTAGAGCCCCTGCCTCACACAAGTGGGCTCTTAGAGCCCCTGCCTCACACAAGTGGCTCTTAGAGCCCTGCCTCACACAAGTGGCTCCTAGAGCCCCACCTCACACAAGGGGCTCTTAGAGCCCCTGCCTCACACATGTGGCTCTAAGAGCCCCTGCCTCACACAAGTGGCTCTTAGAGCCCCTGCCTCACACAAGTGGGCTCTTAGAGCCCCTGCCTCACACAAGTGGCTCTCAGAGCCCTGCCTCACACAAGTGGCTCTTGGAGCCCTGCCTCACACAAGTGGCTCTTAGAGCCCCGCCTCACACAAGTGGCTCTCAGAGCCCTGCCTCACACAAGTGGCTCTTAGAGCCCCGCCTCACACAAGTGGCTCTCAGAGCCCTGCCTTATACAAGTGGCTCTTAAGAGCCCTGCCTCACACTAGTGGCTCTTAGAGCTCTGCCTCACACAAGTGGCTCTTAGAGCCCTGCCTCACACAAGTGGCTCTTAAGAGCCCTGCCTCACACAAGTGGCTCTCAGAGCCCTGCCTCACACAAGTGGCTCTTAAGAGCCCCGCCTCACACAAGTGGCTCTTAGAGCCCCGCCTCACACAAGTGGCTCTTAGAGCCCTGCCTCACACAAGTGGCTCTTAGAGCCCCGCCTCACACAAGCGGCTCTTAGAGCCCCTGCCTCACACAAGTGGCTCTTAGAGCCCTGCCTCACACAAGTGGCTCTTAGAGCCCCTCCCTCACACAAGTGGCTCTTAGAGCCCTGCCTCACACAAGTGGGCTCTTAGAGCCCCTGCCTCACACAAGTGGCTCTCAGAGCCCTGCCTCACACAAGTGGCTCTTAGAGCCCCGCCTCACACAAGTGGCTCTTAGAGCCCCGCCTCACACAAGTGGCTCTTAGAGCCCTGCCTCACACAAGTGGCTCTTAGAGCCCTGCCACACACAAGTGGCTCTTAGAGGCCCTTGCCTCACACAAGTGGCTCTTAGAGCCCTTCCTCACACAAGTGGGCTCTTAGAGCCCCGCCTCACACAAGTGGCCCTTAGAGCCCTGCCTCACACAAGTGGCTCTTAGAGCCCCGCCTCACACAAGTGGCTCTTAAGAGCCCCGCCTCACTCAAGTGGCTCTTGGAGCCCTGCCTCACACAAGTGGCTCTTAGAGCCCTGCCTCACACAAGTGGCTCTTAGAGCCCCGCCTCACACAAGTGGCTCTTAGAGCCCCTGCCTCACACAAGTGGCTCTTAGAGCCCTGCCTCACACAAGTGGGCTCTTAGAGCCCCGCCTCACACAAGTGGCTCTTAGAGCCCCGCCTCACACAAGTGGCTCTCAGAGCCCTGCCTCACACAAGTGGCTCTTAGAGCCCTGCCACACACAAGTGGCTCTTAGAGCCCTGCCTCACACAAGTGGCTCTTAAGAGCCCTGCCTCACACAAGTGGCTCTTAGAGCCCTGCCTCACACAAGGGGTTCTTAGAGCTCCGCCTCACACAAGTGGCTCTTAGAGCCCCTGCCTCACACAAGAGGCTCTTAAGAGCCCTGCCTCACACAAGTGGCTCTTAGAGATACTAAGAGTGTGGAGCCCTGAACTACTTACTGATTGGTTTAGAGGCTGTGTGGGGGCCCTGCACTGCTTACTGATTGGTTTAGAGGCTGTGTGGGGCCCTGAACTGCTTACTGATTGGTTTAGTGGCTGTGTGGGGCCCTGAACTGCTTACTGATTGGTTTAGAGGCTGTGTGGGGGCCCTGCACTGCTTACTGATTGGTTTAGAGGCTGTGTGGGGCCCTGAACTGCTTACTGATTGGTTTAGAGGCTGTGTGGGGGCCCTGTACTGCTTACTGATTGGTTTAGAGGCTGTGTGGGGCCCTGAACTGCTTACTGATTGGTTTAGAGGCTGTGTGGGGGCCCTGCACTGCTTACTGATTGGTTTAGAGGCTGTGTGGGGCCCTGAACTGCTTACTGATTGGTTTAGAGGCTGTGTGGGGGCCCTGAACTGCTTACTGATTGGTTTAGAGGCTGTGTGGGGGCCCTGCACTGCTTACTGATTGGTTTAGAGGCTGTGTGGGGGCCCTGCACTGCTTACTGATTGGTTTAGAGGCTGTGTGGGGCCCTGAACTGCTTACTGATTGGTTTAGAGGCTGTGTGGGGGCCCTGAACTGCTTACTGATTGGTTTAGAGGCTGTGTGGGGCCCTGAACTGCTTACTGATTGGTTTAGAGGCTGTGTGGGGCCCTGAACTGCTTACTGATTGGTTTAGAGGCTGTGTGGGGGCCCTGAACTGCTTACTGATTGGTTTAGAGGCTGTGTGGGGCCCTGAACTGCTTACTGATTGGTTTAGAGGCTGTGTGGGGGCCCTGAACTGCTTACTGATTGGTTTAGAGGCTGTGTGGGGGCCCTGCACTGCTTACTGATTGGCGCACGGGACTCGTGTAGTCTCTCACTAATTTAACAGACAAATTGGCAACCACAAAACTGAACCACGAAAACTTAAGATAGATAACATACCAATAGACTATGTCTCTTCTTTCAAATACCTTGGTGTCTCTGTCCCTTGTACCTCAACTGCAGTCAATAAGTTTCATCAACAATGTAGAGACAGACTCAAGGCTCTCAGAACTGTAGTGGGGTACAGCCCGAAATATGGTGTTAATATTAGAATAGCAAGAATGATGTATTTAGCGTATATAAGGTCTCTGATAGACTATCATGCATCAGCTTTGGTCCTGCAAAATGGCAAAAGTATTGATAGATTGGAAAAAATGCAAAATGAAGCACTCAGAATTATACTGGGCTGTCCTATAACTACCAAAGTTCTCAACATGCGGAAAGAATTAAATATACTTAGCATTAGAGATAGAATATTTGAAATTAATCTTATGATGGGACTAAAGCTGCTGCGTGATAACAAAAACAACATTGTGTCAGTTGCACTGTTAGAACACATACGAAATGGAACTAGCGAGTCTAAATGGATTCAAAGAACAGCCACTCATATTAAAATGATGGGACTGCACGATGTATATACAGATGAAAGAGTACAGCACTTCCTTCCACCCTGGCAGATAGTACCTTTTGACATCCTGACCCCTGCATACCCCACCAAGAAACTAATCACAAACAACCCTCATGCTCAGCTTGCTGCTAAATTAAGCACCATAGAACACATTCACAATATACAAGCTGAAAACAACATTGCACAGACCATATACACTGACGGATCACTCAATACAGCTACAGGGAGGGCAGGAAGTGCTGTTATTGCTCATCAGCCCGATGGCAGCACAATTCAAGGGAATATCCGAATTAGTAACTGGGCGTCCACAATGCAAGCCGAGTTGGTAGCGATACTGGTAGCACTCGAAATTATTGACAACACTGAAGTAGACAGCTTAATTATTTCTGACTCCCTATCCTCACTACGAGCAATAAACAGTTTGCAATCAAGTAATAACGTGCTTGTCTTGGAAGCTAGACGTAGATATATAAGAATACTTAGCAAGAGGGTAAATATAAAAATGTTGTGGATTCCTTCTCACATTGGCATGCAGGAACATGACAAAGTTGACGCCCTTGCTAAGGCTGCAGTAAATAAAGACAGTATTGAATGGAATCTTGAGTTATCAAATAGGTCCTTTAAAAGTGTCATTAGACGAGAACTCCTAGATGGATTTGAAGAAAGTAGAACAGTGCAAACTGGAACTAGCAGGTCCATTGTTCACAATGAAATGTGTGAAGTAAAACATGTGTATGGGGCAAGTAACAAAGTCAGTAGACTAACAGATGTTGTCACAGCTCGTATAAGACTTGGCTACAAGTATCTCTGGCAGTTCGGTTTGTATAGGGATCTAGATGAAGTAAAGTGTAAAGTGTGTGGACATAGGCAGGGACACACACTCGAACACTATATCTTGGATTGTTGTAAAATTGAGCCTTTTAGAGATAAGTCAAGGCTCACTCTGTATGATATGGCAACCTATCTTATTTCCCTGGATAAATTACCTGAAATCCTTGCACTGTATCCATATTTCGCTTCCAGTAGATGAACGACATATGAGATTCAGAAACAAGTAGTGTATTGTGAGGACTAATAATAAACAGAAGCTTCCCTATGACTCTGTAATATCCCCATTGGCCAAACTATTATGTATTAGCGATAAGACCTACCTATGTATGATGACTTACTGTAAATATGTAGCTCTTGTAATAGCACTTTCTCTGTAACTAGCTGACATTGTATCTATAAGGTGTGAAAGACAGATGAAATTGTTTATGTAATAATCTAAGATGAGGTCTGATAAAGACCTTTTGTGCCCTCTGTAATGCTTTTTGCGCTACCGCTCACAGGATGAGTATGGGGTGCACAATAAACTAGCCCCCTCCGGCGGCAACAAACAAATCAAATCTCACTAACAATTTACTGATGAAGAGTTTGAATTTTGATTGAGAGTCTGAAGTATACCTGGAGTATACCTGGAGTATACCTGGAGTATACCTGGAGTGGGTTCTGGGTGGGCCTTGATCAAACAAACTGTTGATTGGAGTGGCTCGAAGCCACCCCCATCCACTACAGGCTAGTTAGTCCAGCACTTCTTGAAGGAACGGTGAGCTGTACTGTGTGTTAGTACAGTGACTGTGAGGGACTGTAGTACAGTGACTGTGAGGGACCAGTAGTACTGTGTGTTAGTACAGTGACTGTGAGGGACCCGTAGTACTGTGTTCACTATAACCTGTACTGTTTCAGACGCGCTGTGTGGGCTGCTGCGGTGTGGGCGGCGAGAGGTCTGCCTCCTGCAGGACCGCTTCACAGCTGTCTGCGTCAACAAGGCTGAAGTGACCCGCAACGGGTGAGTACAATGTTGTTTACACCCGTGAGTACAGGAGCAGACGACTGCTGACTCCTGTTAGCAGGCTGAGAGCTTTCCCTTCCCATAGCTCATGGTAAGCCTTACCCTACTAGTTTTACACACAGGTGGGTACAGGAGCAGACGACTGCTGACTCCTGTTAGCTGGCTGAGAGCTTTCTCTTCCCATAGCTCATGGTAAGCCTTACCCTACTAGTTTTACACACAGGTGGGTACAGGAGCAGACGACTGCTGACTCCTGTTAGCAGGCTGAGAGCTTTCCCTTCCCATAGCTCATGGTAAGCCTTACCCTACTAGTTTTACACACAGGTGGGAACAGGAGCAGACGACTGCTGACTCCTGTTAGCAGGCTGAGAGCTTTCCCTTCCCATAGCTCATGGTAAGCCTTACCCTACTAGTTTTACACACAGGAGGGTACAGGAGCAGACGACTGCTGACTCCTGTTAGCTGGCTGAGAGCTTTCCCTTCCCATAGCTCATGGTAAGCCTTACCCTACTAGTTTTACACACAGGTGGGTACAGGAGCAGGCGACTACTGACTCCTGTTAGCAGGCTGAGAGCTTTCCCTTCCCATAGCTCATGGTAAGCCTTACCCTATTAGTTTTACACACAGGTGGGTACAGGAGCAGACGACTGCTCACTCCTGTTAGCTGGCTGAGAGCTTTCCCTTCCCATAGCTCATGGTAAGCCTTACCCTACTAGTTTTACACACAGGGGAGTACAGGAGCAGACGACTGCTGACTCCTGTTAGCAGGCTGAGAGCTTTCCCTTCCCATAGCTCATGGTATGCCTTACCCTACTAGTTTTACACACAGGTGGGTACAGGAGCAGACGACTGCTGACTCCTGTTAGCTGGCTGAGAGCTTTCCCTTCCCATAGCTCATGGTAAGCCTTACCCTACTAGTTTTACACACAGGTGGGTACAGGAGCAGACGACTGCTGACTCCTGTTAGCAGGCTGAGAGCTTTCCCTTCCCATAGCTCATGGTAAGCCTTACCCTACTAGTTTTACACACAGGTGGGTACAGGAGCAGACGACTGCTGACTCCTGTTAGCTGGCTGAGAGCTTTCCCTTCCCATAGCTCATGGTAAGCCTTACCCTACTAGTTTTACACACAGGAGGGTACAGGAGCAGACGACTGCAGATTCCTGTTAGCAGGCTGAGAGCTTTCCCTTCCCATAGCTCATGGTAAGCCTTACCCTACTAGTTTTACACACAGGAGGGTACAGGAGCAGACGACTGCAGATTCCTGTTAGCAGGCTGAGAGCTTTCCCTTCCCATAGCTCATGGTAAGCCTTACCCTACTAGTTTTACACACAGGAGGGAGAGGTGATGAGGGCTGGAGTAGGATTATATGTCTCTTCTCCACCGTCTGAGAAAGGCTTTAATCCTAAGGTGTTTGTCTCTGGTAAGAAAGTCTAGCCCTTGTCACCAGTGTGACTTGAGGCGGGGCGCTGACCGCTACCACCATATATATAGCATTTACACAACCTCTTACGAAACCTGTATATCTTGTCTTATTGATAGTGGCTTTGTTTACATTTATCGAACAGTTTACAAACTCAAACACAACCAGACGCCAAACACACTCCACGACGTTCATTAGACGCCAAACACACTCCAAGACGTCCATTAGACGCCAAACACACTCCAAGACGTCCATTAGACGCCAAACACACTCCAAGACGTTCATTGGACGCCTAACACACTCCACGACGTTCATTAGACGCCTAACACACTCCAAGACGTTCATTGGACGCCTAACACACTCCACGACGTTCATTAGACGTCTAACACACTCCAGGACGTTCATTAGACGTCAAACACATCCTCCAAGACGTTCATTAGACGCCTAACATACTTCAAGACGTTCATTAGACGCCTAACACACTCCAAGACGTTCATTAGACGCCTAACACACTCCACGACGTTCATTAGACGCCTAACACACTCCAAGACGTTCATTAGACGCTAAACATAACCTGGAAGGAGCTCAGCTAACAGCTCATGTCTACCTTAAGGATGAAGACTAACAATATCGCTGCCAATTAAGTGGTAGTGAGGAAGGTGGCAAAGTGGGAAGATAACCAAGATGGAGGGCCACTTTGTCCTCGAGCCCACCACCTTGTTATCACGTTAGTTTCCGCCGTTACTTGGCCATGTTGCGACAAGATACACCCATTGCACGATGCTGCAACGGAAGATGAACTGCCGGCCACTTCTCCTCCAGCGACCATTTAATAACTCACGGAAAATTCTTGTTTGTTCTTCAGAATTTCCACAGAGCGTTGTCAACAATCGCGGACCTCTGATGTTTATACAGTGTTCTCTGATTGTGCCTATGGCACCTCTGCTCTTCACTGGTTCTATTCTGCATTTTCTTCCATATCGTTCACTCCAGTACGTTGTTATTTTACTGTGTAGATTTGGGACCTGGCCCTCCAGTATCTTCCAGGTGTATATTATTTGGTATCTCTCTCGTCTCCTTTCTAGTGAGTACATTTGGAGAGCTTTGAGACGATCCCAATAATTTAGGTGCTTTATCTCGTCTATGCGTGCCGTATATGTTCTCTGTATTCCCTCTATTTCAGCAATCTCTCCTGCTCTGAAGGGGGAAGTGAGTACTGAGCAGTACTCGAGACGGGACAACACAAGTGACTTGAAGAGTACAACCATTGTGATGGGATCCCTGGATTTGAAAGTTCTCGTAATCCATCCTATCATTTTTCTGGCTGTCGCAATATTTGCTTGGTTATGCTCCTTAAACGTTAGGTCGTCAGACATCATTATTCCCAAATCCTTTACATGCTGTTTTCCTACTATGGGTACATTTGATTGTGTTTTGTACTCTGTATTATGTTTAAGGTCCTCATTTTTACCGTACCTGAGTACCTGGAATTTATCACTGTTAAACTTCATCTTATTTTCTGCTGCCCAGTCGAAAACTTTATTAATATCAGCTTGAAGTTTTTCAATGTCTTCAGCCGAGGTAATTTTCATGCTGAATTTTGTGTCATCTGCAAAGGATGATACGAAGCTGTGACTTGTATTTTTGTCTATATCTGATATGAGAATAAGGAACAGTAGTGGTGCAAAGATTATACCTTGAGGTATATTCCCCCCCCCCCCAGAGTGTACTATAATCCCGAGAGAGTAGAGTATACTGGCACGGGGAGTAGAGTATACTGCCATGGAGAGTGGAGTATACTGTCATGGAGAGTGGAGTATACTGTCATGGAGAGTGGAGTATACTGTCATGGAGAGTGGAGTATACTGTCATGGAGAGTGGAGTATACTGCCTTGGAGAGTGGAGTATACTGTCATGGAGAGTGGAGAATACTGTCATGGAGAGTGGAGTATACTGCCATGGAGAGTGCAGTATACTGCCATGGAGAGTGGAGTATACTGCCATGGAGAGTGGAGTATACTGCCATGGGGAGTGGAGTATACTGCCATGGGGAGTGGAGTATACTCCCACGGGGAGTGGAGTATACTGCCATGGGGAGTGGAGTATACTCCCACGGGGAGTGGAGTATACTCCCACGGGGAGTGGAGTATACTCCCACGGGGAGTGGAGTATATACTGCCACGGGAAGTGGAGTATACTCCCATGGGGAGTGGAGTATACTCCCACGGGGAGTAGAGTATACTGCCACGGGGAGTGGAGTATACTGCCACGGGGAGTGGAGTATACTGCCACGGGGAGTGGAGTATACTCCCACTGGGAGTAGAGTATATACTTCCACGGGGAGTGGAGTATACTGCCACGGGGAGTGGAGTATACTGCCACGGGGAGTGGAGTATACTGCCACGGGGAGTGGAGTATACTCCCACGGGGAGTGGAGTATATACTGCCACGGGGAGTGAAGTATACTGCCACGGGGAGTGGAGTATACTGCCACGGGGAGTGGAGTATACTGCCACGGGGAGTGGAGTATACTCCCACGGGGAGTGGAGTACATTACTAACCTACCCTAAGAAATTACCAAAAGAATTGGGCAGGAAGCCTGGGAGACCAACCTAGCTACCCTAAAACTCGCCTTCGCTCATCCCACCTAGCCTAGCCTACCCTAGCCTACCCTAGCCTAGCTTACCCTAGCCTACCCTAGTCTAGCCTATCCTAGCCTAGCCTAGCCTAGCCTACCCTAGCCTAGCCTAGCCTACCATAGTCTAGCCTAGCCTAGCCTAGCCTAGCCTACCCTAGCCTAGCCTAGCCTAGCCTACCATAGTCTAGCCTACCCTAGCCTACCCTAGCCTAGCCTAGCCTAGCCTACCATAGTCTAGCCTAGCCTAGCCTAGCCTAGCCTAGCCTACCCTAGCCTACCCTAGCCTACCCTAGCCTAGCCTAGTCTAGCCTACCCTAGCCTACCCTAGCCGAGCCTAGCCTAGCCTACCCTAGCCTAGCCTACCCTAGCCTAGCCTACCCTAGCCTAGCCTAGCCTAGCCTACCCTAGTCTAGCCTACCCTAGCCTAGTCTAGCTTAGCCTAGCCTAGCCTACCCTAGCTTAGCCTACCCTAGTCTAGCCTACCCTAGCCTAGCCTAGCCTACCCTAGTCTAGCCTACCCTAGCCTAGCCTAGCCTAGCCTACCCTAGCCTAGCCTATTCTAACCTAGCCTAACCTAGTCTAGCCTACCCTAGCCTAGCCTAGCCTACCCTAGTCTAGCCTACCCTAGCCTAGCCTACCCTAGCCTAGCCTAGCCTACCCTAGCCTAGCCTACCCTAGCCTAGCCTAGCCTACCCTAGTCTAGCCTACCCTAGCCTAGCCTAGCCTAGCCTACCCTAGCCTAGCCTATTCTAACCTAGCCTACCCTAGTCTAGCCTACCCTAGCCTAGCCTAGCCTACCCTAGTCTAGCCTACCCTAGCCTAGCCTAGCCTACCCTAGCCTAGCCTAGCCTACCCTAGCTTAGCGTACCCTAGCCTAGCCTAGCCTACCCTAGTCTAGCCTACCCTAGCCTATCCTAGCCTAGCCTAGCCTACCCTAGCCTAGCCTAGCCTACCCTACCCTACCCTACCCTACCCTAACCTACAATACCCTAGCCTAGCCTGGCCTACCCTACCCTACCCTACCCTAACCTACAATACCCTAGCCTAGCCTACCCTAGCCTAGCCTACCCTAGCCTAGCCTAGCCTACCCTACCCTAGCCTAGCCTACCCTACCCTAGCCTAGCCTAGCCTACCCTAGCCTAGCCTACCCTACCCTAGCCTAGCCTAGCCTACCCTACCCTACCCTACCCTAGCCTACCCTAGCCTAGGTTAGCGTCACAATATCATGATAGAAAATGGAGTAAAAGCGTGGGAGTTTGGGGTAAACTTCGTCAATTCTCCCTCACTCTGAAGACCCCACAAAATATGCTCTCCAAAGGCTCCTCAAAATGAAGTTTTACCCGAACATGAATAACTATACACGCTTTATTGAGCTCTTCCCCATGTGTGGTCTACTCTTATATATTTCATATTTTTATAAACCTATAACCTGCCCGAGGCCGACCTGTGGGGCCTATAGCCACCCCTGAGGCTGACCTGTGGGGCCTATAGCCACCCTGAGGCTGACCTGTGGGGCCTATAGCCACCCCTGAGGCTGACCTGTGGGGCCTATAGCCACCCCTGAGGCTGACCTGTGGGGCCTATAGCCACCCTGAGGCTGACCTGTGGGGCCTATAGCCACCCCTGAGGCTGACCTGTGGGGCCTATAACCTGCCCGAGGCCGACCTGTGGGGCCTATAGCCACCCCTGAGGCTGACCTGTGGGGCCTATAGCCACCCTGAGGCCGACCTGTGGGGCCTATAGCCTCCCTGAGGCCGACCTGTGGGGCCTATAGCCACCCTGAGGCCGACCTGTGGGGCCTATAGCCTCCCTGAGGCCGACCTGTGGGGCCTATAACCTCCCTGAGGCCGACCTGTGGGGCCTATAGCCTCCCTGAGGCCGACCTGTGGGGCCTATAGCCTCCCTGAAGCCGACCTGTGGGGCCTATAGCCTCCCTGAGGCCGACCTGTGGGGCCTATAGCCACCCTGAGGCTGCCCTATGGGGTCTATAGCCTCCCTGAGGCCGACCTGTGGGGCCTATAGCCTCCCTGAGGCTGACCTGTGGGGTCTATAGCCACCCTACTATAATCTCTAGAATATCTAGAATCTCAAGATAACCCTGAGGCTGACCTGTGGGGTCTATAGCCACCCTACTATAATCTCTAGAATATCTAGAATCTCAAGATAACCCTGAGGCTGACCTGTGGGGTCTATAACCTCCCTGAGGCCGACCTGTGGGGCCTATAACCTCCCTGAGGCCGACCTGCGAACTATCCAGGTGTGTGAGTTGGACCTGAGAGTGTGGGACAGGTGTGTGAGGTGAGCCTCAGAGTGTGGGGCAGGTGTGTGAGGTGGGCCTGAGGGTGTGGGGCAGGTGTGTGAGGTGGACCTGAGGGTGTGAGGCAGGTGTGTGAGGTGGACCTGAGAGTGTGGGGCAGGTGTGTGAGGTGGACCTGAGAGTGTGTGGCAGGTGTGTGAGGTTGACCTGAGGGTGTGGGGCAGGTGTGTGAAGTGGACCTGAGGGTGTGGGACAGGTGTGTGAGGTGGGTCTAAGGGTGTGGGGCAGGTGTGTGAGGTGGACCTGAGTGTGGGCAGGTGTGTGAGGTGGACCTGAGAGTGTGGGGCAGGTGTGTGAGGTGGACCTGAGGGTGTGGGGCAGGTGTGTGAGGTGGGTCTAAGGGTGTGGGGCAGGTGTGTGAGGTGGACCTGAGAGTGTGGGGCAGGTGTGTGAGGTGGACCTGAGGGTGTGGGGCAGGTGTGTGAGGTGGGTCTAAGGGTGTGGGGCAGGTGTGTGAGGTGGACCTGAGAGTGTGGGGCAGGTGTGTGAGGTGGACCTGAGGGTGTGAGGCAGGTGTGTGAGGTGGACCTGAGAGTGTGGGGCAGGTGTGTGAGGTGGACCTGAGAGTGTGGGGCAGGTGTGTGAGGTGGACCTGAGGGTGTGAGGCCGGTGTGTGAGGTGGACCTGAGAGTGTGTGGCAGGTGTGTGAGGTGGACCTGAGAGTGTGGGGCAGGTGTGTGAGGTGGACCTGAGAGTGTGGGGCAGGTGTGTGAGGTGGACCTGAGAGTGTGGGGCAGGTGTGTGAGGTGGACCTGAGGGTGTGAGGCAGGTGTGTGAGGTGGACCTGAGGGTGTGGGGCAGGTGTGTGAGGTGGACCTGAGAGTGTGGGGCAGGTGTGTGAGGTGGGTCTAAGGGTGTGAGGCAGGTGTGTGAGGTGGACCTGAGAGTGTGGGGCAGGTGTGTGAGGTGGACCTGAGAGTGTGTGGCAGGTGTGTGAGGTGGACCTGAGAGTGTGGGGCAGGTGTGTGAGGTGGACCTGAGAGTGTGGGGCAGGTGTGTGAGGTAGACCTGAGAGTGTGGGGCAGGTGTGTGAGGTGGACCTGAGGGTGTGAGGCAGGTGTGTGAGGTGGACCTGAGGGTGTGAGGCAGGTGTGTGAGGTGGACCTGAGAGTGTGGGGCAGGTGTGTGAGGTGGATAAGGCAGAACCCGAATAACATATGTGTAAGCATCTTTTGAGATGAGATTGATCAGCCCTCAGGGAAAAGGTGTGAGAAATTACTCAACACCATCTATATTCATAGATGGTGGAGCCTCCATGGGTGTGGAGGGACGCGCGCTGGAGGACCGGTTGTCGAGCTGTTAAAACCACCATAAACACCTCCTGGTTGAACCGGTTTATTTGGTTGATGGCTGGTATTGATGGTGTTATTGTATGGGTCATGTAAGACTATGTGGGGCGTATGGATACCTTTGTGAGCGCTTGGAACACTGCATATGTGTTTACTGTGTTGTCTTACATGTGAGGGTTGGGTGTTTTATTGTTGGGCTGGTTGGCTGGCTACCTGGCTGGCTGGTTGGCTGGCTGGCTACCTGGCTGGCTGGCTACCTGGCTGGCTGGCTGGCTGGCTGGCTGGCTGGCTGGCTGGGTGGCTGGCTACCTGGCTGGCTGGCTGGCTGGTTGGCTGGCTGGCTACCTGGCTGGTTGGCTGGCTGGCTGGCTACCTGGCTGGCTGGCTGGCTGGCCGGCTGGCTGGCTGGCCGGCTGGCTACCTGGCTGGCTGGGTGGCTGGCTACCTGGCTGGCTGGCTGGCTACCTGGCTGGCTACCTGGCTGGCTGGCTGGCTACCTGGCTAGCTGGCTGGCTGGTTGGCTGGCTGGCTGGTTGGCTGGCTACCTAACTGGCTGGTTGGCTGGCTGGCTGGTTGGCTGGCTGGCTACCTGGCTGGCTGGCTGGCTGGCTGGCTGGCTACCTGGCTGGCTGGCTGGGTGGCTGGCTGGTTGGCTGGGTGGCTAGCTGGCTGGGTGGCTGGCTGGCTGGGTGGCTGGCTGGCTGGCTGGCTAGCTGGCTGGCTGGCTGGCTGGCTGGCTGGCTGGCTGGCTGGTTGGCTGGCTACCTAACTGGCTGGTTGGCTGGCTGGCTGGTTGGCTGGCTGGCTACCTGGCTGGCTGGCTGGCTGGCTGGCTGGCTGGCTGGGTGGGTGGCTGGCTGGTTGGCTGGCTACCTGGCTGGCTGGGTGGCTGGCTGGCTGGATACCTGGCTGCCTGGTTGGCTGGCTACCTGGCTGGCTGGCTGACTACCTGGCTGGCTACCTGGCTGGCTGGCTGGCTACCTGGCTGGCTGGCTGACTGGCTGGCCGGCTGGCTGGCTGGCCGGCTGGCTACCTGGCTGGCTGGGTGGCTGGCTACCTGGCTGGCTGGCTGGCTACCTGGCTGGCTGGCTGGCTGGCTGGCTGGCTGGCTGGCTACCTGGCTGGCTGGCTGGCTGGCTACCTGACTGGCTGGCTGGCTGGCTGGCTGGTTGGCTGGCTACCTGGCTGGCTGGCTGGTTGGCTGGGTACCTGGCTGGCTGGGTGGCTGGCTGGCTACCTGGCCGGCTGGCTACCTGGCCGGCTGGCTGGATACCTGGCTGGCTGGCTGGCTGGCTGGTTGGCTGGCTACCTGGCTGGCTGGCTGACTACCTGGCTGGCTGGCTGGCTGGCTAGCTACCTGGCTGGCTACCAGGCTGGCTGGCTGGCTACCTGGCTGGCTGGCTGGCTACCTGGCTGGCTGGCTGGCCGGCTGGCTACCTGGCTGGCTGGGTGGCTGGCTAGCTGGCTACCTGGCTGGCTGGCTGGCTGGCTGGCTGGCTGGCTGGCTGGCTACCTGGCTGGCTGGCTGGCTACCTGGCTGGCTGGCTGGCTACCTGGCTGGCTGGCTGGCTGTCTGGCTACCTGGCTGGCTGGCTAACTGGCTGGCTGGCTGGCTACCTGGCTGGCTACCTGGCTGGCTGGTTGGCTGGCTGGCTGGCTGGCTGGCTGGCTACCTGGCTGGCTGGCTACCTGGCTGGCTGGCTGACTGGGTGGGTGACTGGGTGGCTGGCTGACTGGCTGCCTGGCTGGCTGGTTGGCTGGCTACCTGGCTGGCTGGCTGGCTGGCTGGCTGGCTACCTGTCTGACTGGCTGGCTGGGTGGGTGACTGGGTGGCTGGCTGGCTGGCTGCCTGGCTGCCTGGCTGGCTACCTGACTGGCTGGCTGGCTGGCTGGCTGGCTGGCTGGCTACCTGTCTGGCTGGCTGGCTGTCTGGCTGGGTGACTGGCTGGCTGGGTGGCTGGCTATCTGGCTGGCTGGCTGGCTGGCTGGCTGGCTGGCTGGCTGGCTGGCTGGCTGGCTGGCTACCTGGCTGGCTGGCTACCTGGCTAGCTGGGTGGCTGGCTGGGTGGCTGGCTGGATGACTGGCTGGGTGGCTACCTGTCTGGCTGGCTGGCTGGCTGGCTGGCTTCCTGGCTGGCTGGCTGGCTGGCTGGCTACCTGGCTGGCTGGCTGGCTACCTGGCTGGCTGGCTGGCTTGCTGGCTACCTGTCTGGCTGGCTGGCTACCTGTCTGGCTGGCTGGCTACCTGTCTGGCTGGCTGGCTGGGTGACTGGCTGGCTGGGTGGCTGGCTACCTGGCTGGCTGGCTGGCTGGCTACCTGGCTGGCTGGCTACCTGGCTGGCTGGCTGGCTGGCTACCTGGCTGGCTGGCTACCTGGCTGGCTGGCTAGCTGGCTGACTGGCTGGCTACTTGGCTGGCTGGCTGGCTGGCTGGCTGGCTTACTGGCTGGCTGGCTGGATACCTGACTGGCTGACTGGCTGGCTGCTGACTGGCTGGCTACCTGTCTGGCTGGCTGCCTGGCTGGCTGGATGGCTGGCTGGCTGGCTACCTGGCTGGCTAGCTGGCTGGCTAGGTGGCTGGCTACCTGGCTGGCTAGCTGGCTGGCTAGGTGGCTGGCTACCTGGCTGGCTGGCTGTTTGCAAGGCTGACTGTTGATTGTCTGACTGCAATAGGATGGTTGGCAGTCAAGCACCTTGGTGAACCAGGTAGCTGGTTGGTAGTGTGATGGTGGTAGGATGGTTGGCAGTCAAGCACCTTGGTGAACCAGGTAGCTGGTTGGTAGTGTGATGGTGGTAGGATGGTTGGCAGTCAAGCACCTTGGTGAACCAGGTAGCTGGCTGGTAGTGTGATGGTGGTAGGATGGTTGGCAGTCAAGCACCTTGGTGAACCAGGTAGCTGGCTGGTAGTGTGATGGTGGTAGGATGGTTGGCAGTCAAGCACCTTGGTGAACCAGGTAGCTGGCTGGTAGTGTGATGGTGGTAGGATGGTTGGCAGTCAAGCACCTTGGTGAACCAGGTAGCTGGTTGGTAGTGTGATGGTGGTAGGGTAGCTGGTTGGTAGTGTGATGGTGGTAGGATGGTTGGCACCAATCCCGCCTGGTTGACCGGGTAGCAGGCGGCCATATCCTGGGGGGGGGGGTGTAGTTTAGACAGGTCATGAATATAGAGTAGTTTGCAAGAGATAGTTAACTTTTACAGTGATGTCAGTGAGTTAGCCTGACCTCATCTCGTCGTGACGTCAACGGATACCTGACATTACTATTCTCTCAAGTGAGCCAATTAGGACGGAATTAGTCTCTAACTAACCTACTAGAGCAATTAAGTTTTGTAACGAGTCCTTTCAGCAATAATACATGTTCTTTCTCCTCCCTCTGTACCCAGAACACTGAACAGTGTTACAGAACATTGTGATGTACCTCATTACTATAGCACCATGATGTGATATAGCACCATGATGTGATATAGCACCATGACGTGATATAGCACCATGATGTGATATAGCACCATGACGTGATATAGCACCATGATGTGATATAGCACCATGACGTGATATAGCACCATGATGTGATATAGCACCATGATGTGATATAGCACCATGACGTGATATAGCACCATGACGTGATATAGCACCATGACGTGATATAGCACCATGATGTGATATAGCACCATGATGTGATATAGCACCATGATGTGATATAGCACCATGATGTGATATAGCACCATGATGTGATATAGCACCATGACGTGATATAGCACCATGATGTGATATAGCACCATGACGTGATATAGCACCATGACGTGATATAGCACCATGATGTGATATAGCACCATGATGTGATATAGCACCATGATGTGATATAGCACCATGACGTGATATAGCACCATGACGTGATATAGCACCATGATGTGATATAGCACCATGATGTGATATAGCACCATGATGTGATATAGCACCATGATGTGATATAGCACCATGATGTGATATAGCACCATGATGTGATATAGCACCATGATGTGATATAGCACCATGATGTGATATAGCACCATGATGTGATATAGCACCATGATGTGATATAGCACCATGATGTGATATAGCACCATGATGTGATATAGCACCATGATGTGATATAGCACCATGATGTGATATAGCACCATGATGTGATATAGCACCATGACGTGATATAGCACCATGATGTGATATAGCACCATGACGTGATATAGCACCATGACGTGATATAGCACCATGACGTGATATAGCACCATGACGTGATATAGCACCATGATGTGATATAGCACCATGATGTGATATAGCACCATGACGTGATATAGCACCATGACGTGATATAGCACCATGATGTGATATAGCACCATGATGTGATATAGCACCATGACGTGATATAGCACCATGATGTGATATAGCACCATGATGTGATATAGCACCATGACGTGATATAGCACCATGATGTGATATAGCACCATGATGTGATATAGCACCATGACGTGATATAGCACCATGACGTGATATAGCACCATGACGTGATATAGCACCATGACGTGATATAGCACCATGACGTGATATAGCACCATGACGTGATATAGCACCATGATGTGATATAGCACCATGACGTGATATAGCACCATGATGTGATATAGCACCATGATGTGATATAGCACCATGACGTGATATAGCACCATGATGTGATATAGCACCATGATGTGATATAGCACCATGAAGTGATATAGCACCATGA
This sequence comes from Procambarus clarkii, assembly GCF_040958095.1. NCBI lineage: Eukaryota > Metazoa > Arthropoda > Malacostraca > Decapoda > Cambaridae > Procambarus > Procambarus clarkii. Next base: position 40,707,436 of record NC_091160.1, on the reverse strand, counting down.
TGTGATATAGCACCATGACGTGATATAGCACCATGACGTGATATAGCACCATGACGTGATATAGCACCATGATGTGATATAGCACCATGACGTGATATAGCACCATGACGTGATATAGCACCATGATGTGATATAGCACCATGATGTGATATAGCACCATGACGTGATATAGCACCATGATGTGATATAGCACCATGACGTGATATAGCACCATGACGTGATATAGCACCATGACGTGATATAGCACCATGATGTGATATAGCACCATGACGTGATATAGCACCATGACGTGATATAGCACCATGATGTGATATAGCACCATGACGTGATATAGCACCATGATGTGATATAGCACCATGATGTGATATAGCACCATGACGTGATATAGCACCATGATGTGATATAGCACCATGATGTGATATAGCACCATGATGTGATATAGCACCATGACGTGATATAGCACCATGACGTGATATAGCACCATGATGTGATATAGCACCATGATGTGATATAGCACCATGACGTGATATAGCACCATGATGTGATATAGCACCATGATGTGATATAGCACCATGATGTGATATAGCACCATGATGTGATATAGCACCATGATGTGATATAGCACCATGACGTGATATAGCACCATGATGTGATATAGCACCATGATGTGATATAGCACCATGATGTGATATAGCACCATGATGTGATATAGCACCATGATGTGATATAGCACCATGACGTGATATAGCACCATGACGTGATATAGCACCATGATGTGATATAGCACCATGATGTGATATAGCACCATGATGTGATATAGCACCATGATGTGATATAGCACCATGACGTGATATAGCACCATGATGTGATATAGCACCATGATGTGATATAGCACCATGATGTGATATAGCACCATGACGTGATATAGCACCATGATGTGATATAGCACCATGATGTGATATAGCACCATGATGTGATATAGCACCATGATGTGATATAGCACCATGATGTGATATTGCACCATGATGTGATATAGCACCATGATGTGATATAGCACCATGACGTGATATAGCACCATGATGTGATATAGCACCATGATGTGATATAGCACCATGATGTGATATAGCACCATGATGTGATATAGCACCATGACGTGATATAGCACCATGATGTGATATAGCACCATGATGTGATATAGCACCATGACGTGATATATAAATGACAAAAGCATTTTGATCAATGCCGGGGCTTCGAACCAGCGTGCTAGTAGCCCCCAGACACTTAACCCACTCTGCCACGACACGATAAAAGCTATTCGACGGGAAACTCTAATTGTTATTGTTGTAATCTAGCGTCTTCATATTGATTTGAAATGATCTATATATATTTACATAATTGAAAGGACATACTAGAAACGTGCAGCGGCAGCATACTGGCATCTTGAATATACAACTGTCGAAAAAAACTATGTAAGCTCATGCTAATTGATTAGTTGATTTCAATCTTCATAAACTTGTATATGTAAAATGATTTTTTTTTTAATTCTTATTCATGCTAATTTGCATACTGCGCATCAGTAATTCATTTGTAATAGCATAGGCCAGTTATGTTGAAGGGTTATGCAAATTTTGGTATGGTTAAATGAACATAGAGAGTTGAATGTAATTTCTCGTATATAATATTTTAATTGGTATATAAGGTCCAAGAACCTTTCGAGTTGGGATGATATGCAAATATAATTAACATAATTAAAAAGGACTTAGAAAGTAACTAATTGTGTGTGTCACGGTTATGTCTTTGTTGTACGTGTTTCTAACCTTTGTTGAGGGGAAGGTGGTGGACACACACAGTGTCCCACACACCAGCTGGTGGACACACACAGTGTCCCACACACCAGCTGGTGGACACACAGGGTGTCCCACACACCAGCTGGTGGACACAGTGTCCCACACACCAGCTGGTGGACACACAGGGTGTCCCACACACCAGCTGGTGGACACAGTGTCCCACACACCAGCTGGTGGACACAGTGTCCCACACACCAGCTGGTGGACACACACAGGGTGTCCCACACACCAGCTGGTGGACACACACAGGGTGTCCCACACACCAGCTGGTGGACACAGTGTCCCACACACCAGCTGGTGGACACACACAGGGTGTCCCACACACCAGCTGGTGGACACAGTGTCCCACACACCAGCTGGTGGACACACACAGGGTGTCCCACACACCAGCTGGTGGACACACACAGGGTGTCCCACACACCAGCTGGTGGACACACACAGGGTGTCCCACACACCAGCTGGTGGACACACACAGGGTGTCCCACACACTAGCTGGTGGACACACACAGTGTCCCACACACCAGCTGGTGGACACAGTGTGTCCCACACACTAGCTGGTGGACACACAGTGTCCCACACACCAGCTGGTGGACACAGTGTGTCCCACACACTAGCTGGTGTACACACACAGGGTGTCCCACACACCAGCTGGTGGACACAGTGTGTCCCACACACTAGCTGGTGTACACACACAGGGTGTCCCACACACTAGCTGGTGGACACACACAGGGTGTCCCACACACCAGCTGGTGGACACAGTGTGTCCCACACACCAGCTGGTGGACACAGTGTGTCCCACACACTAGCTGGTGTACACACACAGGGCGTCCCACACACCAGCTGGTGGACACAGTGTGTCCCACACACCAGCTGGTGGACACAGGGTGTCCCACACACTAGCTGGTGGACACACACAGGGCGTCCCACACACCAGCTGGTGGACACAGGGTGTCCCACACACCAGCTGGTGGACACACAGGGTGTCCCACACACCAGCTGGTGGACACAGTGTCCCACACACCAGCTGGTGGACACACACAGGGTGTCCCACACACCAGCTGGTGGACACACACAGGGTGTCCCACACACCAGCTGGTGGACACACACAGGGTGTCCCACACACCAGCTGGTGGACACACACAGGGTGTCCCACACACTAGCTGGTGGACACACACAGTGTCCCACACACCAGCTGGTGGACACAGTGTGTCCCACACACTAGCTGGTGGACACACAGTGTCCCACACACCAGCTGGTGGACACAGTGTGTCCCACACACTAGCTGGTGTACACACACAGGGTGTCCCACACACCAGCTGGTGGACACAGTGTGTCCCACACACTAGCTGGTGTACACACACAGGGTGTCCCACACACTAGCTGGTGGACACACACAGGGTGTCCCACACACCAGCTGGTGGACACAGTGTGTCCCACACACCAGCTGGTGGACACAGTGTGTCCCACACACTAGCTGGTGTACACACACAGGGCGTCCCACACACCAGCTGGTGGACACAGTGTGTCCCACACACCAGCTGGTGGACACAGGGTGTCCCACACACTAGCTGGTGGACACACACAGGGCGTCCCACACACCAGCTGGTGGACACAGGGTGTCCCACACACCAGCTGGTGGACACACAGGGTGTCCCACACACCAGCTGGTGGACACACAGGGTGTCCCACACACCAGCTGGTGGACACAGTGTCCCACACACCAGCTGGTGGACACACAGGGTGTCCCACACACCAGCTGGTGGACACACAGTCCCACACACCAGCTGGTGGACACACACAGGGTGTCCCACACACTAGCTGGTGGACACACAGGGTGTTCCACACACCAGCTGGTGGACACAGTGTCCCACACACCAGCTGGTGGACACACAGAGTGTCCCACACACCAGCTGGTGGACACACAGGGTGTCCCACACACCAGCTGGTGGACACAGTGTCCCACACACCAGCTGGTGGACACACAGAGTGTCCCACACACCAGCTGGTGGACACACAGGGTGTCCCACACACCAGCTGGTGGACACAGTGTCCCACACACCAGCTGGTGGACACACACAGGGTGTCCCACACACCAGCTGGTGGACACACAGGGTGTCCCACACACCAGCTGGTGGACACACAGGGTGTCCCACACACCAGCTGGTGGACACACAGGGTGTCCCACACACCAGCTGGTGGACACACAGGGTGTCCCACACACCAGCTGGTGGACACACAGGGTGTCCCACACACCAGCTGGTGGACACAGTGTCCCACACACCAGCTGGTGGACACACAGAGTGTCCCACACACCAGCTGGTGGACACACAGGGTGTCCCACACACCAGCTGGTGGACACACAGAGTGTCCCACACACCAGCTGGTGGACACACAGGGTGTCCCACACACCAGCTGGTGGACACAGTGTCCCACACACTAGCTGGTGGACTCAGGGTATCCCACACACCAGCTGGTGGACACACAGGGTGTCCCACACACCAGCTGCTGGCTATACTAACACTTTCCCAGCTCAGTTTATAAAGGGCAACATATGTTAACTGTCAGTTCCCCTCAGAGTGCTCTATGACGGGTCTACAGTGCTGGTAATATCCCATAGTGCTCTAGAATATGCATTGTCACTTATTGTAAAAGCTTAAGTTTAATGAATAAATTATTTGCACTAGTAGTGTAAATTTGGTCACAGTGAGAGGGAGATGGACTCGCCTCCCTGTGGTGGCACAGTACCAGTGGTGGCACAGTACCAGTGGTAGCACTGTACCAGTGGTGGCACTGTACCAGTGGTGGCACAGTACCAGTGGTGGCACTGTACCAGTGGTAGCACTGTACCAGTGGTGGCACAGTACCAGTGGTAGCACTGTACCAGTGGTGGCACTGTACCAGTGGTGGCACTGTACCAGTGGTGGCACAGTACCAGTGGTGGCACTGTACCAGTGGTGGCACAGTACCAGTGGTGGCACAGTACCAGGTGTAGCACAGTACCAGTGGTGGCACAGTACCAGGAGTGGCACAGTACCAGTGGTGGCACTGTACCAGTGGTGGCACAGTACCAGGTGTAGCACAGTACCAGTGGTGGCACAGTACCAGGGGTGGCACAGTACCAGTGGTGGCACTGTACCAGTGGTGGCACAGTACCAGTGGTGGCACAGTACCAGTGGTGGCACAGTACCAGTGGTGGCACAGTACCAGTGGTGGCACTGTACCAGTGGTGGCACAGTACCAGTGGTAGCACTGTACCAGTGGTGGCACTGTACCAGTGGTGGCACAGTACCAGTGGTGGCACTGTACCAGTGGTAGCACTGTACCAGTGGTGGCACAGTACCAGTGGTAGCACTGTACCAGTGGTGGCACTGTACCAGTGGTGGCACTGTACCAGTGGTGGCACAGTACCAGTGGTGGCACTGTACCAGTGGTGGCACAGTACCAGTGGTGGCACAGTACCAGGTGTAGCACAGTACCAGTGGTGGCACAGTACCAGGAGTGGCACAGTACCAGTGGTGGCACTGTACCAGTGGTGGCACAGTACCAGGTGTAGCACAGTACCAGTGGTGGCACAGTACCAGGGGTGGCACAGTACCAGTGGTGGCACTGTACCAGTGGTGGCACAGTACCAGTGGTGGCACAGTACCAGTGGTGGCACAGTACCAGTGGTGGCACAGTACCAGTGGTGGCACTGTACCAGTGGTGGCACAGTACCAGTGGTAGCACAGTACCAGTGGTGGCACAGTACCAGTGGTGGCACAGTACCAGTGGTGGCACAGTACCAGTGGTGGCACTGTACCAGTGGTGGCACAGTACCAGTGGTGGCACTGTACCAGTGGTGGCACAGTACCAGTGGTGGCACTGTACCAGTGGTGGCACAATACCAGTGGTGGCACAGTACCAGTGGTGGCACAGTACCAGTGGTAGCACTGTACCAGGTGTAGCACAGTACCAGTGGTGGCACAGTACCAGTGGTGGCACTGTACCAGTGGTGGCACAGTACCAGTGGTGGCACAGTACCAGTGGTGGCGCAGTACCAGTGGTGGCACAGTACCAGTGGTGGCACAGTACCAGTGGTGGCACTGTACCAGTGGTGGCACAGTACCAGTGGTGGCACTGTACCAGTGGTGGCACAGTACCAGTGGTGGCACTGTACCAGTGGTGGCACAGTACCAGGTGTAGCACTGTACCAGTGGTGGCACAGTACCAGTGGTGGCACAGTACCAGTGGTAGCACTGTACCAGGTGTAGCACAGTACCAGTGGTGGCACAGTACCAGTGGTGGCATTGTACCAGTGGTGGCACTGTACCAGTGGTGTCACAGTACCAGTGGTGGCACAGTACCAGTGGTGGCACAGTACCAGTGGTGGCACTGTACCAGTGGTGGCACAGTACCAGTGGTAGCACTGTACCAGGTGTAGCACAGTACCTGTGGTGGCACAGTACCAGTGGTGGCACAATACCAGTGGTGGCACAGTACCAGTGGTGGCACTGTACCAGTGGTGGCACAGTACCAGTGGTGGCACTGTACCAGTGGTGGCACAGTACCAGTGGTGGCACAGTACCAGTGGTGGCACAGTGCCAGTGGTAGCACTGTACCAGGTGTAGCACAGTACCAGTGGTGGCACAGTACCAGTGGTGGCACTGTACCAGTGGTGGCACAGTACCAGTGGTGGCACAGTACCAGTGGTGGCACAGTACCAGTGGTGGCACAGTACCAGTGGTGGCACAGTACCAGTGGTGGCACTGTACCAGTGGTGGCACAGTACCAGTGGTGGCACTGTACCAGTGGTGGCACAGTACCAGTGGTGGCACTGTACCAGTGGTGGCGCAGTACCAGTGGTGACACTGTACCAGTGGTGGCACAGTACCAGTGGTGGCAATGTACCAGTGGTGGCACTGTACCAGTGGTGGCACTGTACCAGTGGTGGCACTGTACCAGTGGTGGCACTGTACCAGTGGTGGCACAGTACCAGTGGTGGCACAGTACCAGTGGTGGCACAGTACCAGTGGTAGCACTGTACCAGGTGTAGCACAGTACCAGTGGTGGCACAGTACCAGTGGTGGCACAGTACCAGTGGTGGCACAGTACCAGTGGTGGCACAGTACCAGTGGTGGCACTGTACCAGTGGTGGCACTGTACCAGTGGTGGCACAGTACCAGTGGTGGCACAGTACCAGTGGTGGCACAGTACCAGTGGTGGCACAGTACCAGTGGTGGCACAGTACCAGTGGTGGCACAGTACCAGTGGTGGCACAGTACCAGTGGTGGCACAGTACCAGTGGTGGCACAGTACCAGTGGTGGCACAGTACCAGTGGTGGCACAGTACCAGTGGTGGCACAGTACCAGGTGTAGCACAGTACCGGTGGTGGCACAGTACCAGGTGTAGCACAGTACCGGTGGTGGCACAGTACCAGTGGTGGCACAGTACCAGTGGTGGCACAGTACCAGTGGTGGCACAGTACCGGTGGTGGCACAGTACCAGTGGTGGCACAGTACCAGTGGTGGCACAGTACCAGGTGTAGCACAGTACCGGTGGTGGCACAGTACCAGTGGTGGCACAGTACCAGGTGTAGCACCGTACCGGTGGTGGCACAGTACCAGTGGTGGCACAGTACCAGTGGTGGCACAGTACCAGTGGTGGGACAGTACCAGTGGTGGCACAGTACCAGGTGTAGCACAGTACCAGTGGTGGCACAGTACCAGTGGTGGGACAGTACCAGTGGTGGCACAGTACCAGGTGTAGCACAGTACCAGTGGTGGCACAGTACCAGTGGTGGGACA
>NC_091160.1:40672824-40699305 GCF_040958095.1 Procambarus clarkii | reverse complement strand
CTTTCAAGGGGTGTGTTCCATAACGCAAGTTAAATTAAAGGGGAAGGGATACAAATGCTCGGATTTATATATATAATCACCACCACCATAAATAAATATATAAACAGTCACACGGGGTTGCTATAACTACACTTATTATATATAGATTCGTCTTCCTCTGAAGACACAGGATGCTCCATGGTGCTCACGATGAGCAGCCCTGGTTCCCTTCTTCGTGGCCCACGATGAATCCTCTTGGCTTCTCTCGGCGAATCTACCCTGGCCACAGGCCAGCCAAATCACAGTCCCACTGGGTGCTCCGTCGTGGAGGTCTTCAACCACAATCCAGCCTGTAGCTGGCAGGTTCCAATCAGCTCCGCTGTGTAGGCCACTCCACGACCGATACTAGGGTTGCGAGCCCTAGGCAGGAGCCTTGTGTGATTCCGCTGATCACTCTTCTCTCTCAGCACCACAGTGGCTAGTCTCCTCCACCAGCCAGCCCCGGATACGACGATTCCTCGACTCTGCCACGTCAGAGGCAGGCTAACACTCTCAACAGTGTTCGTCCGGGGGTGACTCACAGCTTCTTCAGAGCAAACTCGTGGAGAGACTTTGGCTGCCTTGGTTAGACTGATCCATCGTCCAATATAGCAGTCCCAGGTCGACTCTGTAATCAGACACGTCATTAGTACTAGGGACACTCTAGGGCACCTCACTTACAGGCTTAGACACAAACGTCCACCTATCCACTCCATAGATGGCGTTGCTGTCTAAGCACCACCTCACCAGAGGTCAGCAGCGGCTACGTTACGAGCTGATTATGACGGGAATCCAGCACCTGTGGCCGGTATATCCCGTCCTCACTAGATGGCGTCGTCCATTTGGAGGGAGTTTCGGGAGCTGACTCACAGATGGCGTTGTCGTCACTGCTCCGTGCTACGACGCTGGACTCGGGTCCGTAACAGCCAAGTACAGGCAATTAGATCATCGGTGCAACTTCGTTCCAATAGGGTCTGAGACCTTAGGCCCAGGGGAGAGAGTGCAAGAAGTTTTCTTAAGGATCTTGGTTCCAAACTCATTTTTTTTTTTTTTTTTTTTTTTTTCTTTTTAGCAGGGATAATCCTGCGCGGGCCCTAAGCCTCTGGCTGGCCCACTAAGTGATGCTCGTTTCTGGTTTACCTGGGCGGAGGATGAGTATGTATGACCCGTATGGTCGCTTCAGTAAGATTTTGCCATATGTGTTTAACAACTTCCTCTGCTCTGTCGAATCGAAGGTGAAATCTTAACCGGTTTGTAACTGTGCACTGTGTTAGATAATGTTCCAGTGGTCTGTCGGGCATTTCTCCACAGTGTTGACATTTCCTCTCACCTTCCGGAACCCGTAAGCCTATTTCCCATGCACATGGGTATCCAAGCCTGATGCGATGTAAGTGCACTTCTGTTGTTCTACCGCCCCCGTTCATCAAACTAAGTGGTTCGTAGTTGGTGGAATTCTTGTACCAACCCGCAGATCCTGATGTTGCAACTGCTGCGTCGTGGTCACTGTACAGCCTTCGCATTGCTCTGTTTCGAATCACTTTCTTCATCTGGGAGAGACTCGGTGGTATGGAAATGTCTACATTCCTCCTCTTAGTAGCAAGTTTTGCAGCTTCGTCTGCAATGTCATTACCTAATAGTCCCACATGACTTGGCACCCAGTTGATAAGCACCCGTCGGCCTTGTCGGTGGAGTGTGTGCATGAATGATAAGACATTGGTGATCAGATGGATGTTATCACATATGTGTTCCTGTTGCAAGGTTTCAATGGCGGTTCTCGAATCTGTGTGGACGATAACATGTTGGCGGTGTTCAGCAAGAGCATGTTCCAAAGCCTTTTGAATGGCTAGCATCTCAGTCTGTAAAGTCGAACACCCATTTGAGAGCCTCCAACTATATACAGAGTTTCCTGCTTTAACTGCAGCTCCGGTTTCCTGTCCCTGCTGGTCTACTGACCCATCCGTGAAGTAAGTGAAGCTGTCGGATGCCATGTTTGCTACTATATGCATCTGTGCAATGTGACGTAGCAGATGAGGATGTGTCTGGTTCTTCTTTCCGTCAAGAGCCATAATCTGAAAGTCTGCTGGCAGAGATTCCCAAGGGGCTTGTATAACAAAGTCTGCATGTATGTCGTCGACACCCCTCTCAGTGACTGTGTTTGCCATATCGAACGTATCGATGGCGTTTATCGCACAATGGGTCCACCTGTTGCTATTGGAGGCTCTTCTGTCCAGAGTTAGTGCTCCAGTGATCAAATCTTTAAGTGAACTGATTCTAGGTCTAGTCAATATCTTGGTCAGCATGCACGCAGCAATCCCCTTTACCCTTATTTCAATCGACGTTAGCTTTGTCTCTAGTCTTAGGTTCAGGATTTTAGTCCATCTGGGAGCACCTGTTATGACTCGCAATGCATCATTTTGAAGAACCTCAACGTTTGCCCACTGACCAGGAGAAAGAGTGAGTAAGGCAGGCGCTGCATAATCAACCAGGGAACGAACGGCGTGTATGTAAAACATTCTCAACACTCTGTGTCCCGCTCCTAGACGGGGCCCTGTGATTGCTCTCATTATATTTATTCGTGACTTTGCTTTCTCCTTTAGATATTGAATTTGCTTATTGAATGTCATCTTAAAATCAATCCACACTCCGAGATATCGATATTGTGGAACCCACTGAAGGTTAATGTCCTGAATGCGTAGGTGCCTGTCTGGAGCCTTGCCACCTAGTCTCATCGCCTTAGACTTCTGTGCAGATATTTTTAGCCCTAAAACACTGCATTCAGATGTCACTTGATCTAAAGCACCTTGAGCTTTATTTAGAAGTGAAGGACCCGTAACGACTAATGCTAGATCATCAGCATAGCTTAGCAATGTAACCCCTTCTGTAAAGGACATGGTAACAAGGTTTTCCATAAGGATGTTAAAAAGACTAGGACTGAGGACTCCTCCTTGTGGAGTCCCATTCTCGTGCAAGTGGAAGTCCGACACTTGTCCTTGCAACTTTACTCTGGCATACCTGTGACTTAGGTAATCTTGAATCCATGCTAGCATTTTCCCCCTCACACCTTTTTTAACTAAGGTGTGTAGTATTGCTGGCGGGCTTGCAAGTTCAAATGCTTTTTCCAGATCAAGGAAGACCACTATAGCTGGACCCGAGTTAACTGTTCCTAGTAATGTTGCTATGCAGTTGGCAGTACCTACACCTCTAGTGAAGCCAAATATGTGTTTATGAAGGTCTCCAGTCTTCCACAGTAGCCTATTTAAGACCATCCGTTCTGCAGTTTTACTAACACATGATGTTAAGGAAATGGGTCTGTAATTGCCAGGTTCATTCGGCTTAGGAATCGGTATGATGTCTGCTTTCTTCCAAGAGGGCGGTAGTTTGCCTTGCTGCCAAGACGCATTGATGACGTCCAACATCCCTCGGTCTCCAGCAGGACCTGCATGTGCGATCATTGAGTATGTAATGTTATCAGCACCTGGAGCAGTGTCCTTACCACCCTTTTTGGCTCTGCGTAGTTCCTGTTCGGTGAAGGGACAGTCACATTCGTCATTTATAGCTATGCCCTCATGAATGACTGTCATCCTCTCTTGTTTTAAGTGTTCTTGCTGCCTTCGGACCATTGCAGGAAGCTGATATGAAGCTGTTCTTTCTGCAAATTGGAGAGCAAGTCTCTCATCCTCCTGCAATGGTTGAATACATGCCTGTGGCCGGGCTGGTCGACCTGATATAGTTTTAATCTGACCCCATATCTTGCCAAGACTACTATGTTCATTTAGAGTTTGACACCACTCAAACCATCTTGCCTCCTTTACTTCTCGAGAAACTCGCCTTGCTTCAGATATCACCGCTCGTAGCAGAGTTCTTCCTTCTGGTGTGGGGTGTCTCTTTAGATGTTTTCTGAAGATATTGACTCTGTGGTTCTGTTCTTTAACGTCATTACTATAGAACCAATAGTTCTTTCGTTTCGTGTTACCTGTGATAATGATTGGAATAGCTTTGTTCGCAGCAGCTGCAACGGCTTCCTGCAGATTGGTCTCGTGTATGTTCAAATCCTCAGGTGGCGTGTACGTTGTATACCATTTTTCAAGTTCTTCCTGGTATACATTCCAATTGGCCTTTCCTAAATTCCACCGAGGCCGCGCAGGAGGTGTAGGAGGTCGTGCCAGGTTGAGTGTCGTGACAGTAGCATAGTGGTCACTAGTGATCACCGGGTCTACTTCCCACTTCGCCTGTTGCTGGAGTGCTGTGGAGATGAATGTAAGATCAAGGGAACCTCCTAGAATGTGAGTGGGTTCCCCAGTGTTGAGAAGTGTAATTTCAGGTACTTCTCGCAGAGCTGCAGCTAAATGGCGCCCATCTGCATTGGCTGGCCCAGTTGCACCTAACTCTGGATGATGAGCATTAAAATCTCCAGCAAGAATTAAATTTTCCTGCGTGGCCAAGGCAAGCACTGCCTCTGCTTCTAGTTATGTCTAAGGGGCTTGTAAACGTTGTATATAAGGAGCTCAATATTAGCCATATTCACTGTTACTGCTAATACCTCTAATCCATCCCCACATGAAACCGAGTCTATTTTCTTGCTGGGTATGGTGTTTCTGACTAGGGTCATTAATCCTCTTAGTCTCCCCTGCTCATACGGTAGAACATAGTGCTGATATCCAGCTAATCTGAAGGATTTCGTGGCTGGGAAAAGAGTTTCTTCCAAAACGATTATATCTGCTTTCGTGCTGATTGCAGCCTCCTGAAGTGTGTGTTTTTTATTCCCAAGACCTTGTATGTTCCACTGCAGAATTCGTAATGGCCAGACGACGGGTTCGGTTGGTGTTGCTTGTTCTACTAGAACTCCTCCTCGGAATCGACCTCTATATTCTCCGCCTCGCAAGTCGTGTCGCTGCAAATCGGACTGCATTGATAGTTCATGGTCATCCCCGACGTTGTTGGAATCTGTGCATAACTGTGGTCCATCGCTATGTTGTTGGAAGCGCTGCAGGTCGGACTGCATTGATTGTCTGTGGTCAACCCCGGCATTGTTGGAATCTGTGCAGAACTGTGGTCCATCACTTTGTTGTTGGTATTGCTGCAAGTCGGACTGCATTGATTGCTCGCGGCCGTTTCGTGTGTTGGCGGAACCTGCGCATCTCTGCTGTTCAATACGTCTTTGTTGGCGTTGCTGCAGATCAGACTGCATTGGCTGTTGTCGTCTGTCTCCTGTGTTGGAAGATTCTGTTGATCGTGGGTGGTCACTGCGTCTTGCAGTTGCGTTTGTGAATGTTGATGTCCCGGAGTCTTGACTAGCCGACTGTTGTCGGTAGTCAGTATGTCCAAGTTGCGTTGTTTGTCCTCTTGCGCTCCATCCTGTCGGAGACTGTCTATTTCTCGTGTAACTGTGGTCTGCTGCACGATCTTGTCCATTATCACACAAGTGATGTCTTGAGTCTGTTGTTGTGAGGCGTTCTGCGTCATCTGTAGGCAATTGATAATGGTCTCTGCCATGATCTTCACGATGGTTTGCAGCTGGACCTCGGTAAAACTGTATAGCTGGTGAGTAGATTCCGAAAGTAAGTGTTTTCTGCTCATTTGCACTTGCTGGACTTCTGCAACACTTTCGTGTAATGTCTGATTCGGAATTGACAGAATCGGGAAATTTTGCTCTGTGAGAGCGGGTGGCTGTTGTGGCTGTGCACGAGTGTTCCAGACGGTGGTGTTGGTGGATGTACCGCTGGTCAGTGTGTTGACCCTGGCCTGAGCTGTCTGCACTTTTTGTTTCCGTGCAGAGCAGGTTGTGCTCCAGGCATGATGTTTGCCTCCACAATTTGGACATTTGGCTGTTGTGGTCTGGTTTGCCTTGTGCTTGGCAATACAGTCTTTGGTGGGATGTCTCAGGCTGCACACTCCGCACCTCTCCTGTCCTGTGCAGCGTGACTGATGGTGGCCGTATTTCTGACACCTGAAGCAGCGTAGGGGTTCCGGGACGTATGGCCTCTGTCGGCATGTCCCCCAATTTCCAAGACCGAAAGTTTCCGGCACATGTCCCATGACGGTCACCAGAACCTGACGCGTCGCTGCCTTGTCTACTTTTGTGTGGCAACGTTCCGCACTCAGGACTTGCTTGTGTTCTAGCACTGGATCCAGGGGAAAGTCGATTGGGTATCCCAAAAGCACGACTCGTGTGCGTCGTTCTGAAGGGTCCAGCTTTACCAAGCACACAGGTTTCCCCTGCAGGACTCTTACCTTCTCTAAGTAATGTGCAGTCTGTTGGTCTTGAGGTGTCAGTATTATTTCTCCCTTCAGGTTGACTGTAATGGAAAGTTTGAGCTCTGGTTGTTCTTTTTCCATCGCCGTTACTACTCCATATGCTGTAGGAAAGTGGTCGGTCTGCATGATCTTGAATTTCGGAAGAAGTGCAGAGGCTGGCGATGTCTGGTGTGAGACTGGTGGTGTCCTCCCCTGTCCCATACTGCTGTCCTGCGGCTGGGCTGTGGAGAGAGGAACAATGGCCGACATTGGCTGGCGTGAAACCGGTGGTGTCCTCTCCTGACTCATACTGCCGTCCCGCGGCAGCGTTGCGGACAGAGAAGCATTGACTGACACTGGCTGGTGTGTGACTGACGCTGTCCTCGCTAGGTCCATTACGTCCGCTGACTTGCTGGTAGAAGCAAGTGGTAAAGCCTCGATAGCAGTTTTCTTTGGGGCCTGCTGCACATCGGTCCCCCGTCCTTCCTCGTCCGAAAGCTGCTTCCATTCCCTCTTGCGCTGAGCCTTCCCCATGGCTCTCTACACGTAGTGAGAACCGACTCAAACCACCGGAGCAGCAGGCGACACGTCCTCACTGCACGGTAGCTCAGGAGCAACTCCCCAAGCTCATTGACACCACAAGAGACCCTAGAGCGGCAAGTTTTCTCTTTCAGCGCCTCAGTGTCGCGATCCAGAGGGGGAATGCCCGCTGCATCCTCGGTTCCTGCCCGGCGTTGGAGGAGTTCGAGGAAATCTACTGCCTCTAGGAAGCGAACTTTTTTTGTGTCCTCTTAATGTTCATTTTTTGTATAAAATCAGATACGTAACTGTATAACCTTGCATAATAAAGTGTACACCATAAAAAAGGGGGGTGGTAGGAGAAGCGAACACTCTTACGTATTCAGAGTTAAATGGCAAGTTTTTCCCTGAATGCTCTGTGTTCCCTTCTCTGAGGTTGTGGGTCCCTATAATTGTACCAGAGGTGGTACCCCCTTATATATATATATATATATATATATATATATATATATATATATATATATATATATTGTGACGGGAAAGTGTTGGAGTGTAGATGTTCGGCAGTCCTCTAATGGCAGGTGTCAATGCCTGGTCACACATAAAACAAAAAGATAGACTGCTTGCCTGTTGTCTGTGGTAAGTGAGAGGGAGGAACACGTAAAACACAAAGTATGAACAATGAAACTTTAATATATTTACTTTAAACATAAATAAAAATAAAGACAAATCTCGGGGAATTAAAAGTACAATTAAATAACAAAGATAAATGCAAAGACAATGTGAGACACAATAGTATAAAGGTGAAAGGGTAAAATGGTGCTGTATATATATATATATATATATATATATATATATATATATATATATATATATATATATATATATATATATATATATATATATATATATATATATATACCTGGTTGATGGGGTTCTGGGAGTTCTTCTACTCCCCAAGCCCGGCCCGAGGCCAGGCTTGACTTGTGAGAGTTTGGTCCACCAGGCTGTTGCTTGGAGCGGCCCCGCAGGCCCACATACCCACCACAGCCCGGTTGGTCCGGCACTCCTTGGAGGAATAAATCTAGTTTCCTCTTGAAAATGTCCACGGTTGTTCCGGCAATATTTCTTATGCTTGCTGGGAGGACGTTGAACAATCGCGGACCTCTGATGTTTATACAGTGTTCTCTGATTGTGCCTATGGCACCTCTGCTCTTCACTGGTTCTATTCTACATTTTCTTCCATATCGTTCACTCCAGTACGTTGTTATTTTACTGTGTAGATTTGGTACTTGGCCCTCCAGTATCTTCCAGGTGAATATTATTTGATATCTCTCTCGTCTTCTTTCTAGTGAGTACATTTGGAGGGCTTTGAGACGATCCCAATAATTTAGGTGCTTTATTGCGTCTATGCGTGCCGTATATGTTCTCTGTATTCCCTCTATTTCAGCAATCTCTCCTGCTCTGAAGGGGGAAGTGAGTACTGAGCAGTACTCAAGACGGGACAACACAAGTGACTTGAAGAGTACAACCATTGTGATGGGATCCCTGGATTTGAAAGTTCTCGTAATCCATCCGATCATTTTTCTGGCTGTCGCAATATTTGCTTGGTTATGCTCCTTAAACGTTAGGTCGTCAGACATTATTATTCCCAAATCCTTTACATGCTGTTTTCCTACTATGGGTACATTTGATTGTGTTTTGTACTCTGTATTATGTTTAAGGTCCTCATTTTTACCGTACCTGAGTACCTGGAATTTATCACTGTTAAACATCATGTTATTTTCTGATGCCCAGTCGAAAACTTTATTAATATCAGCTTAAAGTTTTTCAATGTCCTCAGCCGAGGTAATTTTCATACTGATTTTTGTGTCATCTGCAAAGGATGATACGAAGCTGTGACTTGTATTTTTGTCTATATCTGATATGAGAATAAGGAAAAGCAGCGGTGCAAGGACTGTACCCTGAGGTACAGAGCTTTTCACTGCACTTGGACTTGATTTTATATGGTTCACCGTTACTCGCTGAGTCCTGTTTGACAGAAAACTGACTATCCAGCGTCCTACTTTACCGGTTATTCCCATTGACTTCATTTTGTGTGCTATCACGCCATGGTCACATTTATCGAAAACCTTTGCGAAGTCCGCGTATATCACATCAGCATTCTGTTTTTCTTCTAATGCCTCAGTGACTTTGTCGTAGTGCTCAAGTAGCTGTGAGAGGCACGACCTTCCAGCTCGAAATCCATGTTGGCCTGGGTTGTGAAGGTCATTGGTCTCCATGAAATTGGTGACCTGACTCCTAATCACTCTCTCAAATACTTTTATGATGTGCGATGTTAGTGCAACTGGTCTATAATTTTTTGCCAATGCTTTGCTCCCTCCCTTGTGTAGAGGGGCTATGTCTGCTACTTTAAGTGCATCTGGTATCTCCCCCGTGTCCAAGCTCTTCCTCCACACTATACTGAGTGCCTGTGCTACCGGCACTTTGCATTTCTTTATGAATATTGAATTCCATGAGTCTGGACCTGGGGCCGAGTGCATGGGCATGTTTTCAATTTCTTTTTCAAAATTTAGTGCGCTCGTGTTTATATCAGTTATATTTACAGGGGTTTGAATATCCCGCATAAAGAAATTGTCTGAATCTTCCACCTTCATGTTGTTTATTGGAGTGCTAAACATGTCCTCATACTGCTTTTTTAGGATTTCACTAATTTCTTTGTCATCCTCCGTGTATGAACCTTCACTTGTACGAATAGGTCCAATACTGGCAGTGGATTTTGCTTTTGATTTCGCATATGAGAAGAAATATTTTGGATTTTTCTTTATTTCCTGAATTGCTTTCTGTTCTAACTGCCTTTCTTCAGTTTCATATGAGTGTTTCAATTTCCGCTCGATTTCTTCAATCTCCCTATTTAAATTATACCTTCTTTGACGGGAAATTCGTGTCTGCATAAGCAGTTCCGTTATTTTTTTCCTGCGTTTATAGTGTCGTCTGCGTTCCCGTTCTACGTTAGATCTCTTTCTGGCTTTCCTCAAAGGAACATGTTTCAGACAGACTTGATACGCTTCTGAAGTCAGTTTTTCTATTCCTTCTGTAGGACTTGTATTACTTAGAACAGTTCCCCATTGAATGTTTGTAAGTTCCCTGTTTATTATCTCCCAGTCTATCCTTTTATTATTAAAATTGAATTTACTGAATAGCCCCTCTCGCTTTATCAACGTTTTAGGACTATTCTGAGTATTGATGGTCGTTTGCACTTCAATGAGTTTGTGATCTGAGTATGTGGTATCTGATATCGTAATGTCTCTGATAATGTCTTCATTGTTCGTAAAGACCAGATCTAGAATATTTTCATTTCTCGTTGGCTCCGATATCTGCCGATTGAGTGAAAATTTGTCACAGAATCTAAGTAGTTCTCTAATCTGTGGTTGGTTAGGTCCTGATAGATTTCCTGGTATAATATTATTGTTTGCTATTTTCCACCTGAGACTAGGCAAGTTGAAGTCACCTAGGAAAATAATATCAGGTATGGGGTTCTCCAAATTATCAAGGCTATTCTCTATTTTGCTTATCTGTTCTGTGAATTCCTCAGCCGTTGCATCTGGCGGTTTGTATATTAGAATAATCACTAAATTTATTTTCTCTATTTTTAATCCCAGTACCTCTACCACCTCATTTGTAACGTTTAGGAGCTCCGAGCATACAAGGTCCTCCCTAATATACAGACCCACTCCTCCATGTGACCTAATTTTCCTATCACACCTGTATAGGTTATATCCTGGAATCCAGATCTCACTGTCCAACAATTCCCCTGCATGGGTTTCTGTGAAAGCTCCAAATACTGCATTTGACTCCGTGAGGAGGCCATTTATGAACTGTACTTTGTTGTTTGTTCTTGTTTTCAGTCCTTGTATGTTGGCAAAGATGAATGAGGTTACTCTATTAGTGATAGTTTGAATGGGAGACTTTTTCGGCAAGCCCATTATTCGTGGACATAATGAGTTTGTTCTGACCAGTACTGATTGTTGTAGGGCAGTTTTCTGTCGTAGTTGTAGTTCCCTTTCGGTGGGTAATTGTATCTGTAATTCTGGAATGCAAGTGGATCTGGCATCCAGTTCCATACACTCTCCATGCTGCTCCTTTTGAATTCTCTGCCGGTCTGTTATAAAAAATTTAGAGTTTTCTCCAAATTCATTATCCTGCTTGCCACTCTTTATGTAGCGTTCCGTGCCTTTCACGTGAAAGTGTGGGCAGCTGAGGTCATAGCATTTTCTGTCCTCCAGTGAGGTTTGGCATATATATATATATATATATATATATATATATATATATATATATATATATATATATATATATATATATATATATATATATATATATATATATATATGTCGTACCTAGTAGCCAGAACTCACTTTTTGGCCTACTATTCAAGGCCCGATTTGCCTAATATGCCAAATTTTCCTGAATTAATATATTTTTTCAAATTTTTTTCTTATGAAATGATAAAGCTACCCATTTCATTATGTATGAGGTCAATTTTTTTTATTGGAGTTAAAATTAACGTAGATATATGACCGAACCTAACCAACCCTACCTAACCTAACCTAACCTATCTTTATAGGTTAGGTTTGGTTAGGTAGCCGAAAAAGTTAGGTTAGGTTAGGTTAGGTAGGTTAGGTAGTCGAAAAACAATTAATTCATGAAAACTTGGCTTACTAGGCAAATTTGGCCTTGCATAGTAGGCTGAGAAGTGAGTTCTGGCTACTAGGTACGACATATATATATATATATATATATATATATATATATATATATATATATATATATATATATATATATATATATATATATATGTCGTACCTAATAGCCAGAACGCACTTCTCAGCCTACTATTCAAGGCCCGATTTGCCTAATAAGCCAAGTTTTCATGAATTAATGTTTTTTCGTCTACCTAACCTACCTAACCTAACCTAACCTAGCTTTTTTTGGCTACCTAACCTAACCTTACCTATAAATATGGGTTAGGTTAGGTTAGGTAGGGTTGGTTAGGTTCGGTCATATATCTACGTTAATTTTAACTCCAATAAAAAAAATTGACCTCATACATAGAGAAAAGGGTTGCTTTATCATTTCATAAGAAATAAATTATAGTAAATATATTAATTCAGGAAACTTGGCTTATTAGGCAAATCGGGCCTTGAATAGTAGGCTGAGAAGTGAGTTCTGGCTACTAGGTACGACATATATATATATATTTAATACCTAAAAGGAGTACCAATACCTAAATAGGTATTGGTACTCCTTTTAGTACCAATTACTAAAAAGGAGTACCTTTAATACCTAAAGTGTAGGGACCCATAGCCTCGGAGAAGAAAATCATGAGTACTCAGAGAAGACCTTGTGGATCCTCACTGAACACTTTGATATTTTCTTCCCCTACCACCCCTATTCTTTTAGTGTGTGTGTGTATATATATCTTACTTTATTTAAAAAATTTCATTACACAAAAAGGGTTACAAGATTGGTTACATGCAGGGTACAAGGCTGCTTGTCACAAGTTGTAGAGCTCCTCCAGCTCCACAGATGGCGGGCAGGAACCATGGATGCAGTGAGAATTTCCTCTCTGGATCACCACACTAAGCCGCTGAAAGAGAAAACTGGCGGGTCTAGGGTCTCTAGTTGTTTCAATTAGCTTGGACCCCAGTTCCTTCAAAAAACTTGCAGCACTTTTACCCCAGGCACCAAGTGTCTCTGAAGCAATGGGGACAAATTTGTAGAGGTGATCAAGGTCTCTGTGTTTACGTGACTTGGCTACTTCCCGGTGATTGGCAGCTCCTCCTGCTTGTGCAGCACTGAAGTCAACATAGGTGTTGGCTAAGGTTGAAACGCAAGTGTAGTCCCACACCAACTGTCTACCATTCTTCCAGGGGTTCACCGTGATCCCGTCTGGGCGACTGACAGGCTCATCTGAGTTGCGGGACATTAGGTAACGGGGCTCTCTCTCTGCTGGATAAGTGGCCGTAGTAAGGCTTCTCTTGATAATGTCGTTAACCTCGCCGTGTCTTGCATGCCATCCTCCTGTCCGTTGGCAGAGAAGGCCATGCCGTCCGTATCTGTCGGCCTCTGCCTCGCCGCAAATACACCTTTATTTCTTTGTGAATTGGGGCTGCGAGGCGGAGAGCCACAGCAATTCTGAGGGCCTGCGGTGTGAGACGGGTACCGGTGGATGACATTGGGGTTGCTAATAGGAAGTCCCCTGCATGGGGAGCTGCTACAGCTCTAAGTCGGGCAGTATCATGTGGTGTTGTCGCAGCTTCTAGTAATGTCGCAGCTTCTTGGTCGGCAATGGGGCGATCCCAGCTAGATTGCTTATGGGCTTCAGAAGGCGGTGGTTGGGGTGCTGGTCCTGCGAGAGAGACCCATTTGGTTGTGCAGTCTGTGAAGCTGGGATCATGCACCCCTGCCTGTTGAACTAAGTGCTCTGGTAGGATTTCCTTCACCAAGTTGTCAGACCCCACTGAAGAGGACAGGAACGCTGGTACAGCAATTTGTGTTGCTGTGCGCACGCCAAGGCCCCCGAGTCTGACAGGAATGGAGGCCTGTTTCCACTGTGAGTCGCTGAGGGAAAGATTGAGGGCTTTTTCTAGCATTGATTTCAGCAAGCTGTCGTATTCTTCTAATTTAATATTGTTAAAAGATGGCGGACATCTTAGAAAGTAGGTCAGCCTGGGGAGGGACAAGCATCTGGTGATGAGGTAAAGTGCATCATGAGCATCGATGTCTTCAATCCTCTCGTTCATCCTCTTCAGGTCAGTGATCTTCTTACCAAGGACCTCGTCGATGGCATTCCTTCCAAGAGGAGCACCTAGGAGTGTGCTGTCCTCAGGGTTGGTTGTATGAATGTCAGGCAAAACAACCTTTATTTGCTCTATTATGTGCTGGTTGGTGGAGGTTATTTCGCACTTGGAAGGGTTCAGGGTGAGGCCTAGGCTTGCTCCTTGCTCCTGAATTATTCTTATGTCGTCCAAGAGTGAGGCTGGGGAGCCGGCTAGAGTACCATCGTCCAAAAACCAAATGTTGAGCTCACTGGACAGGTTATCGGTGACTTCCCTGATAACTAGGCAGAAAAGAATAGGAGCAAGGGAGTCACCCTGTTGGACACCTTGTGATTCAATTTCATGTTCCCGAATTTCAGAGTTAGATTCTTGCTGTAGCAAGAAGTAGCATGAGTTTACAAACGGGTAGTGGGAAGGAAAAAGGCGATGAACTGCACTGAGTACTGCATCCCTTCTAACCAGATTGAAAGCATTTTTGAAGTCCAGCTTTATCAGGGCTTTTTCATCCGTAATGTTGGCAATGTAGGCTCTAGCTGCATGAGCCGCTGACTCACACCCTTGGGGAATGCCAAACCCAAGCTGTTTTGGCTTCAGCATGTCGGCTGCTGCCTGACTAACTGCTCTAGCAGCAGCCTTAGTGACGAGACGCCGGAGTGAATTGCCCACAGCTATCGGTCTGATTCCTCCATCTTTTTCCTCAGGGCACAGAGGGTAGCGCCAAAAAAGAGAGGCCGTATGGTCTCTGGTATGTTGCCAGCTAGACATGTGTGGGCGAATCTAGTTAGTTCCATCAGGAGGCCCTGTGCAATGTCCCCCAGTGCAGGGTTGAGCATTTGTTTGATGTGGTTGGGTCGTAGTCCTGTGAACCCACCTGCTGATCCTGGTGGGAAGGATAAAGCTGCTTTATGCACCATGGATTCGAGCACACACAGGGGTTTTGCTCTGGTGACACCGACTAGGGGAACACTGTCGTCACGAGGAGCTCTGGGTGGGTGTTTTTCCCTCAGGGCTTGTGCTGTATGGGCATCCCTGGTGGCAACTGTGTCTTCACTGGTGATGACTCTGATCGCCCCTATTGTGTTGCCTTCTTCTATTTTCTTGCTGACTGTTGCTCTGATTTTGGATGCCTCGGTTCTGCTGTTGATACCTTTCCTGCCGTGGGTGTTTTTGGCACGGGTGGGGAGGGGTGCCTGGTTGTCCTCTCTAGGAAAACTATTTATAGCCATAATGACCGATGAAGCTAGTGATTTGTCTCTCCTTGCAGGGACAGCTAGACATATGTTACCAAACAGGAGAAGGTTGCGCCATGCTTGGATGGTTCCGGGGGAGTCATTGACCTTTTTCAAGAGGCTGGATAGTTTGGCTGCTGCCTGGGGCCGGGCAGCTTTGGGAATGTGTATCCTTTGGGGATATATAGATTTGGGGTTATATATATATATATATATATATATATATATATATATATATATATATATATATATATATATATATATATATATATATATATATTAGTATATTTTGGTAGCAGTCTTTCCTGTAGACATATATTATTAAATATGACCGAAAAAGTAAGATTAATAATTCTAACACGAATTTTCTCAATCTTTCGTACATTTCTTTTCACTGTTGGAGGTAAATCAAAAATCAATTCTCCAAAATTCATTTTTATTTCTAGTCTGACGCGACACGAGCGCGTTTCGTAAAGCTTATTACATTTTCAAAGACTTTAGTTCACAAATACACAACTGAATAGAACTTACGCATCTCCGATTTTATATCTACATTTGAGTGAGGTGGAAGTGGTGATGTGGCATTAACACAAGACAGAACAAGATGTGGCATTAATAGGGTATTAATTTCATCAACACAAGACAGAACAAGAAGTGGTATTAATAGGGTATTAATTTCATCAACACAAGACAGAACACGAAACAATGGATATTGAATAGAAGTGTTTGTAGAAAGCCTATTGGTCCATATTTCTTGATGCTTCTATATTGGAGCGGAGTCTTGAGGTGGGTAGAATATAGTTGTGCAATAATTGGCTGTTGATTGCTGGTGTTGACTTCTTGATGTGTAGTGCCTCGCAAACGTCAAGCCGCCTGCTATCGCTGTATCTATCGATGATTTCTGTGTTGTTTACTAGGATTTCTCTGGCGATGGTTTGGTTGTGGGAAGAGATTATATGTTCCTTAATGGAGCCCTGTTGCTTATGCATCGTTAAACGCCTAGAAAGAGATGTTGTTGTCTTGCCTATATACTGGGTTTTTTGGAGCTTACAGTCCCCAAGAGGGCATTTGAAGGCATAGACGACGTTAGTCTCTTTTATAGCGTTCTGTTTTGTGTCTGCAGAGTTTCTCATGAGTAGGCTGGCCGTTTTTCTGGTTTTATAGTAAATCGTCAGTTGTATCCTCTGATTTTTGTCTGTAGGGATAACGTTTCTATTAACAATATCTTTCAGGACCCTTTCCTCCGTTTTATGAGCTGTGGAAAAGAAGTTCCTGTAAAATAGTCTAATAGGGGGTATAGGTGTTGTGTTAGTTGTCTCTTCAGAGGTTGCATGGCGTTTCACTTTCCTTCTTATGATGTCTTCGACGAAACCATTGGAGAAGCCGTTATTGACTAGGACCTGCCTTACCCTACAGAGTTCTTCGTCGACTTGCTTCCATTCTGAGCTGTGGCTGAGAGCACGGTCGACATATGCGTTAACAACACTCCTCTTGTACCTGTCTGGGCAGTCGCTGTTGGCATTTAGGCACATTCCTATGTTTGTTTCCTTAGTGTAGACTGCAGTGTGGAAACCTCCGCCCTTTTCCATGACTGTTACATCTAGAAAGGGCAGCTTCCCATCCTTTTCCATCTCGTAAGTGAAACGCAGCACGGAACTCTGCTCAAATGCCTCCTTCAGCTCCTGCAGATGTCTGACATCAGGTACCTGTGTAAAAATGTCGTCAACATATCTGCAGTATATGGCCGGTTTCAAGTTCATGTCGACTAAGACTTTTTGCTCGATGGTACCCATGTAGAACCTAGACACCTAGGTTCCCTAGGTGTCCTGTTTGCAAACTTCTACATGGGTACCATCGAGCAAAAAGTCTTAGTCGACATGAACTTGAAACCGGCCATATACTGCAGATATGTTGACGACATTTTTACACAGGTACCTGATGTCAGACATCTGCATGAGCTGAAGGAGGCATTTGAGCAGAGTTCCGCGCTGCGTTAGAATTATTAATCTTACTTTTTCGGTCATATTTAATAATATATATATATATATATATATATATATATATATATATATATATATATATATATATATATATATATATATATATATATATATATATATATATATATATATATCGGAAGGCACCAAGGGTGATGGCTAAGTCTTTCCACATATATCCCTCGACACTCTCATATCCCCACTCGGGACTCGAACCCCCTAGGGGCAGTACAGGGACTGTAACGTAACATTATCACTCTTTATCTGGCTTCCAAAATGTTACTATTTTCAATAAAAAAAACTTTCACTTTACTAACCAATCCCAGACTCCCATTAATCCATAAATCAGATGGAGAATTTAGGGTTAGAATAAGTTCTAACTACAAGATGTTCCATTAATCATTGGCTCCAGAAATATAGTTCAGACTAAATCACCTTAAAGAGTTTTCCACTTGCTAACGAGCGAGAAACTTTTTTTATCGCAAGTTTTAATTATAAACACGAAAAACTTCTCTCTGCCAATTTAAGTCAATTATGAGGTAATTACCTCTTAATCTACTTGCTCTCATTTTTCTCAGCCTATTTCTTCAGATCATTCCTCATTTTTTTCCCTGTTCCTTATTTGTTGGTTACTTGGATTGGTTGGTAGAGAGTCGCCTTCGCTTCTTGAAGGTTACCGTTCGATTCTCGATGGTCAAAGTGGTTGGGCACTGTTGCTTCCATTAGTCTTGTCTTTCTATTCCAGCTCCTTATCCATGTATCCCAGCTCCTAGTCCTCATATCCCAGTTTCCTTGTCCTCAAATCCCAGCTTCCTTGTCCTCATATCCCAGCTCCTTGTCCTCATATCCCAGCTCCTTGCCCTCATAACCCAGCTCCTTGTCCTCATATCCCAGCTCCTTGTCCTCATATCCCAGCTCCTTGTCCTCATATACCAGCTCCTTGCCCTCATATCCCAGCTCATTGTCCTCATACCCCAGCTCCTTGTCCTCATACCCCAGCTCCTTGTCCTCATACCCCAGCTTCTTGTCCTCATACCCTAGCTCCTTGTCCTCATACCCCAGCTCCTTGTCCTCATACCCCAGCTCCTTGTCCTCATACCCCAGCTCCTTGTCGTCATACCCCAGCTCCTTGTCCTCATACCCCAGCTCCTTGTCCTCATACCCCAGCTCCTTGTCCTCATACCCCAGCTCCTTGTCCTCATACGCCAGCTCCTTGTCCTCATACCCCAGCTCCTTGTCCTCATACCCCAGCTCCTTGTCCTCATACCCCAGCTCCTTGTCCTCATATCCCAGCTCCTTGTCCTCATATCCCAGCTCCTTGTCCTCATATCCCAGCTCTTTGTCCTCATATCCCAGCTCCTTGTCCTCATACCCAAGCTCCTTGTCCTCATATCCCAGCTTCTTGTCCTCATATCCCAGCTCCTTGTCCTCATATCCCAGCTCTTTGTCCTCATACCCCAGCTCCTTGTCCTCATACCCCAGCTCCTTGTCCTCATACCCCAGCTCCTTGTCCTCATACCCCAGCTCCTTGTCCTCATACCCCAGCTCCTTGTCCTCATACCCCAGCTCCTTGTCCTCATACCCCAGCTCCTTGTCCTCATACCCCAGCTCCTTGTCCTCATACCCAAGCTCCTTGTCCTCATATCCCAGCTTCTTGTCCTCATACCCCAGCTCCTTGTCCTCATACCCCAGCTCCTTGTCCTCATACCCCAGCTCCTTGTCCTCATACCCCAGCTCCTTGTCCTCATACCCCAGCTCCTTGTCCTCATACCCCAGCTCTTTGTCCTCATATCCCAGCTCCTTGTCCTCATATCCCGGTACACAGTCAGCTGGGAGCAGTGTCCCGGTACACAGTCAGCTGGGGCAGTGTCCCGGTACACAGTCAGCTGGGGCAGTGTCCCGGTACACAGTCAGCTGGGGCAGTGTCCCGGTACATAGTCAGCTGGAGCAGTGTCCCGGTACACAGTCAGCTGGAGCAGTGTCCCGGTACACAGTCAGCTGGAGCAGTGTCCCGGTACACAGTCAGCTGGAGCAGTGTCCCGGTACACAGTCAGCTGGGGCAGTGTCCCGGTACATAGTCAGCTGGAGCAGTGTCCCGGTACACAGTCAGCTGGAGCAGTGTCCCGGTACACAGTCAGCTGGAGCAGTGTCCCGGTACACAGTCAGCTGGAGCAGTGTCCCGGTACACAGTCAGCTGGAGCAGTGTCCCGGTACAAGAGTCAGCTGGAGCAGTGTCCCGGTACACAGTCAGCTGGGGCAGTGTCCCGGTACACAGTCAGCTGGAGCAGTGTCCCGGTACACAGTCAGCTGGGGCAGTGTCCCGGTACACAGTCAGCTGGGAGCAGTGTCCCGGTACACAGTCAGCTGGGGCAGTGTCCCGGTACACAGTCAGCTGGGAGCAGTGTCCCGGTACACAGTCAGCTGGGGCAGTGTCCCGGTACACAGTCAGCTGGGGCAGTGTCCCGGTACACAGTCAGCTGGGGCAGTGTCCCGGTACACAGTCAGCTGGGGCAGTGTCCCGGTACACAGTCAGCTGGGGCAGTGTCCCGGTACACAGTCAGCTGGGGCAGTGTCCCGGTACACAGTCAGCTGGGGCAGTGTCCCGGTACACAGTCAGCTGGGGCAGTGTCCCGGTACACAGTCAGCTGGGGCAGTGTCCCGGTACACAGTCAGCTGGGGCAGTGTCCTGGTACACAGTCAGCTGGAGCAGTGTCCCGGTACACAGTCAGCTGGGGCAGTGTCCCGGTACACAGTCAGCTGGGGCAGTGTCCCGGTACACAGTCAGCTGGGGCAGTGTCCCGGTACACAGTCAGCTGGGGCAGTGTCCCGGTACACAGTCAGCTGGGGGCAGTGTCCCGGTACACAGTCAGCTGAGGCAGTGTCCCGGTACACAGTCAGCTGGGACAGTGTCCCGGTACACAGTCAGCTGGAGCAGTGTCCCGGTACACAGTCAGCTGGAGCAGTGTCCCGGTACACAGTCAGCTGGAGCATTGTCCCGGTACACAGTCAGCTGGAGCAGTGTCCCGGTACACAGTCAGCTGGGGCAGTGTCCCGGTACACCCGGTACACAGTCAGCTGGGGCAGTGTCCCGGTACACCCGGTACACAAGTCAGCTGGGGCAGTGTCCTGGTACACAGTCAGCTGGAGCAGTGTCCCGGTACACAGACAGCTGGGACAGTGTCCCGGTACACAGTCAGCTGGGGCAGTGTCCCGGTACACAGTCAGCTGGAGCAGTGTCCCGGTACACAGTCAGCTGGAGCAGTGTCCCGGTACACAGTCAGCTGGAGCAGTGTCCCGGTACACAGTCAGCTGGAGCAGTGGTCCCCGGTACACAGTCAGCTGGGGCAGTGTCCCGGTACACCCGTACACAGTCAGCTGGGGCAGTGTCCAGGTACACAGTCAGCTGGGAGCAGTGTCCCGGTACACAGTCAGCTGGGGCAGTGTCCC
Source organism: Procambarus clarkii (assembly GCF_040958095.1). Classification (NCBI taxonomy): domain Eukaryota; kingdom Metazoa; phylum Arthropoda; class Malacostraca; order Decapoda; family Cambaridae; genus Procambarus; species Procambarus clarkii. The sequence goes on along the minus strand of NC_091160.1, from coordinate 40,679,019 downwards.
GGTACACAGTCAGCTGGAGCAGTGTCCCGGTACACAGTCAGCTGGGGCAGTGTCCCGGTACACAGTCCAGCTGGGAGCCAGTGTCCCGGTACACAGTCAGCTGGTAGCAGTGTCCCGGTACACAGTCAGCTGGGGCAGTGTCCCGGTACACAGTCAGCTGGGACCAGTGTCCCGGTACACAGTCAGCTGGGGCAGTGTCCCGGTACACAGTCAGCTGGGAGCAGTGTCCCGGTACACAGTCAGCTGGGGCAGTGTCCCGGTACACAGTCAGCTGGGGCAGTGTCCCGGTACACAGTCAGCTGGAGCAGTGTCCCGGTACACAGTCAGCTGGGGCAGTGTCCCGGTACACAGTCAGCTGGGGCAGTGTCCCGGTACACAGTCAGCTGGGAGCAGTGTCCCGGTACACAGTCAGCTGGAGCAGTGTCCCGGTACACAGTCAGCTGGAGCAGTGTCCCGGTACACAGTCAGCTGGGAGCAGTGTCCCGGTACACAGTCAGCTGGAGCAGTGTCCCGGTACACAGTCAGCTGGGGCAGTGTCCCGGTACACAGTCAGCTGGGACCAGTGTCCCGGTACACAGTCAGCTGAGGCAGTGTCCCGGTACACAGTCAGCTGGGAGCAGTGTCCCGGTACACAGTCAGCTGGGAGCAGTGTCCCGGTACACAGTCAGCTGGAGCAGTGTCCCGGTACACAGTCAGCTGGGGCAGTGTCCCGGTACACAGTCAGCTGGAGCAGTGTCCCGGTACACAGTCAGCTGGGGCAGTGTCCCGGTACACAGTCAGCTGGGGCAGTGTCCCGGTACACAGTCAGCTGGGGCAGTGTCCCGGTACACAGTCAGCTGGGGCAGTGTCCCGGTACACAGTCAGCTGGGGCAGTGTCCCGGTACACAGTCAGCTGGGGCAGTGTCCCGGTACACAGTCAGCTGGGAGCAGTGTCCCGGTACACAGTCAGCTGGGGCAGTGTCCCGGTACACAGTCAGCTGGGGCAGTGTCCCGGTACACAGTCAGCTGGGGCAGTGTCCCGGTACACAGTCAGCTGGGGCAGTGTCCCGGTACACAGTCAGCTGGGGCAGTGTCCCGGTACACAGTCAGCTGGGGCAGTGTCCCGGTACACAGTCAGCTGGGGCAGTGTCCCGGTACACAGTCAGCTGGGGCAGTGTCCCGGTACACAGTCAGCTGGGGCAGTGTCCCGGTACACAGTCAGCTGGGGCAGTGTCCCGGTACACAGTCAGCTGGGAGCAGTGTCCCGGTACACAGTCAGCTGGAGCAGTGTCCCGGTACACAGTCAGCTGGAGCAGTGTCCCGGTACACAGTCAGCTGGAGCAGTGTCCCGGTACACAGTCAGCTGGAGCAGTGTCCCGGTACACCCGGTACACAGTCAGCTGGGGCAGTGTCCCGGTACACCCGGTACACAGTCAGCTGGGGCAGTGTCCCGGTACACCCGGTACACAAGTCAGCTGGGGCAGTGTCCTGGTACACAGTCAGCTGGAGCAGTGTCCCGGTACACAGACAGCTGGGACAGTGTCCCGGTACACAGTCAGCTGGAGCAGTGTCCCGGTACACAGTCAGCTGGGGCAGTGTCCCGGTACACCCGGTACACAGTCAGCTGGGGCAGTGTCCCAGTACACAGTCAGCTGGGAGCAGTGTCCCGGTACACAGTCAGCTGGAGCAGTGTCCCGGTACACAGTCAGCTGGAGCAATGTCCCGGTACACAGTCAGCTGGGGCAGTGTCCCGGTACACAGTCAGCTGGGACCAGTGTCCCGGTACACAGTCAGCTGGGACAGTGTCCCGGTACACAGTCAGCTGGGGCAGTGTCCCGGTACACAGTCAGCTGGGACCAGTGTCCCGGTACACAGTCAGCTGAGGCAGTGTCCCGGTACACAGTCAGCTGGGAGCAGTGTCCCGGTACACAGTCAGCTGGGAGCAGTGTCCCGGTACACAGTCAGCTGGAGCAGTGTCCCGGTGCACAGTCAGCTGGAGCAGTGTCCCGGGACACAGTCAGCTGGGGCAGTGTCCCGGTACACAGTCAGCTGGGAGCAGTGTCCCGGTACACAGTCAGCTGGGGCAGTGTCCCGGTACACAGTCAGCTGGGGCAGTGTCCCGGTACACAGTCAGCTGGGAGCAGTGTCCCGGTACACAGTCAGCTGGAGCAGTGTCCCGGTACACAGTCAGCTGGGGCAGTGTCCCGGTACACAGTCAGCTGGGGCAGTGTCCCGGTACACAGTCAGCTGGGACCAGTGTCCCGGTACACAGTCAGCTGGGGCAGTGTCCCGGTACACAGTCAGCTGGGAGCAGTGTCCCGGTACACAGTCAGCTGGGAGCAGTGTCCCGGTACACAGTCAGCTGGGGCAGTGTCCCGGTACACATTCAGCTGGGACCAGTGTCCCGGTACACAGTCAGCTGGGGCAGTGTCCCGGTACACAGTCAGCTGGAACAGTGTCCCGGTACACAGTCAGCTGGGGCAGTGTCCCGGTACACAGTCAGCTGGGAGCAGTGTCCCGGTACACAGTCAGCTGGGAGCAGTGTCCCGGTACACAGTCAGCTGGGAGCAGTGTCCCGGTACACAGTCAGCTGGAGCAGTGTCCCGGTACACAGTCAGCTGGGAGCAGTGTCCCGGTACACAGTCAGCTGGAGCAGTGTCCCGGTACACAGTCAGGGAGCAGTGTCCCGGTACACGTCAGGGCAGTTTCTCGGTACACAGTCAGCTGAATTCAAGTCAGCTGGAGCAGTGTCCCGGTACACAGTCAGCTGGGGCAGTGTCCCGGTTCACAGTCAGCTGGGACCAGTGTCCCGGTACACAGTCAGCTGGGACAGTGTCCCGGTACACAGTCAGCTGGGACAGTGTCCCGGTACACAGTCAGCTGGGACCAGTGTCCCGGTACACAGTCAGCTGGGGCAGTGTCCCGGTACACAGTCAGCTGGGAGCAGTGTCCCGGAACACAGTCAGCTGGGAGCAGTGTCCCGGTACACAGTCAGCTGGAGCAGTGTCCCGGTACACAGTCAGCTGGGGCAGTGTCCCGGTGCACAGTCAGCTAAAGCAGTGTCCCGGTACACAGTCAGCTGGGGCAGTGTCCCGGTACACAGTCAGCTGGAGCAGTGTCCCGGTACACAGTCAGCTGGGGCAGTGTCCCGGTGCACAGTCAGCTGGGACAGTGTCCCGGTGCACAGTCAGCTGGGGCAGTGTCCCGGTACACAGTCAGCAGGAGCAGTGTCCCGGTACACAGTCAGCTGGGACAGTGTCCTGGTACAGTCAGCTGGAGCAGTGTCCCGGTACACAGTCAGCTGGAGCAGTGTCCCGTTGCACAGTCAGCTGGGACAGTGTCCCGGTACACAGTCAGCTGGGGCAGTGTCCCGGTGCACAGTCAGCTGGGACAGTGTCCCGGTGCACAGTCAGCTGGGGCAGTGTCCCGGTACACAGTCAGCAGGAGCAGTGTCCCGGTGCACAGTCAGCTGGAGCAGTGTCCCGGTACACAGTCAGCTGGGGCAGTGTCCCGGTACACAGTCAGCTGGAGCAGTGTCCCGGTACACAGTCAGCTGGGAGCAGTGTCCCGGTACACAGTCAGCTGGGAGCAGTGTCCCGGTACACAGTCAGCTGGGAGCAGTGTCCCGGTACAGTCAGCTGGAGCAGTGTCCCGGTACACAGTCAGCTGGGGCAGTGTCCCGGTACACAGTCAGCTGGGACAGTGTCCCGGTACAGTCAGCTGGGGCAGTGTCCCGGTACACAGTCAGCTGGGGCAGTGTCCCGGTACACAGTTAGCTGGGGAAGTGTCCCGGTACACAGTCAGCTGGGACAGTGTCCCGGTACACAGTCAGCTGGGGCAGTGTCCCGGTACACAGTCAGCAGGAGCAGTGTCCCGGTGCACAGTCAGCTGGAGCAGTGTCCCGGTACACAGTCAGCTGGGGCAGTGTCCCGGTACACAGTCAGCTGGAGCAGTGTCCCGGTACACAGTCAGCTGGGAGCAGTGTCCCGGTACACAGTCAGCTGGGAGCAGTGTCCCGGTACACAGTCAGCTGGGAGCAGTGTCCCGGTACACAGTCAGCTGGAACAGTGTCCCGGTACACAGTCAGCTGGGGCAGTGTCCCGGTACACAGTCAGCTGGGACAGTGTCCCGGTACAGTCAGCTGGGGCAGTGTCCCGGTACACAGTCAGCTGGGGCAGTGTCCCGGTACACAGTTAGCTGGGGAAGTGTCCCGGTACACAGTCAGCTGGGACAGTGTCCCGGTACACAGTCAGCTGGGGCAGTGTCCCGGTACACAGTCAGCTGGGAGCAGTGTCCCGGTATACAGTCAGCTGGGGCAGTGTCCCGGTACACAGTCAGCTGGGGCAGTGTCCCGGTACACAGTCAGTTGGAGCAGTGTCCCGGTACACAGTCAGCTGGGGCAATGTCCCGGTACACAGTCAGCTGGAGCAGTGTCCCGGTACACAGTCAGCTGGAGCAGTGTCCCGGTACACAGTCAGCTGGAGCAGTGTCCCGGTACACAGTCAGCTGGGGCAGTGTCCCGGTACACAGTCAGCTGGGGCAGTGTCCCGGTGCACAGTCAGCTAAAGCCGTGTCCCGGTACACAGTCAGCTGGGGCAGTGTCCCGGTACACAGTCAGCTGGAGCAGTGTCCCGGTACACAGTCAGCTGGGGCAGTGTCCCGGTGCACAGTCAGCTGGGACAGTGTCCCGGTGCACAGTCAGCTGGGGCAGTGTCCCGGTACACAGTCAGCTGGAGCAGTGTCCCGGTACACAGTCAGCTGGAGCAGTGTCCCGGTACACAGTCAGCTGGGGCAGTGTCCCGGTACACAGTCAGCTGGGACAGTGTCCCGGTACAGTCAGCTGGGGCAGTGTCCCGGTACACAGTCAGCTGGGGCAGTGTCCCGGTACACAGTTAGCTGGGGAAGTGTCCCGGTACACAGTCAGCTGGGACAGTGTCCCGGTACACAGTCAGCTGGGGCAGTGTCCCGGTACACAGTCAGCTGGGAGCAGTGTCCCGGTACACAGTCAGCTGGGGCAGTGTCCCGGTACACAGTCAGCTGGGGCAGTGTCCCGGTACACAGTCAGCTGGAGCAGTGTCCCGGTACACAGTCAGCTGGGGCAATGTCCCGGTACACAGTCAGCTGGGGCAGTGTCCCGGTACACAGTCAGCTGGGGCAGTGTCCCGGTACACAGTCAGCTGGAGCAGTGTCCCGGTACACAGTCAGCTGGAGCAGTGTCCCGGTACACAGTCAGCTGGAGCAGTGTCCCGGTACACAGTCAGCTGGAGCAGTGTCCCGGTACACAGTCAGCTGGGGCAGTGTCCCGGTACACAGTCAGGTGGGACAGTGTCCCGGTACACAGTCAGCTGGAGCAGTGTCCCGGTACACAGTCAGCTGGGGCAGTGTCCCGGTACACAGTCAGTTGGAGCAGTGTCCCGGTACACAGTCAGCTGGGGCAGTGCCCCGGTACACCCGGTACACAGTCAGCTGGAGCAGTGTCCCGGTACACAGTCAGCTGGGGCAGTGTCCCGGTACACAGTCAGCTGGAGCAGTGTTCCGGTACAGTCAGCTGGAGCAGTGTCCCGGTACACAGTCAGCTGGAGCAGTGTCCCGGTACACAGTCAGCTGGAGCATTGTCCCGGTACACAGTCAGCTGGGGCAGTGTCCCGGTACACAGTCAGCTGGAGCAGTGTCCCGGTACAGTCAGCTGGAGCAGTGTTCCGGTACACAGTCAGCTGGGGCAGTGTCCCGGTACACAGTCAGCTGGGGCAGTGTCCCGGTACATAGTCAGCTGGAGCAGTGTCCTGGTACACAGTCAGCTGGGGCAGTGTCCCGGTACACAGTCAGCTGGGAGCAGTGTCCCGGTACACAGTCAGCTGGGGCAGTGTCCCGGTACACAGTCAGCTGGAGCAGTGTCCTGGTACACAGTCAGCTGGGGCAGTGTCCCGGTACAGTCAGCTGGGGCAGTGTCCCGGTACACAGTCAGCTGGGGCAGTGTCCCGGTACACAGTCAGCTGGGGCAGTGTCCCGGTACACAGTCAGCTGGGACAGTGTCCCGGTACACAGTCAGCTGGGACAGTGTCCCGGTACACAGTCAGCTGGGGCAGTGTCCCGGTACACAGTCAGCTGGGGCAGTGTCCCGGTACACAGTCAGCTGGAGCAGTGTCCTGGTACACAGTCAGCTGGGGCAGTGTCCCGGTACACAGTCAGCTGGAGCAGTGTCCCGGTACACAGTCA
>NC_091160.1:40650324-40665324 GCF_040958095.1 Procambarus clarkii | reverse complement strand
GAGAGAGAGACAGAGAGAGAGAGAGAGAGAGAGAGAGAGAGAGAGAGAGAGAGAGAGAGAGAGAGAGAGAGAGAGAGAGAGAGAGAGAGAGAGAGAGAGAGAGAGAGAGAACACATGAGTGTTTAAGATAGGTAATACAACGTTCCAGACTAGGCTTCAGGTCATCACCGTTGCCTGACGCAGACGCAGACGCAGACACAGACGCAGACGCAGACTCAGACGCAGACGCAGACACAGACGCAGACACAGACGCAGACACAGACGCAGACAGGGAGAAGAGGCTATCGCCAAAGCATAAATAGATCTTATTAGCGAATGAAACACAGATGAGGAAATATGTTTCCAGGAACCTCAGCTGAGGGTCCCAGAGCTGCCTTCCTGGAATGGTATTCAAGCCTACAATTCCAGTCCAGTTTTCCAGGAGCCTCAGCTGAGGGTCCCAGAGCTGCCTTCCTGGAATGGTATTCAAGCCTACAATTCCAGTCCAGTTTTCCAGGAGCCTCAGCTGAGGGTCCCAGAACTGCCTTCCTGGAATGGTATTCAAGCCTACAATTCCAGTCCAGTTTTCCAGGAGCCTCAGCTGAGGGTCCCAGAGCTGCCTTCCTGGAATGGTATTCAAGCCTACAATTCCAGTCCAGTTTCCAGGAGCCTCAGCTGAGGGTCCCAGAGCTGCCATCTTCAAGTGGTGTCCAGTATTCCAGGAAATAATGAGTGACAGGGAACCCGGCTTTCAGGAGCTTCCCTTTTGTCCGCTAATTCCCAATAACAGTTCCAATCCTGGAAAATATCCGGCGAGCCTCCTGCCTCAAGTTGGACCACAGCTCCTGGCTACACCTCCACCACCTGGAGGCTGTTACACCCGCAGTAAGTGGTCCTACACCCGCTGGACCTACACTCCCCTACACCCGCTGGACCTACACTCCCCTACACCCGCTGGACCTACACTCCCCTACACCCGCTTGACCTACACTCCCCTACACCCCCTGGACCTACACCCGCTGGACCTACACTCCCCTACACCTGCTGGACCAACACTCCCCTACACCCGCTGGACCAATACTTCCCTACACCCGCTGGACCTACACCCACTGGACCAACACTCCCATACACCCGCTGGACCTACACTCCCCTACACCCGCTGGACCTACACTCCCCTACACCCACTGGACCAACACACCCCTACACCCGCTGGACCTACACTCCCCTACACCCACTGGACCAACACTCCCATACACCCACTGGACCAACACTCCCATACACCCGCTGGACCTACACTCCCCTACACCCGCTGGACCTACACTCCCCTACACCCACTGGACCAACACTCCCTTACACCCGCTAGACCTACACCCGCTGGACCAACACTCCCCTACACCCGCTGGACCTACACTCCCCTACACCTGCTGGACCAACACTCCCCTACACCCGCTGGACCTACACTCCCCTACACCTGCTGGACCAACACTCCCCTACACCCGCTGGACCAACACTCCCCTACACCCGCTCGACCTACACTCCCCTACACCCGCTGGACCAACACTCCCCTACACCCGCTGGACCAACACTCCCCTACACCTGCTGGACCAACACTCCCCTACACCTGCTGGACCAACACTCCCCTACACCCGCTGGACCTACACTCCCCTACACTCGCTGGACCAACACTCCCCTACACCCGCTGGTCGAACACTCCCCTACACCCGCTGGACCTACACTCCCCTACACCCGCTGGTCCAACACTCCCCTACACCCGCTGGATCTACACTCCCCTACACCCGCTGGACCTACACCCACTGGACCTACACTCCCCTACACCCACTGGACCTACACCCGCTGGACCTACACTCCCCTACACCCGCTGGACCTACACTCCCATACACCTGCTGGACCTACACTCCCCTACACCCGCTGGACCTACACCTGCTGGACCTACACTCCCCTACACCTGATGGACCTACACCCGCTGGACCTACACTCCCCTATACCAGCTGGACCTACACTCCCCTACACCCGCTGGACCTACACTCCCATACACCCGCTGGACCTACACCCACTGGACCTACACTCCCCTACATCCGCTGGACCTACACCCGCTGGACCTACACTCCCCTACACCCGCTGGACCTACACTCCCATTCACCCGCTGGACCTACACCCGCTGGACCAACACTCACCTACACCTGCTGGACCTACACACCCCTACACCCGCTGGACCTACACCCACTGGACCAACACTCCCCTACACCCGCTGGACCTACACTCCCCTACACCCGCTGGACCTACACTCCCCTACACCCGCTTGACCTACACTCCCCTACACGCGCTGGACCAACACTCCCCTACACCCGCTGGACCAACACTCCCCTACACCCGCTCGACCTACACTCCCCTACACCCGCTGGACCAACACTCCCCTACACCCGCTGGACCAACACTCCCCTACACCTGCTGGACCAACACTCCCCTACACCCGCTGGACCAACACTCCCCTACACCTGCTGGACCAACACTCCCCTACACCCGCTGGACCTACACTCCCCTACACCCGCTGGACCAACAATCCCCTACACCCGCTGGTCCAACACTCCCCTACACCCGCTGGACCTACACTCCCCTACACCCGCTGGTCCAACACTCCCCTACACCCGCTGGATCTACACTCCCCTACACCCGCTGGACCTACACCCACTGGACCTACACCCGCTGGACCTACACTCCCCTACACCCGCTGGACCTACACTCCCATACACCCGCTGGACCTACACTCCCCTACACCCGCTGGACCTACACCTGCTGGACCTACACTCCCCTACACCTGCTGGACCTACACCCGCTGGACCTACACTCCCCTACACCAGCTGGACCTACACTCCCCTACACCCGCTGGACCTACACTCCCATACACCCGCTGGACCTACACCCACTGGACCTACACTCCCCTACATCCGCTGGACCTACACCCGCTGGACCTACACTCCCCTACACCCGCTGGACCTACACTCCCATTCACCCGCTGGACCTACACCCGCTGGACCAACACTCACCTACACCTGCTGGACCTACACTCCCCTACACCCGCTGGACCTACACCCACTGCACCAACACTCCCCTACACCCGCTGGACCTACACTCCCCTACACCCGCTGGACCTACACTCCCCTACACCCGCTTGACCTACACTCCCCTACACCCGCTGGACCAACACTCCCCTACACCCGCTGGACCAACACTCCCCTACACCCGCTCGACCTACACTCCCCTACACCCGCTGGACCAACACCCCCCTACACCCGCTGGACCAACACTCCCCTACACCTGCTGGACCAACATTCCCCTACACCCGCTGGACCAACACTCCCCTACACCTGCTGGACCAACACTCCCCTACACCCGCTGGACCTACACTCCCCTACACCCGCTGGACCAACAATCCCCTACACCCGCTGGTCCAACACTCCCCTACACCCGCTGGACCTACACTCCCCTACACCCGCTGGTCCAACACTCCCCTACACCCGCTGGATCTACACTCCCCTACACCCGCTGGACCTACACCCACTGGACCTACACCCGCTGGACCTACACTCCCCTACACCAGCTGGACCTACACTCCCCTACACCCGCTGGACCTACACTCCCCTACACCCGCTGGACCTACACCTGCTGGACCTACACTCCCCTACATCCGCTGGACCTACACCCGCTGGACCTACACTCCCCTACACCCGCTGGACCTACACTCCCATACACCCGCTGGACCTACACCCGCTGGACCAACACTCACCTACACCTGCTGGACCTACACTCCCCTACACCCGCTGGACCTACACCCACTGGACCAACACTCCCCTACACCCGCTGGACCTACACTCCCCTACACCCGCTGGACCTACACTCCCCTACACCCGCTTGACCTACACTCCCCTACACCTGCTGGACCAACACTCCCCTACACCCGCTGGACCAACACTCCCCTACACCCGCTGGACCTACACCCACTGGACCAACACTCCCATACAGCCGCTAGACCTACACTCCCCTACACCCGCTGGACCTACACTCCCCTACACCCACTGGACCAACACTCCCTTACACCCGCTAGACCTACACCCGCTGGACCTACACTCCCCTACACCCGCTGGACCTACACTCCCCTACACCCGCTTGACCTACACTCCCCTACACCTGCTGGACCAACACTCCCCTACACCCGCTGGACCAACACTCCCCTACACCCGCTGGACCTACACCCACTGGACCAACACTCCCATACAGCCGCTAGACCTACACTCCCCTACACCCGCTGGACCTACACTCCCCTACACCCACTGGACCAACACTCCCTTACACCCGCTAGACCTACACCCGCTGGACCAACACTCCCCTACACCCGCTGGACGTACACTCCCCTACACCTGCTGGACCAACACTCCCCTACACCCGCTGGACCTACACTCCCCTACACCTGCTGGACCAACACTCCCCTACACCCGCTGGACCAACACTCCCTTACACCCGCTCGACCTACACTCCCCTACAACTGCTGGACCAACACTCCCCTACATCCGCTGGACCAACACTCCCCTACACCTGCTGGACCAACACTCCCCTACACCCGCTGGACCAACACTCCCCTTCACCTGCTGGACCAACACTCCCCTACACCCGCTGGACCTACACTCCCCTACACCCGCTGGACCTACACTCCCCTACACCCACTGGACCAACACACCCCTACACCCGCTGGTCCAACACTCCCCTACACCCGCTGGACCTACACTCCCCTACACCCGCTGGACCAACACTCCCCTACACCCGCTGGTCCAACACTCCCCTACACCCGCTGGACCTACACTCCCCTACACCCGCTGGTCCAACACTCCCCTACACCCGCTGGACCTACACTCCCCTACACCCGCTGGACCAACACTCCCCTACACCCGCTGGTCCAATACTCCCTTACACCCGCTGGGCCTACACTCCCCTACACCCGCTGGACCAACACTCCCCTACACCCGCTGGTCCAACACTCCCCTACACCCGCTGGACCTACACTCCCCTACACCCGCTGGTCCAACACTCCCCTACCCCCGCTGGACCTACACTCCCCTGCACCCGCTGGACCAACACTCCCCTACACCCGCTGGACCTACACTCCCCTACACCTGCTGGACCAACACTCCCCTACACCCGCTGGACCTACACTCCCCTACACCTGCTGGACCAACACTCCCCTACACCCGCTGGACCAACACTCCCCTACACCCGCTCGACCTACACTCCCCTACACCCGCTGGACCAACACTCCCCTACACCCGCTGGACCAACACTCCCCTACACCTGCTGGACCAACACTCCCCTACACCTTACCTGCTGGACCAACACTCCCCTACACCCGCTGGACCTACACTCCCCTACACTCGCTGGACCAACACTCCCCTACACCCGCTGGTCCAACACTCCCCTACACCCGCTGGACCTACACTCCCCTACACCCGCTGGTCCAACACTCCCCTACACCCGCTGGATCTACACTCTCCTACACCCGCTGGACCTACACCCACTGGACCTACACTCCCCTACACCCACTGGACCTACACCCGCTGGACCTACACTCCCCTACACCCGCTGGACCTACACTCCCATACACCCGCTGGACCTACACTCCCCTACACCCGCTGGACCTTCACCTGCTGGACCTACACTCCCCTACACCCGCTGGACCTACACTCCCCTACACCCGCTGGACCTACACTCCCATACACCCGCTGGACCTACACCCACTGGACCTACACTCCCGTACACCCGCTGGACCTACACCCACTGGACCAACACTCCCCTACTCCCGCTGGACCTACACTCCCCTACACCCGCTGGACCTACACTCCCCTACACCCGCTTGACCTACACTCCCCTACACGCGCTGGACCAACACTCCCCTACACCCGCTGGACCAACACTCCCCTACACCCGCTCGACCTACACTCCCCTACACCCGCTGGACCAACACTCCCCTACACCCGCTGGACCAACACTCCCCTACACCTGCTGGACCAACACTCCCCTACACCCGCTGGACCAACACTCCCCTACACCTGCTGGACCAACACTCCCCTACACCCGCTGGACCTACACTCCCCTACACCCGCTGGACCAACAATCCCCTACACCCGCTGGTCCAACACTCCCCTACACCCGCTGGACCTACACTCCCCTACACCCGCTGGTCCAACACTCCCCTACACCCGCTGGATCTACACTCCCCTACACCCGCTGGACCTACACCCACTGGACCTACACCCGCTGGACCTACACTCCCCTACACCCGCTGGACCTACACTCCCATACACCCGCTGGACCTACACTCCCCTACACCCGCTGGACCTACACCTGCTGGACCTACACTCCCCTACACCTGCTGGACCTACACCCGCTGGACCTACACTCCCCTACACCAGCTGGACCTACACTCCCCTACACCCGCTGGACCTACACTCCCATACACCCGCTGGACCTACACCCACTGGACCTACACTCCCCTACATCCGCTGGACCTACACCCGCTGGACCTACACTCCCCTACACCCGCTGGACCTACACTCCCATTCACCCGCTGGACCTACACCCGCTGGACCAACACTCACCTACACCTGCTGGACCTACACTCCCCTACACCCGCTGGACCTACACCCACTGCACCAACACTCCCCTACACCCGCTGGACCTACACTCCCCTACACCCGCTGGACCTACACTCCCCTACACCCGCTTGACCTACACTCCCCTACACCCGCTGGACCAACACTCCCCTACACCCGCTGGACCAACACTCCCCTACACCCGCTCGACCTACACTCCCCTACACCCGCTGGACCAACACTCCCCTACACCCGCTGGACCAACACTCCCCTACACCTGCTGGACCAACACTCTCCTACACCCGCTGGACCAACACTCCCCTACACCTGCTGGACCAACACTCCCCTACACCCGCTGGACCTACACTCCCCTACACCCGCTGGACCAACAATCCCCTACACCCGCTGGTCCAACACTCCCCTACACCCGCTGGACCTACACTCCCCTACACCCGCTGGTCCAACACTCCCCTACACCCGCTGGATCTACACTCCCCTACACCCGCTGGACCTACACCCACTGGACCTACACCCGCTGGACCTACACTCCCCTACACCAGCTGGACCTACACTCCCCTACACCCGCTGGACCTACACTCCCCTACACCCGCTGGACCTACACCTGCTGGACCTACACTCCCCTACATCCGCTGGACCTACACCCGCTGGACCTACACTCCCCTACACCCGCTGGACCTACACTCCCATACACCCGCTGGACCTACACCCGCTGGACCAACACTCACCTACACCTGCTGGACCTACACTCCCCTACACCCGCTGGACCTACACCCACTGGACCAACACTCCCCTACACCCGCTGGACCAACACTCCCCTACACCCGCTGGACCAACACTCCCCTACACCCGCTCGACCTACACTCCCCTACACCCGCTGGACCAACACTCCCCTACACCCGCTGGACCAACACTCCCCTACACCTGCTGGACCAACACTCTCCTACACCCGCTGGACCAACACTCCCCTACACCTGCTGGACCAACACTCCCCTACACCCGCTGGACCTACACTCCCCTACACCCGCTGGACCAACAATCCCCTACACCCGCTGGTCCAACACTCCCCTACACCCGCTGGACCTACACTCCCCTACACCCGCTGGTCCAACACTCCCCTACACCCGCTGGATCTACACTCCCCTACACCCGCTGGACCTACACCCACTGGACCTACACCCGCTGGACCTACACTCCCCTACACCAGCTGGACCTACACTCCCCTACACCCGCTGGACCTACACTCCCCTACACCCGCTGGACCTACACCTGCTGGACCTACACTCCCCTACATCCGCTGGACCTACACCCGCTGGACCTACACTCCCCTACACCCGCTGGACCTACACTCCCATACACCCGCTGGACCTACACCCGCTGGACCAACACTCACCTACACCTGCTGGACCTACACTCCCCTACACCCGCTGGACCTACACCAACTGGACCAACACTCCCCTACACCCGCTGGACCTACACTCCCCTACACCCGCTGGACCTACACACCCCTACACCCGCTTGACCTACACTCCCCTACACCCGCTGGACCTACACCCGCTGGACCTACACTCCCCTACACCTGCTGGACCAACACTCCCCTACACCCGCTGGACCAACACCCACTGGACCAACACTCCCATACAGCCGCTAGACCTACACTCCCCTACACCCGCTGGACCTACACTCCCCTACATCCACTGGACCAACACTCCCTTACACCCGCTAGACCTACACCCGCTGGACCAACACTCCCCTACACCCGCTGGACGTACACTCCCCTACACCTGCTGGACCAACACTCCCCTACACCCGCTGGACCTACACTCCCCTACACCTGCTGGACCAACACTCCCCTACACCCGCTGGACCAACACTCCCTTACACCCGCTCGACCTACACTCCCCTACAACTGCTGGACCAACACTCCCCTACATCCGCTGGACCAACTCTCCCCTACACCTGCTGGACCAACACTCCCCTACACCCGCTGGACCAACAGTCCCCTTCACCTGCTGGACCAACACTCCCCTACACCCGCTGGACCTACACTCCCCTACACCCGCTGGACCTACACTCCCCTACACCCACTGGACCAACACGCCCCTACACCCGCTGGTCCAACACTCCCCTACACCCGCTGGACCTACACTCCCCTACACCCGCTGGACCAACACTCCCCTACACCCGCTGGTCCAACACTCCCCTACACCCGCTGGACCTACACTCCCCTACACCCGCTGGTCCAACACTCCCCTACACCCGCTGGACCTACACTCCCCTACACCCGCTGGACCAACACTCCCCTACACCCGCTGGTCCAATACTCCCTTACACCCGCTGGGCCTACACTCCCCTACACCCGCTGGACCAACACTCCCCTACACCCGCTGGTCCAACACTCCCCTACACCCGCTGGACCTACACTCCCCTACACCCGCTGGTCCAACACTCCCCTACCCCCGCTGGACCTACACTCCCCTACACCCGCTGGACCAACACTCCCCTACACCCGCTGGTCCAACACTCCCCTACACCCGCTGGACCTACACTCCCCTACACCCGCTGGACCTACACCCGCTGGACCAACACTCCTCTACACCCGCTGGACCTACACTCCCCTACACCCGCTGGACCAACACTCCCCTACACCCGCTGGTCCAACACTCCCCTACACCCGCTGGTCCAACACTCCCCTACACCCGCTGGACCTACACTCCCCTACACCCGCTGGTCCAACACTCCCCTACACCCGCTGGACCTACACTCCCCTACACCCGCTGGTCCAACACTCCCCTACACCCGCTGGACCTACACTCCCCTACACCCGCTGGTCCAACACTCCCCTACACCCGCTGGATCTACACTCCCCTACACCCGCTGGACCAACACTCCCCTACACCCGCTGGTCCAACACTCCCCTACACCCGCTGGACCTACACTCCCCTACACCCGCTGGACCTACACCCGCTGGACCAACACTCCCCTACACCCGCTGGACCTACACTCCCCTACACCCGCTGGACCAACACTCCCCTACACCCGCTGGTCCAACACTCCCCTACACCTGCTGGACGTACACTCCCCTACACCCACTGGACCTACACCCCCTTCACCCGCTGGACCAACACTCCCCTACACCCACTGGACCTACACCCCCCTGCACCCGCTGGACCTACACCCCCCTACACCCACCACCCGGAGGCCCGGTGATGACCCAATACACTCCCGCAGGGGGTGTCGTTGGCGTGATTCACGACTCCGGAAATCCTCTCCAACGGTTCTTAAAGAGTTCTCTGGAAGGCTTTAGTACTGGAGGCTTCCAGGATCCCAAGAGGCTTCCAGGGTGCCGGGAGGCTTCGAGGGTGCCGAGAAGCTTCCAGGGTGCCGAGAGGCTTCCAGAGTCCCGAGAGGCTTCCAGAGTCCCGAGAGGCTTCCAGGGTGCCGAGAGGCTTCCAGGGTGCCGAGAGGCTTCCAGGGTGCCGAGAGGCTTTCAGGGGTGCCGAGAGGCTTCCAGGAGTCCCGAGAGGCTTCCAGGGTGCCGAGAGGCTTCCAGGGTGCCGAGAGGCTTCCAGGGTGCCGAGAGGCTTCCAGGAGTCCCGAAAGGCTTCCAGGGTGCCGAGAGGCTTCCAGGGGTGCCGAGAGGCTTCCAGGGTGCCGAGAGGCTTCCAGGGTGCCGAGAGGCTTCCAGGGTGCCGAGAGGCTTCCAGGGTGCCGAGAGGCTTCCAGGGGTGCCGAGAGGCTTCCAGGAGTCCCGAGAGGCTTCCAGGGTGCTGAGAGGCTTCCATGGTGCCGAGAGGCTTCCAGGGTGCCGAGAGGCTTCCAGGGGTGCCGAGAGGCTTCCAGGGTGCCGAGAGGGTTCCAAGGTGAGCTCTGAGAGGCTTCCAAGGGAGAGGTTTCCAGAATGGTCTGGGTAAAAGTCCCCAGGATGGTCCAGGGAGAGATTTTTACCATGGCCGAGGGAGACGTTTCCCAATGGCTCAGGGAGAGGATTCTAGAATGATCCAGGCGAGGATTTCAGCGTGACTTTGATAGGAGTGTTCCAGGCTGACGAAGATGGACGTACTCCAGGATTCTGGTCTAGGAAACCCGTTAGAAGAGTTTTTGAAAGTTGTCAACGTGCAGGCGAGGACGGAGGTTGAGTGTGAGAGTTGAGTGCGGAGGTTGAGTGAGCTATTTTAGAATACAGAGGTGTGGGGGGGGGTGAGCTTAGAGCCATGTGTAGTGCCGCCGGAACAACTTCCAGAAGAGTTTGGATGATGGACCGCCATTTTCCTCCCAATATACGAGGAAAACTTCCGGAATAATCTCGAAGTTTCGAATTGCTGCGTCTTGCAATACAGTTCTTTGTTAAACGTCAATAAGTCAGGTAAATCCACGGGAGGGATATGAGGCCAAGGAGCTGGGATATGAGGCCAAGGAGCTGGGATATGAGGCCAAGGAGCTGGGATATGAGGCCAAGGAACTGGGATATGAGGCCAAGGAGCTGGGATATGAGGCCAAGGAGCTGGGATATGAGGCCAAGAAGCTGGGATATGAGGCCAAGGAGCTGGGATATGAGGCCAAGGAACTGGGATATGAGGCCAAGGAGCTGGGATATGAGGCCAAGGAGCTGGGATATGAGGCCAAGGAGCTGGGATATGAGGCCAAGGAGCTGGGATATGAGGCCAAGGAACTGGGATATGAGGCCAAGGAGCTGGGATATGAGGCCAAGGAGCTGGGATATGAGGCCAAGGAGCTGGGATATGAGGCCAAGGAACTGGGATATGAGGCCAAGGAGCTGGGATATGAGGCCAAGGAGCTGGGATATGAGGCCAAGGAGCTGGGATATGAGGCCAAGGAGCTGGGATATGAGGCCAAGAAGCTGGGATATAAGGATTAGGAGCTCGGATATGAGGCCAAGGAGCTAAGATATGAGAACAAGGAGCTGGGATATGAGGACAAGGAGCTGGGATATGAGGACAAAGAGCTGGGATATGAGGACAAGGAGCTGGGATATGAGGACAGGGAGCTGAGATATGAGGACAAGGAGCTGGGATATGAGGACAAGGAGCTGGGATATGAGGACAGGGAGCTGAGATATGAGGACAAGGAGCTGGGATATGAGGACAAGGAACTGGGATATGAGGCCAAGGAGCTGGGATATGAGGACAAGGAACTGGGATATGAGGACAAGGAGCTGGGATATGAGGACAAGAAGCTTAGATATGAGGACAAGGAGCTGGGATATGAGGACAAGGAGCTGGAATATGACAAGGAGTGTTGCCATAGTGTTGCTATAGCGTTGCCATAGTGTTGCCATAGCGTTGCCATAGTGTTGCCATAGCGTTGTCATAGTGTTGCCATAGCGTTGCCATACTGTTGCCATAGTGTTGCCATAGTGTTGCTATAGCGTTGCCATAGTGTTGCCATAGCGTTGCCATAGCGTTGTCATAGTGTTGCCATAGCGTTGCCATACTGTTGCCATAGCGTTGCCATACTGTTGCCATAGTGTTGTCATAGTGTTGCCATAGCGTTGCCATAAGGGTGTACAGTCGTCTATATGGCGTGTCTCCTTGTCTTCAGGGATGAGGTCAAAGGTCAAGACCAAGGGGGTCGAGGAGTTGCACTCTCATAATGGCTTGTGTTTTGTAACCATTAACCTGTCAGTTTGAGGAAGGGGGAGAAAGGTGCTGGTGAGGGTAGGGGAGAGGTGGCTGGAGAGGGGAAGGGGAAAGGGGAGAGAGGGGAAGGGGAGAGGTGGCTGGAGAGGGGAATGGAAGAGGGTAGAGAGGTGGCCTGGTGTAAGCAGGATGGAGGTGGAAGGGGAGTTGTGAGATACTTAAACACGGCTTAACGTGTCCGTAGACTTTACAAGGAGTGCGACCCAGTTTCTTTACTGACTCTGATGTTCATGAGGACATGTTCATAGTACACCTAGAGGCTGCCTAGTCTAGGGTAGCTGCACAAATGCTGATGTACATAAATGCGTTAATAAAAAAAGGTTATTAGCTCTTGGAACCCGCCTTTTTAACCAAATTATTTTCCTTTAGTATGTGTGTGTGTGTGTGTGTGTGTGTGTGTGTGTGTGTGTGTGTGTGTGTGTGTGTGTGTGTGTGTGTGTGTGTGTGTGTGTGTGTGTTTCTAACTTAGAACAATGCTGCTCTCTCTACACTCTCCATTACCTTCAGAATTTTATATGTTGTTATCATGTCCTCCCTATCTCTTCTTTCCTCCAGTGTGGTAAGGTTCAGTTCTCTCATTCTTTCCTTATATTTCAATTTCTTAAGTTCAGGAATGAGTCTCGTTGCATATTTTTGGACCTTTTCTAGAGTAGTATCCTTGTCCCTTTTCAGGTAAGGGTTCTATGCTGGAGCTGCATAGTCAAGTGTGGGTCTCACCTTCGCTATATATATAGGGCCAGGAAGGTGCTTTTTCCAAGTTTATGAAGGATACCCGGATGATGTCCAGTATGTTATATGCAGCTGTTGATATTCTGCTAATGTGGACTTCTGACATCAGATGGAGTTATCTTCTCTATCAGTTCTCTCTCATTTTCTGTTTCCCCTTCATTCTATACTCATTCTATACTGCTGCACTGGCCATAGCACTCCTGTTCTTGTCCTGATAACTTTGCATTTGACTGGGTTAATTTCTAGCAGCCATTATCAGACCACTTCTGAAATGCGTCCAAATCCGTTTGCAATGTCCCACAATCTATCTCTGTCCTGTCTCTTCTCATCAGTTTTGCATCATCTGCAAACATTGATATGATGGAGCCAGTTTTTTTTGTCAGGTCATTGACATATATTAGAAACAGGATGGGCCCCTTAAACCGACCCCTTGTAGTACTCCACTTGTAACCTCTCTCCACTCTGATGTCTCTGCTCTCACTGTAACCCTTCGCTTTCTTCCTTATCCACTGCTTTCTGACAGTCAAGGAATATGCAGTCTGCCCATCCCTCTCTTGTTTGATTTCTGTTATCTTGTTATTGAACTCTAGTTTGTCATGCTTAACTTTCCTTTTGTGTGTGTGTGTGTGTGTGTGTGTGTGTGTGTGTGTGTGTGTGTACTCACCTAGTTGTACTCACCTAGTTGTGTTTGCGGGGGTTGAGCTCTGGCTCTTTGGTCCCGCCTCTCAACCGTCAATCAACAGGTGTACAGATTCCTGAGCCTATCGGGCTCTGTCATATCTACACTTGAAACTGTGTATGGAGTCAGCCTCCACCACATCACCCCCTAATGCATTCCATTTGTCAACCACTCTGACACTAAAAAAGTTCTTTCTAATATCTCTGTGGTTCATTTGGGCACTCAGTTTCCACCTGTGTCCCCTTGTGCGTGTTCCCCTTGTGTTAAATAGACTGTCTTTATCTACCCTATCAATCCCCTTCAGAATCTTGAATGTGGTGATCATGTCCCCCCTAACTCTTCTGTCTTCCAGCGAAGTGAGGTTTAATTCCCGTAGTCTCTCCTCGTAGCTCATACCTCTCAGCTCGGGTACTAGTCTGGTGGCAAACCTTTGAACCTTTTCCAGTTTAGTCTTATCCTTGACTAGATATGGACTCCATGCTGGGGCTGCATACTCCAGGATTGGCCTGACATATGTGGTATACAAAGTTCTGAATGATTCTTTACACAAGTTTCTGAATGCCGTTCGTATGTTGGCCAGCCTGGCATATGCCGCTGATGTTATCCGCTTGATATGTGCTGCAGGAGACAGGTCTGGCGTGATATCAACCCCCAAGTCTTTTTCCTTCTCTGACTCCTGAAGAATTTCCTCTCCCAGATGATACCTTGTATCTGGCCTCCTGCTCCCTACACCTATCTTCATTACATTACATTTGGTTGGGTTAAACTCTAACAACCATTTGTTCGACCATTCCTTCAGCTTGTCTAGGTCTTCTTGAAGCCTCAAACAGTCCTCTTCTGTTTTAATCCTTCTCATAATTTTAGCATCGTCCGCAAACATTGAGAGAAATGAATCGATATGTGTGTGTGTGTGTGTGTGTGTGTGTGTGTGTGTGTACTCACCTATTTGTACTCACCTAGTTGTGTCTGCAGGATCGAGCATTGACTCTTGGATCCCGCCTTTCGAGCATCGGTTGTTTACAGCAATGACTCCTGTCCCATTTCCCTATCATACCTGGTTTTAAAATTATGAATAGTATTTGCTTCCACAACCTGTTCCTGAAGTGCATTCCATTTCCCCACTACTCTCACGCTAAAAGAAAACTTCCTAACATCTCTGTGACTCATCTGAGTTTCAAGCTTCCACCCATGTCCCCTCGTTCTGTTACTATTCCGTGTGAACATTTCGTCTATGTCCACTCTGTCAATCCCTCTGAGTATTTTATACGTTCCTATC
>NC_091160.1:40625324-40640324 GCF_040958095.1 Procambarus clarkii | reverse complement strand
TTGCACTCTCCAAACACAGCTTTACATATAGATATGACTTGAGTCAAGCCTCGGAACCTGCACGCCAATCAACCCAAGGTTGAGTGCCGGGGCCAGAGAGCCAAGACTCAACTATCCCAAGCACAATTTAACCAAAAACGTGCACACACACACACACACACACACACACACGTGTGTGTGTGTGTATATTCGCAGCCGAGTGGATAGCGCTGCGGGGTTCTAGTCCTTAGGGTCTGGGGTACGATTCCCGGTCGAATCAGAAACAAATGGGCAGAAAACTTTCACCTCATGTACCTGTTCACCAAGCAGTAAATAGGTACCTGGGAGTTAGACAGCCGCTACGGGTTTCATCCTGGAGAAGTGTGTGTGTGAGAAATATGTAGATAATAGAAAAAAATAGGTCGTAAGTCAATACATTTGACAGCAGAATGGTTAAAAAGACGAGGTCCAAGAGCTTATAGCTCGATCCTAGAGGTATAAATAGTATATACAAATAATAAAAACGCACACAAACACACATCAAAGGATTGCTAGATGTCACTTGCAGAACCACACCTCCCCCCCCCCCCCATATATCACCACGAAGACACACACATTCTTTAAAACAAAACAAAAATACAAAAAAAATATAAAAATATGAGGAAATATGAGGAGCGTTTCTCGGCAGGCACCACAACTGTCTCCCCCAGACCTCGCGGGCTCTCAAGATAACATTAATCGGTACGACGGGGGTAACGGATGGCAGTGATTGGGGGTACCAGAGGGGGGATTATGGGAGATGCGGGGGGGGGGGGGGGCTGAATGATAGGGATAAAAGAGGGGGTTATTGGGGTAAGAGAGGAGGGTGATTGGGGTAAGGTTATGGGAAGACTTTGGTGGAGGGTAAAGGAAGGTATGACGGGCGGGAGCGGGGAGAGTAGGGGTGTTCCAGACGCAGGACGACCATGAGGGTGGCTCGGGGAGAGTAGGGGTGTTCCAGACGCAGGACGACCATGAGGGTGGCTCGGGGAGAGTAGGGGTGTTCCAGACGCAGGACGACCATGAGGGTGGCTCGGGGAGAGTAGGGGTGTTCCAGACGCAGGACGACCATGAGGGTGGCTCGGGGAGAGTAGGGGTGTTCCAGACGCAGGACGACCATGAGGGTGGCTCCCCGCTGGCGGTAACATCCCTACTGATCACTCGTCCAGAAAAAGATGTCTCCTTCCTCCACTGTTACATCGTTTTATTAGAGACACTCTGGGTGAAATACAGACAGTTGACAGTAGCCTGTGATTTTCCTTTGACAAAATATTGGAGCCTTACGGTGGGATCGAATCAGTTTCTCCAGACTCACCAGACAAGCACTGAGCCACAATTCCGTCAGTGGTGCGTGTGCCTGTGGAGTCCGGGGACATGAGTTCGATCCCATGCTATAGCTTTGTATGTTATTAGGCTTCTGGTACGCTCCCCTATATATAACCTGTACCCGATGTGTCCAGTTATCTCAGCAAACACATGGTATAACAATGACCATTCCTTTGTTTCCTATATTTCCATTATATGTTCTATAATTAATAGAGCGCTTCTGGATAACACTATTAGACTAATACGAATGCAAATACAATATTGTGGATGGTATATTATGGATGAACGGTTGGATTACCTCCAGACGCCTTTAAGATGCTCTAGGGATGCTTTACAGTCTCAGTTGACTACCAGGTAGGTACTCTAGGTAGATAAAGTTGTCAGAACTCCTGAGAGCTTTATCGTGAGCATCCTGGCTGGCTGGTAGCATGACGCTCTCGTGTAACTCAGACCACAGTTTGAGTCCCGGCTGGTATAAGGGAAGGGGAAGGGAACTATCAGGAGAGAGCACCAAGCCATTACCACTATATAACACATGGAAGCCGGATGTTATAAGTGTCTATATAAGAGTTAGTCTTCATTATTACCCGGATATCCAGGTAATAATGCTATCTATATAATTATTACTGCCATAATAATTATTTTATTTATTTCTAGGATTATATGATTTTCCCCTCACTGTCTCCTCACTTGGTAGTTTTCCACCTCATATTTCTTGTCTTCTCTTCCTCTTGTGCTGTTCCTCTCTCCTCTTCCTTCCCATCTATGTTATATTCTCCATTCCGTCATGTTTATGTCAACCCCGTCACTTCCTACACTCCTTCATCTCCCTCCCTCCTTCCTCCATCCTTATCCCTTGCTTCACCCCTTACCTCCCATCCCCCTATAACCCCTTTCTCCCCTCCCCCTCCCCCCCCCGGGAGCCAGACCCTGCATGCCTCCACGCGTAATAAATAAAAGGCAGTAAATCTTTAGCAATGCATCAACATTTGGTTGGAGGCGGCAGCCATTGTGGCGGGTAATGACCTGATCCCTATCCCTCTCCTCTTGCCTTTCCAGCCCCTTCCATGTCACCTACGATAACATTATTAATAATGAATAAATGGCATTTTGGAGGACGAAGGGAAGGGAAGGGGTGGATGGGCAGGGTGTGAGGGGGAGAGATAACAAAAGAGCAGAGGGAAGGGAGGAAGTGTTAGGAGGGCTGAGGGTGAGGGGAAAGAGTGTTAGAATGGAAAGGGAAGTGGAGAGAAGGAGGATACGAGGACAGGGGCAGCAAGGGAGGGGATTAGAAGGGCAATTAGGGAGGGGGGGATAAGTGGGAAGGGGTGGGCTTTAGGAAACAAGAGGGGGAAGGAAGGAATGAGTAGAGATAAGGGAAAAGAGAGTGGGAGGGGTGGGGAATAAGCAGGAGGTGGTGGGGGAACTCAAGGCAGCTCCCCCTCACCAGCCACTGGGGAAAGTGTTGACTGGACCGTAACATATCATTCATGGCGCCTCTAACCTTTATAGTTCCTCCTCGGTGGCTCTCATTATTATCACCTGGGTGATATATATAAGGTTCTGAGAGGGGGTGTTTATCTATCACTGTTCACTTCCTAGTGACTGTGTGCAGCGACGCCTGGCTCTTGGGCCCCGCCTCATTCGGCGTCTGATTACATCCCGATGTTCCTGTTAGTCTACAGGGAGCTTAAAGCAATAGATGCCCCGTTTGTTGGCGCCTGTACCCATCTGTTGGCGCCTCTATCCATCTGTTGGCGCCTCTATCCATCTGTTGGCGCCTGTATCCATCTGTTGGCGCCTGTATCCATCTGTTGGCGCCTGTATCCATCTGTTGGCGCTTGTACCCATCTGTTGGCGCTTGTACCCATCTGTTGGCGCCTGTATCCATCTGTTGGCGCCTGTATCCATCTGTTGGCGCCTGTATCCATCTGTTGGCGCCTGTACCCATCTGTTGGCGCCTGTACCCATCTGTTGGCGCCTGTATCCATCTGTTGGCGCCTGTATCCATCTGTTGGCGCCTGTATCCATCTGTTGGCGCCTGTACCCATCTGTTGGCGCCTGTATCCATCTGTTGGCGTCTGTATCCATCTGTTGGCGCCTGTATCCATCTGTTGGCGCCTGTACCCATCTGTTGGCGCCTGTATTCATCTGTTGGCGCCTGTATCCATCTGTTGGCGCCTGTACCCATCTGTTGGCGCCTGTACCCATCTGTTGGCGCCTGTATCCATCTGTTGGCGCCTGTACCCATCTGTTGGCGCCTGTACCCATCTGTTGGCGCCTGTACCCATCTGTTGGCGCCTGTACCCATCTGTTGGCGCCTGTACCCATCTGTTGGCGCCTGTACCCATCTGTTGGCGCCTGTATCCATCTGTTGGCGCCTGTACCCATCTGTTGGCGCCTGTACCCATCTGTTGGCGCCTGTACCCATCTGTTGGCGCCTGTACCCATCTGTTGGCGCCTGTATCCATCTGTTGGCGCCTGTACCCATCTGTTGGCGCCTGTACCCATCTGTTGGCGCCTGTACCCATCTGTTGGCGCCTGTACCCATCTGTTGGCGCCTGTATCCATCTGTTGGCGCCTGTATCCATCTGTTGGCGCCTGTACCCATCTGTTGGCGCCAGTATCCATCTGTTGGCGCTTGTACCCGTCTGTTGGCGCCTGTACCCATCTGTTGGCGCCTGTATCCATCTGTTGGCGCTTGTACCCGTCTGTTGGCGCCTGTACCCATCTGTTGGCGCCTGTACCCATCTGTTGGCGCCAGTATCCATCTGTTGGCGCTTGTACCCATCTGTTGGCGCCTGTACCCATCTGTTGGCGCCTGTACCCATCTGTTGGCGCCTGTATCCATCTGTTGGCGCCTGTATCCATCTGTTGGCGCCTGTATCCATCTGTTGGCGCCTGTATCCATCTGTTGGCGCCTGTATCCATCTGTTGGCGCCTGTACCCATCTGTTGGCGCCTGTATCCATCTGTTGGCGCCTGTATCCATCTGTTGGCGCCTGTATCCATCTGTTGGCGCCTGTATCCATCTGTTGGCGCCTGTACCCATCTGTTGGCGCCTGTATCCATCTGTTGGCGCCTGTATCCATCTGTTGGCGCCTGTATCCATCTGTTGGCGCCTGTATCCATCTGTTGGCGCCTGTATCCATCTGTTGGCGTCTGTATCCATCTGTTGGCGCCTGTATCCATCTGTTGGCGCCTGTACCCATCTGTTGGCGCCTGTATTCATCTGTTGGCGCCTGTACCCATCTGTTGGCGCCTGTATCCATCTGTTGGCGCCTGTATCCATCTGTTGGCGCCTGTATCCATCTGTTGGCGCCTGTACCCATCTGTTGGCGCCTGTATCCATCTGTTGGCGCCTGTACCCATCTGTTGGCGCCTGTATCCATCTGTTGGCGTCTGTATCCATCTGTTGGCGCCTGTATCCATCTGTTGGCGCCTGTACCCATCTGTTGGCGCCTGTATTCATCTGTTGGCGCCTGTATCCATCTGTTGGCGCCTGTACCCATCTGTTGGCGCTTGTACCCATCTGTTGGCGCCTGTATCCATCTGTTGGCGCCTGTATTCATCTGTTGGCGCCTGTATCCATCTGTTGGCGCCTGTACCCATCTGTTGGCGCCTGTACCCATCTGTTGGCACTTGTACCCATCTGTTGGCACCTGTACCCATCTGTTAGCGCCAGTACCCATCTGTTGGCGCCTCTATCCATCTGTTGGCGCCTGTACCCATCTGTTAGCGCCTGTACCCATCTGTTGGTGCCAGTACCCATCTGTTAGCGCCTGTACCCATCTGTTGGCACCTGTACCCGTTTGTTGGCGCCTGTACCCATCTGTTGGCGCCTGTACCCGTTTGTTGCCGCCTGTACCCGTCTGTTGGCGCCTGTACCCATCTGTTGGCGCCTGTACCCATCTGTTGGCGCCTGTATCCATCTGTTGGCGCCAGTACCCATCTGTTGGCGCCAGTACCCATCTGTTGGCGCCAGTACCCATCTGTTGGCACCTGTACCCATCTGTTGGCGCCTGTACCCATCTGTTGGTGCCAGTACCCATCTGTTGGCACCTGTACCCATCTGTTGGCACCTGTACCCATCTGTTGGCGCCTGTACCCATCTGTTGGCGCCTGTACCCATCTGTTGGCGCCTGTACCCATCTGTTGGCGCCTGTATCCATCTGTTGGCGCCTGTATCCATCTGTTGGCGCCTGTACCCATCTGTTGGCGCCTGTACCCATCTGTTGGCGCCTGTACCCATCTGTTGGCGCCTGTACCCATCTGTTGGCGTCTGTATCCATCTGTTGGCGCCTGTATCCATCTGTTGGCACCTGTACCCATCTGTTGGCGCCTGTACCCATCTGTTGGTGCCAGTACCCATCTGTTAGCGCCTGTACCCGTTTGTTGGCGCCTGTACCCATCTGTTGGCGCCTGTACCCGTCTGTTGGCGCTTGTACCCATCTGTTGGCGCCTGTACCCATCTGTTGGTGCCAGTACCCATCTGTTGGCACCTGTACCCGTTTGTTGGCGCCTGTACCCATCTGTTGGCGCCTGTACCCGTCTGTTGGCGCCTGTACCTATCTGTTGGCGCCTGTACCCATCTGTTGGCGCCTGTACCCGTCTGTTGGCGCCTGTACCCGTCTGATGGCGCCTGTACCCATCTGTTGGCGCCTGTACCCGTCTGTTGGCGCCTGTACCCATCTGTTGGCGCCTGTACCCATCTGTTGGCGCCTGTACCCATCTGTTGGCGCCTGTACCCGTCTGTTGGCGCCTGTACCCATCTGTTGGCGCCTGTACCCATCTGTTGGCGCCTGTATCCATCTGTTGGCGCCAGTACCCATCTGTTGGCGCCAGTACCCATCTGTTGGCGCCAGTACCCATCTGTTGGCGCCAGTACCCATCTGTTGGCGCCAGTACCCATCTGTTGGCACCTGTACCCATCTGTTGGCGCCAGTACCCATCTTTTGGCACCTGTACCCATCTGTTGGCGCCTGTACCCATCTGTTGGCGCCTGTACCCATCTGTTGGCACCTGTACCCATCTGTTGGCACCTGTACCCATCTGTTGGCACCTGTACCCATCTGTTGGCACTTGTACCCATCTGTTGGCGCCTGTACCCATCTGTTGGCACCTGTACCCATCTGTTGGCACCTGTACCCATCTGTTGGCACCTGTACCCATCTGTTGGCGCCAGTACCCATCTGTTGGCGCCTGTACCCATCTGTTGGCGCCTGTACCCATCTGTTGGCACCTGTACCCATCTGTTGGCGCCTGTACCCATCTGTTGGCATTGTAACAGTTTATGTAATCATGATTGTTCTCTAGATTTCTCAAATGGATTGTACTCCAGTTGTGTGTGTCCAGTTTGTGTACTTCCTGTGGTGGGCAAGAGTCGGCAAGGAAGGGCCATTTATGTATGTCGCAAGTACTATTAAAAATGTCATGTATTAATAATTGAGCTGAGAAAAACAGGGTAGTGTCAGCGTAATTAAAGATAAGAATGATTATTATGATAATGTACAGTCTCCGTGGTGTAGTGGTAAGACACTCGCGTGCCGTTCCGCGAGCGCTTTGTCATGGGTTCGTATCCTGGCCGGGGAGGATTTACTGGGCGCAAATCCTTAACTGTAGCCTCTGTTTAACGCAACAGTAAAATGTGTACTTGGTTGTAACAACGATACTTCGCGGCAGGGGATCGTATTCCAGGGACCTGCCCGAAACGCTACGCGTACTAGTGGCTCTACAAGAATGTAACAACTCTTGTATATATAAAAAAAAAAATGAATAAGTGGCTCCAAGGTAGAAGTGGCTACACAGTTATAAAGTGTTCCTTCATGATAAAGTAAACAGGAAGAAGTCATTTCACAGTCATAAGTGAGTGACAGAGAAGTCAAGAGGAGACGCCACTACCAATGGTGGCAGCGATGGGATGACTTTTCTCTATACTTTATAATAGTGTAGTCAGTTGTATCTTGGAACCACTTATACACATTAATCTCTAAATGACCCAATGTTATTGTTTTATAAATAATCTCGTGATGGTTTGAAGCTCATAAATTGTTTACTAAAGGCCAAACTAACTTGCCATGACTGAGGATAGATGAACAGGTCTCGCAAATAGAGACTTAAGTGCTTCGTGTATCCTGGTCCATCTTCGGATCTGTAAAAGGTCTTAAAGGAGTCCCTGATTATAATTTTAATATCCATCTGCATATTTGTGAGTCTCATTTAAGCTGCTGATGTAAGCGGTGTGCAGTTCTGGTGTTAGTTAGTTAGGTACCTGAGTGTTAGTCAGCTGTCACGGGCTGCTTCCTGGGGGTGGAGGCCTGGTCGAGGACCGGGCCGCGGGGACACGAAAGCTCGGAAATCATCTCAAGATAACCTCTTCACTCACAAGAACTGTTTTGATTCCTTCATACCCGGCTTCCTCTTATGGTTTATTGGTCTCCAGTTCTCCTTTAATGTCTTCATATCTTCATTACCTTACACTTACTGCAACTGAAATCTAGAAGCCATTTATTAATTTTGCAAAGGTTAGAACTAAATTCTACCAACTAGTTTCCTTACATTTGTTGGAACTGAACTCTAGCAGCCAATTCTCTGCTAACTCCTATAGATAGTTCAGGACATCTTGCACTAGTTCATAGAAATTTAGTTTCAGACTTACCAGTCGCTTTCCATCGTTTAACGAGCACTGGCATGTAGGAACTGAGTCTTCGGGAAGGTTATTAACACATCGGGAACAGGAGAGGACCAAGCGGGATGGTTCTGGAGCACACAGGTCAAGCTACATATGTTCTTCCAACCTTTTCATCCATTTCTCACACTGGCATTTTGTAAGGGAGGGTGGAGACACAGTTGCTGAGAAGGCACAGTGGAGGCAGCAGCGTTACATGCCTGGAGAGGATGCTGGGAGCTCTTCCACCCTCCATGTAGAAGAAGGTGTAGAAGAGGCGTCTTGTAAAAGAGGACCAGCAATGGACGACCTCACAAGAGCCGCGGTAACCTCCTGATCCTCTTAACCGACTCCTTCCCAGGAAAATCATAGCTCAGAAAGCACAGAAAACGGAGAGAGCTCCAGCATAAGTAGGACTTGCCAATTTGTAAACATTGCCAAGACTGTGGCAGGAAAACTTTCCATAAGTGAAGGCCACGCCACGCTCGGGGCTGGACCAGGAGCCGTGAAAACATCTGCAACAGAAGGCAGAATAAATGCCCAAAAAATTACTATAGAAATTGATTGGATTTCAGATAAAAATTTGAGGTGAAACACAAATACTGAATACCTGCCCTGGGTATAGTGGTGAGACTAACCTAACAGCTGCTGGAGGCTACAGGAGCAGAGGATGCTATAAGATACTTTAAGAGGTAAGAATACCATGAGATGATGAAAGAGATGACTATACCACCAGATGCTGCAAATGCTAAGAATACCCTAAGATGCTGGCGGAGTTAAGAATACCCTAAGATGCTGGCGGAGTTAAGAATACCCTAAGATGCTGGCGGAGTTAAGAATACCCTAAGATGCTGGCGGAGTTAAGAATACCCTAAGAACCTGGAAACTGAGCTTGTTATGTAGCAAAGCTCTATAATGGTCAAAAGAGGAGAAAATGAATGGTGAACTTGATGGCCGACTTAGGAAAGGCGAACATAAAAAAGCTCTTGAATTTTCCTAGGACGCTGCGCCACCACTCAGGCGATATATTCATATATTGTGGACTGCTTGAGAAGTATGTCTTGGGAGAAGTGGCTGAGGGAAACACCCACATCTGGAGTTTAACATGTATCACAGTCTTGAGGGGCAAGTTATATAAGGTGTTAGAGCTATTGCCAGCGTGTGTGGTGTGTGTTTGTGTGTGTGTGTGTGTGTGGTGTGTGTGTGGTGTGTGTGTGTGTGTGTGTGTGGTGTGTGTGTGTGTGTGGTGTGTGTGTGTACTCACCTAGTTGTACTCACCTAGTTGTGTTTGCGGGGGTTGAGCTCTGGCTCTTTGGTCCCGCCTCTCAACCGTCAATCAACAGGTGTACAGATTCCTGAGCCTATCGGGCTCTGTCATATCTACACTTGAAACTGTGTATGGAGTCAGCCTCCACCACATCACCCCCTAATGCATTCCATTTGTCAACCACTCTGACACTAAAAAAGTTCTTTCTAATATCTCTGTGGCTCATTTGGGCACTCAGTTTCCACCTGTGTCCCCTTGTGCGTGTTCCCCTTGTGTTAAATAGACTGTCTTTATCTACCCTATCAATCCCCTTCAGAATCTTGAATGTGGTGATCATGTCCCCCCTAACTCTTCTGTCTTCCAGCGAAGTGAGGTTTAATTCCCGTAGTCTCTCCTCGTAGCTCATACCTCTCAGCTCGGGTACTAGTCTGGTGGCAAACCTTTGAACCTTTTCCAGTTTAGTCTTATCCTTGACTAGATATGGACTCCATGCTGGGGCTGCATACTCCAGGATTGGCCTGACATATGTGGTATACAAAGTTCTGAATGATTCTTTACACAAGTTTCTGAATGCCGTTCGTATGTTGGCCAGCCTGGCATATGCCGCTGATGTTATCCGCTTGATATGTGCTGCCGGAGACAGGTCTGGCGTGATATCAACCCCCAAGTCTTTTTCCTTCTCTGACTCCTGAAGAATTTCCTCTCCCAGATGATACCTTGTATCTGGCCTCCTGCTCCCTACACCTATCTTCATTACATTACATTTGGTTGGGTTAAACTCTAACAACCATTTGTTCGACCATTCCTTCAGCTTGTCTAGGTCTTCTTGAAGCCTCAAACAGTCCTCTTCTGTTTTAATCCTTCTCATAATTTTAGCATCGTCCGCAAACATTGAGAGAAATGAATCGATACCCTCCGGGAGATCATTTACATATATCAGAAACAAGATAGGACCGAGTACAGAGCCCTGTGGGACTCCACTGGTGACTTCACGCCAATCGGAGGTCTCACCCCTCACCGTAACTCTCTGCTTCCTATTGCTTAGATACTCCCTTATCCACTGGAGCACCTTACCAGCTACACCTGCCTGTCTCTCCAGCTTATGTACCAGCCTCTTATGCGGTACTGTGTCAAAGGCTTTCCGACAATCCAAGAAAATGCAGTCCGCCCAGCCCTCTCTTTCTTGCTTAATCTGTGTCACCTGATCGTAGAATTCTATAAAGCCTGTAAGGCAAGATTTACCCTCCCTGAATCCATGTTGGCGATTTGTCACGAAGTCCCTTCTCTCCAGATGTGTTACCAGGTTTTTTCTCACGATCTTCTCCATCACCTTGCATGGTATACAAGTCAAGGACACTGGCCTGTAGTTCAGTGCCTCTTGTCTGTCGCCCTTTTTGTATATTGGGACCACATTCGCCGTCTTCCATATTTCTGGTAGGTCTCCCGTCTCTAGTGACTTACTATACACTATGGAGAGTGGCAAGCAAAGTGCCTCTGCACACTCTTTCAGTACCCATGGTGAGATCCCATCTGGACCAACCGCCTTTCTAACATCCAGATCCAGCAGGTGTCTCTTGACCTCCTCTCTCGTAATTTCGAACTCCTCCAAGGCCGCCTGGTTTACCTCCCTTTCTTCTAGCACAGTGACCTCACCCTGTTCTATTGTGAAGACCTCCTGGAACCTCTTGTTGAGTTCCTCACACACCTCTCTGTCATTCTCTGTATACCTGTCCTCGCCTGTTCTAAGTTTCAATACCTGTTCTTTCACTGTTGTTTTCCTTCTGATGTGACTGTGGAGTAGCTTTGGTTCGGTCTTGGCTTTGTTTGCTATATCATTTTCAAAATTTTTCTCTGCTTCTCTTCTCACCCTGACGTACTCATTCCTGGTTCTCTGGTATCTCTCCCTGCTTTCTGGTGTTCTGTTATTCCGGAAGTTCCTCCACGCCTTTTTGTTCAGTTTCTTCGCTTCCATACATGCCCTATTATACCATGGATTCTTCTGTTGCTTCTCGGATTTTTCCCTTTGGGCCTGGATGAACCTGTTTACTGCCTCCTGACACTTTTGGGTAACATAGTCCATCATACCCTGTACAGACTTGTCTCTGAGGTCTGTGTCCCAAGGTATTTCACTTAGGAAACTTCTCATCTGTTCATAATTCCCCTTTCGGTATGCCAGCCTTTTGATTCCTAGTTCTTTTTGGGGGGAGATAAGTCCTAGCTCTACCAGGTACTCAAAGTTCAATACACTGTGGTCACTCATTCCCAAGGGCGCTTCCATCTTAACTTCCCTTATATCCCATTCATTTAGGGTAAATATCAAATCAAGCATTGCTGGTTCATCTTCTCCTCTCATTCTTGTTGGCTCTTTGGTATGCTGGCTTAGAAAGTTTCTTGTTGCCACGTCCAGCAGCTTAGCTCTCCATGTTTCTGGTCCTCCATGCGGGTCTCTGTTCTTCTAATCTATCTTCCCATGGTTGAAGTCTCCCATAATTAGTAGTCCAGATCCATTCCTGCTAGCAACAGAAGCTGCTCTTTCTATTATGTTAATGGTGGCCATGTTGTTTCTATCATATTCCTGTCTAGGTCTTCTGTCATTTGGTGGTGGATTATATATGACTGCGACTATAATTTTTTTCCCTCCATTTGTTACAGTACCTGCTATGTAGTCACTGAAACCTTCACAGCCCTGAATATCCATCTCCTCAAAATCCCAGCCTTTTCTTACCAGCAGAGCTACACCACCTATGTGTG
This sequence comes from Procambarus clarkii, assembly GCF_040958095.1. NCBI lineage: Eukaryota > Metazoa > Arthropoda > Malacostraca > Decapoda > Cambaridae > Procambarus > Procambarus clarkii. The sequence goes on along the minus strand of NC_091160.1, from coordinate 40,628,296 downwards.
TGTGTGTGTGTGTGTGTGTGTGTGTGTGTGTGTGTGTGTGTGTGTGTGTGTGTGTGTGTGTGTGTGTGTGTGTGTGTGGTGTGTGTGTGTGTGTGTGTGTGTGTGTGTGTGTGGTGTGTGTGTGTGTGTGGTGTGTGTGTGTGTGTGTGTGTGTGTGTGTGTGTGTGTGTGTGTGTGTGTGTGTGTGTGTGTGTGTGTGTGTGTGTGTGTGTGTGTGTGTGAAATACAGTGCCAGTGGCCACCTGAGTATACTCACTCACATTGGGATAAATTCTACTGGTTATACTCCGTGAGAAACTACAAACCAAAGCGACGGACTGAAGCTATACACTAGACACCATTACAAGACCAAGTGGAGAGGAAAAAAGTAGACAAAAATAACGAAAAAAAATGTAGAACGAGAAGCGAAACTGAATTAGTAAAAGAGAGAGAAGAGACAGTGAAATAGGACGGGTAAAATTTGTGAAAGATACAGTGAAACCGATGGAAAAACAGCGTGACAGAATCAGTAGGGGACAGTGAGACCATCTCGTTCAGTCCTCTTGAGCAGCTGAGGTCATTGTACAAGCAGGAGTGGATATGTTGCAATGATTCCAAAAGATTCCTGATCAACCAGGCTGTGATTCATACGTGAGGCTGCGAGCAGCCGCGTCCAACAGCCTGGTTGACCAGTCCAGCAACGAGGAGGACTGGTCGAGGACCGGGCCGCGAGGGACGCTAAGCCCCGATATCTCTTTAAGGTAACTTCAAGGTAACGGCCAATCGAGAGCTCAGTGCTGCACGTGACGTCATGAAATCAAGTTTAGCTCTTGATTATAAGTGATAAGTGACACGACAAAGATAAGTGACTTAGAGTCCTATAAGAAGTATTTAATAACTTCTCGACAGCAGGGGTTGCAAAACTCTGAAATTATACAAGATTTCTCCCAACTTGAGTCTGCACGACCCTCTTGCTTAAGTCTGTACGTCTAAATCCAAACTCAGAAGACCACGTTTCATCACAGTACTGAAGCAACCCCTTACGAAACCTGTGCATCTTTCCTGAATCATGGCGGCATTATGGAATCATGGAACCTTGTACTGCTTCGGGACTCATATCCTGTTGAGCTCCGAAATTGAGCTCATAACCTGATGTAAACTCTGTGAATGAGGAAGGATATACAGTTTACGTATACCTGATGAATCCTCGCCCTGAGGTCAGGATGGACAGGAATGGAGAGAGGAACAGTTGCTGGACGGAGCTGAGGAGAATGGATATCCGTCTTCCTGTCACTTGATGGCTGAAGGATTTTTATAGCGAGTCGATAAAATTGGTCCCTCCCATCTGCCAGTGTTCCTGGTGCTCCTCTCATGAGGAGTGACAGAGAGACAGAGAGGGAATGTGTGAGAATGATTGAGAGTGAGTGAGAGAGAGACAGACAGACATATATTGAGAAATACAAAATTATTGTGACCATTTTGAATCACAAAATTATTTGTGACCCAAATAATTGTGATGCTGTGTCATCTGACACTGATACAGTGTGTCATAACATGCCGATGGTGTAGTGAGGGTGGAGGGAGAGACGGAGAACATGGAGAGGAGTAGAAGTAGAAGGTAGAAGGTAGAGAGTAGCTGTCACCATCCATTCTCAACTCAGTACCTCCAAGACAAGGAATGGAACTTGACTGTGCTTTAAGCAGTTATCAAATGCTAGCATGTATCTGTACATGCAGGATTCTTTAAGTCAATAAACTCAAGAGTGCTCTACACTCTACCTTGCAATATATCAGAAAATCCAAGGTTCAGGGAACACCATTAAAGACAATTTAAACAATAAATTCATCAATGAGATTTAAAATGATATCATAATTGAGGGAATTTAACGTAATGTTTACAATGTCAAGATTAATGTACAATGTTAGTCATCATACAAGACATTGTGTCTGTTCTCTGGAATGTACAGTTCCCTGGGTATTTATGGTGAATACTAGAGCTGGCTCCGCCTATTAAGTAGTTAGCCTCAAGCCATTTACCTACTACGCCTTAACCGGCAGCTTGTTTGAAATACACACCTGGCTACCTGTCTGCAGTTACCTTAGCTTAGCAGAAGCAAGGTCACTTCACACGACCTGACCCCTGGTCAACAAGGGGTCATTAACACCCTAGAGCGGTGACCTTCTAGTTACTGCTGGTCGACAGTCTGGTGCCTCCAGTCCTGCCTTGTCTGACTCACTCTTGTACCATGTAAAATATAATGTAACTAATCACCTTTATGGTGTTAGATGCCGAGGGTGTAGTGAGGGTGTAGTGAGGGTGTAGTGAGAGTGTAGTGAGGGTGTAGTGAGAGTGTAGTGAGGGTGTAGTGAGGGTGTAGTGAGGGTGTAGTGAGAGTGTAGTGAGGGTGTAGTGAGAGTGTAGTGAGGGTGTAGTGAGGGTGTAGTGAGGGTGTAGTGAGGGTGTAGTGAGAGTGTAGTGAGGGTGTAGTGAGGGTGTAGTGAGGGTGTAGTGAGAGTGTAGTGAGGGTGTAGTGAGGGTGTAGTGAGAGTGTAGTGAGGGTGTAGTGAGAGTGTAGTGAGAGTGTAGTGAGGGTGTAGTGAGGGTGTAGTGAGAGTGTAGTGAGGGTGTAGTGAGGGTGTAGTGAGAGTGTAGTGAGGGTGTAGTGAGGGTGTAGTGAGGGTGTAGTGAGAGTGTAGTGAGGGCGTAGTGAGGGCGTAGTGAGGGTGTAGTGAGGGTGTAGTGAGAGTGTAGTGATGGTGTAGTGAGGGCGTAGTGAGGGTGTAGTGAGAGTGTAGTGAGGGTGTAGTGATGGTGTAGTGAGGGTGTAGTGAGGGTGTAGTGAGAGTGTAGTGAGGGTGTAGTGAGGGTGTAGTGAGAGTGTAGTGAGGGTGTAGTGAGGGCGTAGTGAGGGTGTAGTGAGGGTGTAGTGAGAGTGTAGTGAGGGTGTAGTGAGGTGTAGTGAGAGTGTAGTGAGGGTGTAGTGAGGGTGTAG
>NC_091160.1:40617787-40620287 GCF_040958095.1 Procambarus clarkii | reverse complement strand
ACCAGAGGGAGCATCCCTCTCCCAGGGCACCAGAGGGAGTACCCTCTCCCAGGGCACGAGAGGTAGTACCCCTCTCCCAGGGCACCAGAGGGAGCATCCCTCTCCCAGGGCACCAGAGGGAGTACCTTCTCCCAGGGCACCAGAGGGAGTACCCCTCTCCTAGGGCACCAGAGGTAGCACCCTCTCCCAGGGCACCAGAGGGAGTACCCCTCTCCCAGGGCACCAGAGGGAGTACCCTCTCCCAGGGCACCAGAGGGAGCATCCCTCTCCCAGGGCACCAGAGGGAGTACCCTCTCCCAGGGCACCAGAGGGAGTACCCTCTCCCAGGGCACCAAAGGTAGTACCCTCTCCCAGGGCACCAGAGGTAGTACCCTCTCCCATGGCACCTGAGGTAGTACCCTCTCCCAGGGCACCAGAGGTAGTACCCTCTCCCAGGGCACCAGAGGTAGTACCCTCTCCCAGGGCACCAGAGGTAGTACCCTCTCCCAGGGCACCAGAGGTAGTACCCTCTCCCAGGGCACCAGAGGGAGTACCCCTCTCCCAGGGCACCAGAGGTAGTACCCTCTCCCAGGGCACCAGAGGGAGCACCCTCTTCCAGGGCACCAGAGGGAGCACCCTCTCCCAGGGCACCAGAGGTAGTACCCTCTCCCAGGGCACCAGAGGGAGCACCCTCTCCCATGGCACCTGAGGGAGCACCCTCTCCCAGGGCACGAGAGGGAGCACCCTCTCCCAGGGCACCTGAGGGAGCACCCTCTCCCAGGGCACGAGAGGGAGCACCCTCTCCCAGGGCACGAGAGGGAGCACCCTCTCCCAGGGCACCAGAGGTAGTACCCCTCTCCCAGGGCACCAGAGGGAGTACCCTCTCCCAGGGCACCAGAGGTAGTACCCCTCTCCCAGGGCACCAGAGGTAGTACCCCTCTCCCAGGGCACCAGAGGGAGTATCCTCTCCCAGGGCACCAGAGGGAGCACCCCTCTCCCAGGGCACCAGAGGGAGTACCCTCTCCCAGGGCACCAGAGGGAGCACCCCTCTCCCAGGGCACCAGAGGGAGCACCCCTCTCCCAGGGCACCAGAGGTAGTACCCCTCTCCCAGGGCACCAGAGGGAGTACCCCTCTCCCAGGGCACCAGAGGTAGTACCCCTCTCCCAGGGCACCAGAGGTAGTACCCTCTCACAGGGCACCAGAGGGAGCACCCTCTCCCAGGGCACCAGAGGTAGTACCCTCTCCCAGGGCACCAGAGGTAGTACCCTCTCCCAGGGCACCAGAGGTAGTACCCTCTCCCAGGGCACCAGAGGGAGCACCCTCTCCCATGGCACCTGAGGGAGCACCCTCTCCCAGGGCACGAGAGGGAGCACCCTCTCCCAGGGCACCTGAGGGAGCACCCTCTCCCAGGGCACGAGAGGGAGCACCCTCTCCCAGGGCACGAGAGGGAGCATCCCTCTCCCAGGGCACCAGAGGGAGTACCCTCTCCCAGGGCACCAGAGGGAGTACCCTCTCCCAGGGCACCAAAGGTAGTACCCTCTCCCAGGGCACCAGAGGGAGCACCCCTCTCCCAGGGCACCAGAGGTAGTACCCCTCTCCCAGGGCACCAGAGGGAGTACCCTCTCCCAGGGCACCAGAGGGAGTACCCTCTCCCAGGGCACCAGAGGTAGTACCCTCTCCCAGGGCACCAGAGGTAGTACCCCTCTCCCAGGGCACCAGAGGTAGTACCCTCTCCCAGGGCACCAGAGGTAGTACCCTCTCCCATGGCACCTGAGGTAGTACCCTCTCCCAGGGCACCAGAGGTAGTACCCTCTCCCAGGGCACCAGAGGTAGTACCCTCTCCCAGGGCACCAGAGGTAGTACCCTCTCCCAGGGCACCAGAGGTAGTACCCTCTCCCAGGGCACCAGAGGGAGTACCCCTCTCCCAGGGCACCAGAGGTAGTACCCTCTCCCAGGGCACCAGAGGGAGCACCCTCTTCCAGGGCACCAGAGGGAGCACCCTCTCCCAGGGCACCAGAGGTAGTACCCTCTCCCAGGGCACCAGAGGGAGCACCCTCTCCCATGGCACCAGAGGTAGTACCCTCTCCCAGGGCACGAGAGGGAGCACCCTCTCCCAGGGCACCAGAGGGAGCACCCTCTTCCAGGGCACCAGAGGGAGCACCCTCTCCCAGGGCACCAGAGGGAGCACCCTCTCCCAGGGCACCAGAGGTAGTACCCCTCTCCCAGGGCACCAGAGGGAGTACCCCTCTTCCAGGGCACCAGAGGGAGCACCCTCTCCCAGGGCACCAGAGGGAGCACCCTCTTCCAGGGCACCAGAGGGAGCACCCTCTCCCAGGGCACCAGAGGTAGTACCCTCTCCCAGGGCACCAGAGGGAGCACCCTCTCCCATGGCACCTGAGGGAGCACCCTCTCCCAGGGCACGAGAGGGAGCACCCTCTCCCAGGGCACCTGAGGGAGCACCCTCTCCCAGGGCACGAGAGGGAGCACCCTCTCCCAGGGCACGAGAGGGAGCACCCTCTC
>NC_091160.1:40587787-40615287 GCF_040958095.1 Procambarus clarkii | reverse complement strand
GCTGGCTAACATCAGAACAGCGTTCAGGAACCTGTGTAAGGAATCATTCAGAATCTTGTACACCACATATGTAAGACCAATCCTGGAGTATGCGGCCCCAGCATGGAGCCCGTACCTTGTCAAGCACAAGAAGAAGCTTGAAAAAGTCTAAAGGTATGCCACTAGACTAGTCCCAGAACTAAGAGGCATGAATTACGAGGAAAGGCTGCGGGAAATGCACCTCACAACACTGGAAGTCAGAAGAGAAAGGGGAGACATGATCACTACCTACAAATTTCTAAGAGGAATTGACAGGGTAGATAAAGATAAACTGTTCAACACTGGTGGTACGCGAACAAGGGGACACAGGTGGAGACTGAGTACCCACATGAGCCACAGAGACGTTAGAAAAAACTTTTTCAGTGTCAGAGTAGTTAACAGGTGGAATGCATTAGGAAGTGATGTGGTGGAGGCTGACTCCATACACAGTTTCAAGTGTAGATATGATAGAGCCCAATAGGCTCGGGAACCTGTACACCAGTTGATTGACGGTTGAGAGGCGGGACCAAAGAGCTAAAGCTCAACCCCTGCAAGCACAAATAGGGGAGCACACACACACACACACACACACACACACACACACACACACACACACACACACACACACACACACACACACACACACACACACACTGCTCCTTTCCCCCAATTTCCGGTCAAGTAAATATGTGAAACAGTGTTGGTGGTATCTTTCAGTTGTGTCCCCCTCCCCCCCCCCCCATCACTGGCCAGCCAGGACCCACACACCCACGAAACAAACACAATACACATCAAACACGTTTTCATCGTCTCGAAAAACAGAGAAAAGCACTTTGTAGACGCTTGTAAACACGGGAATGTTGTTGGCGACAATTGGTTAAGTTCCCCTCCAACTCTTACGCCACAACTTAGGACACACTCGGTCAGTCCGTCCTCCTAATAGAACGTTGCATTTTGACGTATACTTTATTTACGGGCAAAAATCGTCGCACTAGAAAATGGAAGCGGCTCTCGAAATTGACGTTCTGTCCCGTTTTCTGTTTTGGGTTCTCTGGTAGGTTAGGATAAGGGCACTTTAGTACGACAATCTCAATTTTAAGTACGAAATTTTAGTACGAAACTTTAGGAGGACGAGCTGACAAGTGTGGCTCCACTTTTAGAAAGTTTGGTGTTGGACTTAAGACCTATCAACCTCTGGAGAGTTATTAAGACCACCACAACCTCTGGAGGGTTATTAAGACCACCACAACCACTGGAGGGTTATTAAGACCACCACAACCTCTGGAAGGTTATTAAGACCACCACAACGTCTGGAGAATTATTAAGACCACCACAACCACTGGCGGGTTATTAAGACCACCACAACCTCTGGAAGGTTATTAAGACCACCACAACGTCTGGAGAATTATTAAGACCACCACAACCACTGGCGGGTTATTAAGACCACCACACCAGCCACAGCCCCTTGGTGAGTCACCACGGCACCACCATCACCTCCCACCTGGGAACCACTGCTGGTTGCACTCTCCAAACTCAGCTTTACATATAGATATGACTTGAGTCAAGCCTCGGAACCTGCACGCCAATCAACCCAAGGTTGAGTGCCGGGGCCAGAGAGCCAAGACTCAACTATCCCAAGCACAATTTAACCAAAAACGTGCACACACACACACACACACACACGTGTGTGTGTGTGTATATTCGCAGCCGAGTGGATAGCGCTGCGGGGTTCTAGTCCTTAGGGTCTGGGGTACGATTCCCGGTCGAATCAGAAACAAATGGGCAGAAAACTTTCACCTCATGTACCTGTTCACCAAGCAGTAAATAGGTACCTGGGAGTTAGACAGCCGCTACGGGTTTCATCCTGGAGAAGTGTGTGTGTGAGAAATATGTAGATAATAGTTAAAAAATAGGTCGTAAGTCAATACATTTGACAGCAGAATGGTTAAAAAGACGAGGTCCAAGAGCTTATAGCTCGATCCTAGAGGTATAAATAGTAAATACAAATAATAAAAACGCACACAAACACACATCAAAGGATTGCTAGATGTCACTTGCAGAACCACACCCCCCCCCCCCCACTACGAAGACACACACATTCTTTAAAACAAAAAAAAAATACAAAAAAAAATATAAAAATATGAGGAAATATGAGGAGCGTTTCTCGGCAGGCGCCACAACTGTCTCCCCCAGACCTCGCGGGCTCTCAAGATAACATTAATCGGTACGACGGGGGTAACGGGTGGCAGTGATTGGGGGTACCAGAGGGGGGATTATGGGAGATGCGGGGGGGGGGGGGGGGGCTGAATGATAGGGATAAAAGAGGGGGTTATTGGGGTAAGAGAGGAGGGTGATTGGGGTAAGGTTATGAAAAGACTTTGGTGGAGGGTAAAGGAAGGTATGACGGGCGGGAGCGGGGAGAGTAGGGGTGTTCCAGACGCAGGACGACCATGAGGGTGGCTCGGGGAGAGTAGGGGTGTTCCAGACGCAGGACGACCATGAGGGTGGCTCGGGGAGAGTAGGGGTGTTCCAGACGCAGGACGACCATGAGGGTGGCTCGGGGAGAGTAGGGGTGTTCCAGACGCAGGACGACCATGAGGGTGGCTCGGGGAGAGTAGGGGTGTTCCAGACGCAGGACGACCATGAGGGTGGCTCGGGGAGAGTAGGGGTGTTCCAGACGCAGGACGACCATGAGGGTGGCTCGGGGAGAGTAGGGGTGTTCCAGACGCAGGACGACCATGAGGGTGGCTCGGGGAGAGTAGGGGTGTTCCAGACGCAGGACGACCATGAGGGTGGCTCGGGGAGAGTAGGGGTGTTCCAGACGCAGGACGACCATGAGGGTGGCTCGGGGAGAGTAGGGGTGTTCCAGACGCAGGACGACCATGAGGGTGGCTCGGGGAGAGTAGGGGTGTTCCAGACGCAGGACGACCATGAGGGTGGCTCGGGGAGAGTAGGGGTGTTCCAGACGCAGGACGACCATGAGGGTGGCTCGGGGAGAGTAGGGGTGTTCCAGACGCAGGACGACCATGAGGGTGGCTCGGGGAGAGTAGGGGTGTTCCAGACGCAGGACGACCATGAGGGTGGCTCGGGGAGAGTAGGGGTGTTCCAGACGCAGGACGACCATGAGGGTGGCTCGGGGAGAGTAGGGGTGTTCCAGACGCAGGACGACCATGAGGGTGGCTCGGGGAGAGTAGGGGTGTTCCAGACGCAGGACGACCATGAGGGTGGCTCGGGGAGAGTAGGGGTGTTCCAGACGCAGGACGACCATGAGGGTGGCTCGGGGAGAGTAGCGGTGTTCCAGACGCAGGACGACCATGAGGGTGGCTCGGGGAGAGTAGCGGTGTTCCAGACGCAGGACGACCATGAGGGTGGCTCGGGGAGAGTAGGGGTGTTCCAGACGCAGGACGACCATGAGGGTGGCTCGGGGAGAGTAGGGGTGTTCCAGACGCAGGACGACCATGAGGGTGGCTCGGGGAGAGTAGGGGTGTTCCAGACGCAGGACGACCATGAGGGTGGCTCGGGGAGAGTAGCGGTGTTCCAGACGCAGGACGACCATGAGGGTGGCTCGGGGAGAGTAGCGGTGTTCCAGACGCAGGACGACCATGAGGGTGGCTCGGGGAGAGTAGCGGTGTTCCAGACGCAGGACGACCATGAGGGTGGCTCGGGGAGAGTAGGGGTGTTCCAGACGCAGGACGACCATGAGGGTGGCTCGGGGAGAGTAGGGGTGTTCCAGACGCAGGACGACCATGAGGGTGGCTCGGGGAGAGTAGGGGTGTTCCAGACGCAGGACGACCATGAGGGTGGCTCGGGGAGAGTAGGGGTGTTCCAGACGCAGGACGACCATGAGGGTGGCTCGGGGAGAGTAGGGGTGTTCCAGACGCAGGACGACCATGAGGGTGGCTCGGGGAGAGTAGGGGTGTTCCAGACGCAGGACGACCATGAGGGTGGCTCGGGGAGAGTAGGGGTGTTCCAGACGCAGGACGACCATGAGGGTGGCTCGGGGAGAGTAGGGGTGTTCCAGACGCAGGACGACCATGAGGGTGGCTCGGGGAGAGTAGCGGTGTTCCAGACGCAGGACGACCATGAGGGTGGCTCGGGGAGAGTAGGGGTGTTCCAGACGCAGGACGACCATGAGGGTGGCTCCCCGCTGGCGGTAACATCCCTACTGATCACTCGTCCAGAAAAAGATGTCTCCTTCCTCCACTGTTACATCGTTTTATTAGAGACACTCTGGGTGAAATACTGACAGTTGACAGTAGCCTGTGATTTTCCTTTGACAAAATATTGGAGCCTTACGGTGGGATCGAATCAGTTTCTCCAGACTCACCAGACAAGCACTGAGCCACAATTCCGTCAGTGGTGCGTGTGCCTGTGGAGTCCGGGGACATGAGTTCGATCCCATGCTATAGCTTTGTATGTTATTAGGCTTCTGGTACGCTCCCCTATATATAACCTGTACCCGATGTGTCCAGTTATCTCAGCAAACACATGGTATAACAATGACCATTCCTTTGAGTCCTATATTTCCATTATATGTTCTATAATTAATAGAGCGCTTCTGGATAACACTATTAGACTAATACGAATGCAAATACAATATTGTGGATGGTATATTATGGATGAACGGTTGGATTACCTCCAGACGCCTTTAAGATGCTCTAGGGATGCTTTACAGTCTCAGTTGACTACCAGGTAGGTACTCTAGGTAGATAAAGTTGTCAGAACTCCTGAGAGCTTTATCGTGAGCATCCTGGCTGGCTGGTAGCATGACGCTCTCGTGTAACTCAGACCACAGTTTGAGTCCCGGCTGGTATAAGGGAAGGGGAAGGGAACTATCAGGAGAGAGCACCAAGCCATTACCACTATATAACACATGGAAGCCGGATGTTATAAGTGTCTATATAAGAGTTAGTCTTCATTATTACCCGGATATCCAGGTAATAATGCTATCTATATAATTATTACTGCCATAATAATTATTTTATTTATGTCCAGGATTATATGATTTTCCCCTCACTGTCTCCTCACTTGGTAGTTTTCCACCTCATATTTCTTGTCTTCTCTTCCTCTTGTGCTGTTCCTCTCTCCTCTTCCTTCCCATCTATGTTATATTCTCCATTCCCTCATGTTTATGTCAACCCCGTCACTTCCTACACTCCGTCATCTCCCTCCCTCCTTCCTCCATCCTTATCCCTTGCTTCACCCCTTACCTCCCATCCCCCTATAACCCCTTTCTCCCCTCCCCCTCCCCCCCCCGGGAGCCAGACCCTGCATGCCTCCACGCGTGATAAACAAAAGGCAGTAAATCTTTAGCAATGCATCAACATTTGGTTGGAGGCGGCAGCCATTGTGGCGGGTAATGACCTGATCCCTATCCCTCTCCTCTTGCCTTCCCAGCCCCTTCCATGTCACCTACGATAACATTATTAATAATGAATAAATGGCATTTTGGAGGACGAAGGGAAGGGAAGGGGTGGATGGGCAGGGTGTGAGGGGGAGAGATAACAAAAGAGCAGAGGGAAGGGAGGAAGTGTTAGGAGGGCTGAGGGTGAGGGGAAAGAGTGTTAGAATGGAAAGGGAAGTGGAGAGAAGGAGGATACGAGGACAGGGGCAGCAAGGGAGGGGATTAGAAGGGCAATTAGGGAGGGGGGGATAAGTGGGAAGGGGTGGGCTTTAGGAAACAAGAGGGGGAAGGAAGGAATGAGTAGAGATAAGGGAAAAGAGAGTGGGAGGGGTGGGGAATAAGCAGGAGGTGGTGGGGGAACACAAGGCAGCTCCCCCTCACCAGCCACTGGGGGAACACAAGGCAGCTCCCCCTCACCAGCCACTGGGGGAACACAAGGCAGCTCCCCCTCACCAGCCACTGGGGGAACACAAGGCAGCTCCCCCTCACCAACCACTGGGGAAAGTGTTGACTGGACCGTAACATATCATTCATGGCGCCTCTAACCTTTATAGTTCCTCCTCGGTGGCTCTCTTTATTATCACCTGGGTGATATATATAAGGTTCTGAGAGGGGGTGTTTATCTATCACTGTTCACTTCCTAGTGACTGTGTGCAGCGACGCCTGGCTCTTGGGCCCCGCCTCATTCGGCGTCTGATTACATCCCGATGTTCCTGTTAGTCTACAGGGAGCTTAAAGCAATAGATGCCCCGTTTGTTGGCGCCTGTACCCATCTGTTGGCGCCTCTATCCATCTGTTGGCGCCTCTATCCATCTGTTGGCGCCTGTATCCATCTGTTGGCGCCTGTATCCATCTGTTGGCGCCTGTATCCATCTGTTGGCGCTTGTACCCATCTGTTGGCGCTTGTACCCATCTGTTGGCGCCTGTATCCATCTGTTGGCGCCTGTATCCATCTGTTGGCGCCTGTATCCATCTGTTGGCGCCTGTACCCATCTGTTGGCGCCTGTACCCATCTGTTGGCGCCTGTATCCATCTGTTGGCGCCTGTATCCATCTGTTGGCGCCTGTATCCATCTGTTGGCGCCTGTACCCATCTGTTGGCGCCTGTATCCATCTGTTGGCGTCTGTATCCATCTGTTGGCGCCTGTATCCATCTGTTGGCGCCTGTACCCATCTGTTGGCGCCTGTATTCATCTGTTGGCGCCTGTATCCATCTGTTGGCGCCTGTACCCATCTGTTGGCGCCTGTACCCATCTGTTGGCGCCTGTATCCATCTGTTGGCGCCTGTACCCATCTGTTGGCGCCTGTACCCATCTGTTGGCGCCTGTACCCATCTGTTGGCGCCTGTACCCATCTGTTGGCGCCTGTACCCATCTGTTGGCGCCTGTATCCATCTGTTGGCGCCTGTACCCATCTGTTGGCGCCTGTACCCATCTGTTGGCGCCTGTACCCATCTGTTGGCGCCTGTACCCATCTGTTGGCGCCTGTATCCATCTGTTGGCGCCTGTACCCATCTGTTGGCGCCTGTACCCATCTGTTGGCGCCTGTACCCATCTGTTGGCGCCTGTACCCATCTGTTGGCGCCTGTATCCATCTGTTGGCGCCTGTATCCATCTGTTGGCGCCGGTACCCATCTGTTGGCGCCAGTATCCATCTGTTGGCGCTTGTACCCGTCTGTTGGCGCCTGTACCCATCTGTTGGCGCCTGTATCCATCTGTTGGCGCTTGTACCCGTCTGTTGGCGCCTGTACCCATCTGTTGGCGCCTGTACCCATCTGTTGGCGCCAGTATCCATCTGTTGGCGCTTGTACCCATCTGTTGGCGCCTGTACCCATCTGTTGGCGCCTGTATCCATCTGTTGGCGCCTGTATCCATCTGTTGGCGCCTGTATCCATCTGTTGGCGCCTGTATCCATCTGTTGGCGCCTGTACCCATCTGTTGGCGCCTGTATCCATCTGTTGGCGCCTGTATCCATCTGTTGGCGCCTGTATCCATCTGTTGGCGCCTGTATCCATCTGTTGGCGCCTGTACCCATCTGTTGGCGCCTGTATCCATCTGTTGGCGCCTGTATCCATCTGTTGGCGCCTGTATCCATCTGTTGGCGCCTGTATCCATCTGTTGGCGCCTGTATCCATCTGTTGGCGTCTGTATCCATCTGTTGGCGCCTGTATCCATCTGTTGGCGCCTGTACCCATCTGTTGGCGCCTGTATTCATCTGTTGGCGCCTGTACCCATCTGTTGGCGCCTGTATCCATCTGTTGGCGCCTGTATCCATCTGTTGGCGCCTGTATCCATCTGTTGGCGCCTGTACCCATCTGTTGGCGCCTGTATCCATCTGTTGGCGCCTGTACCCATCTGTTGGCGCCTGTATCCATCTGTTGGCGTCTGTATCCATCTGTTGGCGCCTGTATCCATCTGTTGGCGCCTGTACCCATCTGTTGGCGCCTGTATTCATCTGTTGGCGCCTGTATCCATCTGTTGGCGCCTGTACCCATCTGTTGGCGCTTGTACCCATCTGTTGGCGCCTGTATCCATCTGTTGGCGCCTGTATTCATCTGTTGGCGCCTGTATCCATCTGTTGGCGCCTGTACCCATCTGTTGGCGCCTGTACCCATCTGTTGGCACTTGTACCCATCTGTTGGCACCTGTACCCATCTGTTAGCGCCAGTACCCATCTGTTGGCGCCTCTATCCATCTGTTGGCGCCTGTACCCATCTGTTAGCGCCTGTACCCATCTGTTGGTGCCTGTATCCATCTGTTGGCGCCTGTATCCATCTGTTGGCGCCTGTATCCATCTGTTGGCGCCTGTACCCATCTGTTGGCGCCTGTATCCATCTGTTGGCGCCTGTATCCATCTGTTGGCGCCTGTATCCATCTGTTGGCGCCTGTATCCATCTGTTGGCGCCTGTACCCATCTGTTGGCGCCTGTATCCATCTGTTGGCGCCTGTATCCATCTGTTGGCGCCTGTATCCATCTGTTGGCGCCTGTATCCATCTGTTGGCGCCTGTATCCATCTGTTGGCGTCTGTATCCATCTGTTGGCGCCTGTATCCATCTGTTGGCGCCTGTACCCATCTGTTGGCGCCTGTATTCATCTGTTGGCGCCTGTACCCATCTGTTGGCGCCTGTATCCATCTGTTGGCGCCTGTATCCATCTGTTGGCGCCTGTATCCATCTGTTGGCGCCTGTACCCATCTGTTGGCGCCTGTATCCATCTGTTGGCGCCTGTACCCATCTGTTGGCGCCTGTATCCATCTGTTGGCGTCTGTATCCATCTGTTGGCGCCTGTATCCATCTGTTGGCGCCTGTACCCATCTGTTGGCGCCTGTATTCATCTGTTGGCGCCTGTATCCATCTGTTGGCGCCTGTACCCATCTGTTGGCGCTTGTACCCATCTGTTGGCGCCTGTATCCATCTGTTGGCGCCTGTATTCATCTGTTGGCGCCTGTATCCATCTGTTGGCGCCTGTACCCATCTGTTGGCGCCTGTACCCATCTGTTGGCACTTGTACCCATCTGTTGGCACCTGTACCCATCTGTTAGCGCCAGTACCCATCTGTTGGCGCCTCTATCCATCTGTTGGCGCCTGTACCCATCTGTTAGCGCCTGTACCCATCTGTTGGTGCCAGTACCCATCTGTTAGCGCCTGTACCCATCTGTTGGCACCTGTACCCGTTTGTTGGCGCCTGTACCCATCTGTTGGCGCCTGTACCCGTTTGTTGCCGCCTGTACCCGTCTGTTGGCGCCTGTACCCATCTGTTGGCGCCTGTACCCATCTGTTGGCGCCTGTATCCATCTGTTGGCGCCAGTACCCATCTGTTGGCGCCAGTACCCATCTGTTGGCGCCAGTACCCATCTGTTGGCACCTGTACCCATCTGTTGGCGCCTGTACCCATCTGTTGGTGCCAGTACCCATCTGTTGGCACCTGTACCCATCTGTTGGCACCTGTACCCATCTGTTGGCGCCTGTACCCATCTGTTGGCGCCTGTACCCATCTGTTGGCGCCTGTACCCATCTGTTGGCGCCTGTATCCATCTGTTGGCGCCTGTATCCATCTGTTGGCGCCTGTACCCATCTGTTGGCGCCTGTACCCATCTGTTGGCGCCTGTACCCATCTGTTGGCGCCTGTACCCATCTGTTGGCGTCTGTATCCATCTGTTGGCGCCTGTATCCATCTGTTGGCACCTGTACCCATCTGTTGGCGCCTGTACCCATCTGTTGGTGCCAGTACCCATCTGTTAGCGCCTGTACCCGTTTGTTGGCGCCTGTACCCATCTGTTGGCGCCTGTACCCGTCTGTTGGCGCTTGTACCCATCTGTTGGCGCCTGTACCCATCTGTTGGTGCCAGTACCCATCTGTTGGCACCTGTACCCGTTTGTTGGCGCCTGTACCCATCTGTTGGCGCCTGTACCCGTCTGTTGGCGCCTGTACCCATCTGTTGGCGCCTGTACCCATCTGTTGGCGCCTGTACCCGTCTGTTGGCGCCTGTACCCGTCTGATGGCGCCTGTACCCATCTGTTGGCGCCTGTACCCGTCTGTTGGCGCCTGTACCCATCTGTTGGCGCCTGTACCCATCTGTTGGCGCCTGTACCCATCTGTTGGCGCCTGTACCCGTCTGTTGGCGCCTGTACCCATCTGTTGGCGCCTGTACCCATCTGTTGGCGCCTGTATCCATCTGTTGGCGCCAGTACCCATCTGTTGGCGCCAGTACCCATCTGTTGGCGCCAGTACCCATCTGTTGGCGCCAGTACCCATCTGTTGGCGCCAGTACCCATCTGTTGGCACCTGTACCCATCTGTTGGCGCCAGTACCCATCTTTTGGCACCTGTACCCATCTGTTGGCGCCTGTACCCATCTGTTGGCGCCTGTACCCATCTGTTGGCACCTGTACCCATCTGTTGGCACCTGTACCCATCTGTTGGCACCTGTACCCATCTGTTGGCACTTGTACCCATCTGTTGGCGCCTGTACCCATCTGTTGGCACCTGTACCCATCTGTTGGCACCTGTACCCATCTGTTGGCACCTGTACCCATCTGTTGGCGCCAGTACCCATCTGTTGGCGCCAGTACCCATCTGTTGGCGCCAGTACCCATCTGTTGGCGCCAGTACCCATCTGTTGGCGCCAGTACCCATCTGTTGGCGCCAGTACCCATCTGTTGGCATTGTAACAGTTTCTTGTAATCATGATTGTTCTCTAGATTTCTCAAATGGATTGTACTCCAGTTGTGTGTGTCCAGTTTGTGTACTTCCTGTGGTGGGCAGTAGTCGGCAAGGAAGGGCCATTTATGTCTGTCGCAAGTACCATTAAAAATGTCATGTATTAATAATTGAGCTGAGAAAAACAGGATAGTGTCAGCGTAATTAAAGATAAGAATGATTATTATGATAATGTACAGTCTCCGTGGTGTAGTGGTAAGACACTCGCGTGCCGTTCCGCGAGCGCTTTGTCATGGGTTCGTATCCTGGCCGGGGAGGATTTACTGGGCGCAAATCCTTAACTGTAGCCTCTGTTTAACTCAACAGTAAAATGTGTACTTGGTTGTAACAACGATTCTTCGCGGCGGGGATCGTATTCCAGGGACCATAGGATTAAGGACTTGCCCGAAACGCTACGCGTACAAGTGGCTCTACAAGAATGTAACAACTCTTGTATATATCAAAAAAAAAAATGAATAAGTGGCTCCAAGGTAGAAGTGGCTACACTGATATAAAGTGTTCCTTCATGATAAAATAAACAGGAAGAAGTCATTTCACAGTCATAAGTGAGTGACAGAGAAGTCAAGAGGAGACGCCACTACCAATGGTGGCAGCGATGGGATGACTTTTCTCTATACTTTATAATAGTGTAGTCAGTTGTATCTTGGAACCACTTATACACATTAATCTCTAAATGACCCAATGTTATTGTTTTATAAATAATCTCGTGATGGTTTGAAGCTCATAAATTGTTTACTAAAGGCCAAACTAACTTGCCATGACTGAGGATAGATGAACAGGTCTCGCAAATAGAGACTTAAGTGCTTCGTGTATCCTGGTCCATCTTCGGATCTGTAAAAGGTCTTAAAGGAGTCCCTGATTATAATTTTAATATCCATCTGCATATTTGTGAGTCTCATTTAAGCTGCTGATGTAAGCGGTGTGCAGTTCTGGTGTTAGTTAGTTAGGTACCTGAGTGTTAGTCAGCTGTCACGGGCTGCTTCCTTGGGGGTGGAGGCCTGGTCGAGGACCGGGCCGCGGGGACACGAAAGCTCGGAAATCATCTCAAGATAACCTCTTCACTCACAAGAACTGTTTTGATTCCTTCATACCCGGCTTCCTCTTATGGTTCATTGGTCTCCAGTTCTCCTTTAATGTCTTCATATCTTCATTACCTTACACTTACTGCAACTGAAATCTAGAAGCCATTTATTAATTTTGCAAAGGTTAGAACTAAATTCTACCAACTAGTTTCCTTACATTTGTTGGAACTGAACTCTAGCAGCCAATTCTCTGCTAACTCCTATAGATAGTTCAGGACATCTTGCACTAGTTCATAGAAATTTAGTTTCAGACTCTTACCAGTCGCTTTCCATCGTTTAACGAGCACTGGCATGTAGGAACTGAGTCTTCGGGAAGGTTATTAACACATATCGGGAACAGGAGAGGACCAAGCGGGATGGTTCTGGAGCACACAGGTCAAGCTACATATGTTCTTCCAACCTTTTCATCCATTTCTCACACTGGCATTTTGTAAGGGAGGGTGGAGACACAGTTGCTGAGAAGGCACAGTGGAGGCAGCAGCGTTACATGCCTGGAGAGGATGCTGGGAGCTCTTCTACCCTCCATGTAGAAGAAGGTGTAGAAGAGGCTTATTGTAAAAGAGGACCAGCAATGGACGACCTCACAAGAGCCGCGGTAACCTCCTGATCCTCTTAACCGACTCCTTCCCAGGAAAATCATAGCTCAGAAAGCACAGAAAACGGAGAGAGCTCCAGCATAAGTAGGACTTGCCAATTTGTAAACATTGCCAAGACTGTGGCAGGAAAACTTTCCATAAGTGAAGGCCACGCCACGCTCGGGGCTGGACCAGGAGCCGTGAAAACATCTGCAACAGAAGGCAGAATAAATGCCCAAAAAATTACTATAGAAATTGATTGGATTTCAGATATAAATTTGAGATGAAACACAACTACTGAATACCTGCCCTGGGTATAGTGGTGAGACTAACCTAACAGCTGCTGGAGGCTACAGGAGCAGAGGATGCTATAAGATACTTTAAGAGGTAAGAATACCATGAGATGATGAAAGAGATGACTATACCACCAGATGCTGGCGGAGTTAAGAATACCCTAAGATGCTGGCGGAGTTAAGAATACCCTAAGATGCTGGCGGAGTTAAGAATACCCTAAGAACCTGGAAACTGAGCTTGTTATGTAGCAAAGCTCTATAATGGTCAAAAGAGGAGAAAATGAATGGTGAACTTGATGGCCGACTTAGGGAAGGCAAACATAAAAAGGCTCTTGAATTTTCCTAGGACGCTGCGCCACCACTCAGGCGATATATTCATATATTGTGGACTGCTTGAGAAGTATGTCTTGGGAGAAGTGGCTGAGGGAAACACCCACATCTGGAGTTTAACATGTATCACAGTCTTGAGGGGCAAGTTATATAAGGTGTTAGAGCTATTGCCAGCGTGTGTGGTGTGTGTTTGTGTGTGTGTGTGTGTGGTGTGTGTGTGTGTGTGGTGTGTGTGTGTACTCACCTAGTTGTACTCACCTAGTTGTGTTTGCGGGGGTTGAGCTCTGGCTCTTTGGTCCCGCCTCTCAACCGTCAATCAACAGGTGTACAGATTCCTGAGCCTATCGGGCTCTGTCATATCTACACTTGAAACTGTGTATGGAGTCAGCCTCCACCACATCACCCCCTAATGCATTCCATTTGTCAACCACTCTGACACTAAAAAAGTTCTTTCTAATATCTCTGTGGCTCATTTGGGCACTCAGTTTCCACCTGTGTCCCCTTGTGCGTGTTCCCCTTGTGTTAAATAGACTGTCTTTATCTACCCTATCAATCCCCTTCAGAATCTTGAATGTGGTGATCATGTCCCCCCTAACTCTTCTGTCTTCCAGCGAAGTGAGGTTTAATTCCCGTAGTCTCTCCTCGTAGCTCATACCTCTCAGCTCGGGTACTAGTCTGGTGGCAAACCTTTGAACCTTTTCCAGTTTAGTCTTATCCTTGACTAGATATGGACTCCATGCTGGGGCTGCATACTCCAGGATTGGCCTGACATATGTGGTATACAAAGTTCTGAATGATTCTTTACACAAGTTTCTGAATGCCGTTCGTATGTTGGCCAGCCTGGCATATGCCGCTGATGTTATCCGCTTGATATGTGCTGCCGGAGACAGGTCTGGCGTGATATCAACCCCCAAGTCTTTTTCCTTCTCTGACTCCTGAAGAATTTCCTCTCCCAGATGATACCTTGTATCTGGCCTCCTGCTCCCTACACCTATCTTCATTACATTACATTTGGTTGGGTTAAACTCTAACAACCATTTGTTCGACCATTCCTTCAGCTTGTCTAGGTCTTCTTGAAGCCTCAAACAGTCCTCTTCTGTTTTAATCCTTCTCATAATTTTAGCATCGTCCGCAAACATTGAGAGAAATGAATCGATACCCTCCGGGAGATCATTTACATATATCAGAAACAAGATAGGACCGAGTACAGAGCCCTGTGGGACTCCACTGGTGACTTCACGCCAATCGGAGGTCTCACCCCTCACCGTAACTCTCTGCTTCCTATTGCTTAGATACTCCCTTATCCACTGGAGCACCTTACCAGCTACACCTGCCTGTCTCTCCAGCTTATGTACCAGCCTCTTATGCGGTACTGTGTCAAAGGCTTTCCGACAATCCAAGAAAATGCAGTCCGCCCAGCCCTCTCTTTCTTGCTTAATCTGTGTCACCTGATCGTAGAATTCTATCAAGCCTGTAAGGCAAGATTTACCCTCCTTGAATCCATGTTGGCGATTTGTCACGAAGTCCCTTCTCTCCAGATGTGTTACCAGGTTTTTTCTCACGATCTTCTCCATCACCTTGCATGGTATACAAGTCAAGGACACTGGCCTGTAGTTCAGTGCCTCTTGTCTGTCGCCCTTTTTGTATATTGGGACCACATTCGCCGTCTTCCATATTTCTGGTAGGTCTCCCGTCTCTAGTGACTTACTATACACTATGGAGAGTGGCAAGCAAAGTGCCTCTGCACACTCTTTCAGTACCCATGGTGAGATCCCATCTGGACCAACCGCCTTTCTAACATCCAGATCCAGCAGGTGTCTCTTGACCTCCTCTCTCGTAATTTCGAACTCCTCCAAGGCCGCCTGGTTTACCTCCCTTTCTTCTAGCACAGTGACCTCACCCTGTTCTATTGTGAAGACCTCCTGGAACCTCTTGTTGAGTTCCTCACACACCTCTCTGTCATTCTCTGTATACCTGTCCTCGCCTGTTCTAAGTTTCAATACCTGTTCTTTCACTGTTGTTTTCCTTCTGATGTGACTGTGGAGTAGCTTTGGTTCGGTCTTGGCTTTGTTTGCTATATCATTTTCAAAATTTTTCTCTGCTTCTCTTCTCACCCTGACGTACTCATTCCTGGTTCTCTGGTATCTCTCCCTGCTTTCTGGTGTTCTGTTATTCCGGAAGTTCCTCCACGCCTTTTTGTTCAGTTTCTTCGCTTCCATACATGCCCTATTATACCATGGATTCTTCTGTTGCTTCTCGGATTTTTCCCTTTGGGCCTGGATGAACCTGTTTACTGCCTCCTGACACTTTTGGGTAACATAGTCCATCATACCCTGTACAGACTTGTCTCTGAGGTCTGTGTCCCAAGGTATTTCACTTAGGAAACTTCTCATCTGTTCATAATTCCCCTTTCGGTATGCCAGCCTTTTGATTCCTAGTTCTTTTTGGGGGGAGATAAGTCCTAGCTCTACCAGGTACTCAAAGTTCAATACACTGTGGTCACTCATTCCCAAGGGCGCTTCCATCTTAACTTCCCTTATATCCCATTCATTTAGGGTAAATATCAAATCAAGCATTGCTGGTTCATCTTCTCCTCTCATTCTTGTTGGCTCTTTGGTATGCTGGCTTAGAAAGTTTCTTGTTGCCACGTCCAGCAGCTTAGCTCTCCATGTTTCTGGTCCTCCATGCGGGTCTCTGTTCTTCCAATCTATCTTCCCATGGTTGAAGTCTCCCATAATTAGTAGTCCAGATCCATTCCTGCTAGCAACAGAAGCTGCTCTTTCTATTATGTTAATGGTGGCCATGTTGTTTCTATCATATTCCTGTCTAGGTCTTCTGTCATTTGGTGGTGGATTATATATGACTGCGACTATAATTTTTTTCCCTCCATTTGTTACAGTACCTGCTATGTAGTCACTGAAACCTTCACAGCCCTGAATATCCATCTCCTCAAAATCCCAGCCTTTTCTTACCAGCAGAGCTACACCACCTGTGTGTGTGTGTGTGTGTGTGTGTGTGTGTGTGTGTGTGTGTGTGTGTGTGTGTGTGTGTGTGTGTGTGTGTGTGTGTGTGTGTGTGGTGTGTGTGTGTGTGTGTGTGTGTGTGTGTGTGTGTGGTGTGTGTGTGTGTGTGGTGTGTGTGTGTGTGTGTGTGTGTGTGTGTGTGTGTGTGTGTGTGTGTGTGTGTGTGTGTGTGTGTTTACTAGTTGTGTTTACTAGTTGTGTTTTTGCGGGGGTTGAGCTTTGCTCTTTCGGCCCGCCTCTCAACTGTCAATCAACTGTTTACTAACTACTACTTTTTTTTTTTTTTTTTTTTTTGTTTTTTTTTTTTTTTTTTTTTTTTTCCACACCACACCACACACACACACCCCAGGAAGCAGCCCGTTACAGCTGACTAACTCCCAGGTACCTATTTACTGCTAGGTAACAGGGGCACTTAGGGTGAAAGAAACTTTGCCCATTTGTTTCTGCCTCGTGCGGGAATCGAACCCGCGCCACAGAATTACGAATCCTGCGCGCTATCCACCAGGCTACGAGGCCCCCAAATATATATATATATAACTTTTTAGACACTCAACCCACCAGGAGACTCGAACACTGGCCAACAAGGTGGCAGTTGCATGCTGTATCCACTACGCTATACTTCAAAGCCATAAACAGAGAAACGCCAAATTTCGACTTAGTAAGTGGTCAATCAATATAGTAAATCTAAATTACTTTAGTTTGGGATCGAGCTTAAGGCCCATCAACCTCTGGAAGGTTACTAAAGCCAGCACCACTGAATATTGACCAAAAAAGATTTCGAACTGGTGACCGCGGGAACACCGGGTCCGACCTGCTAGTCTGACCACGACGCTTCCTACGTGTGTGTGTGACGACGCGTGTGTGTGTGTGTGTGTGTGTGTGTGTGTGAAATACAGTGCCAGTGGCCACCTGAGTATACTCACTCACATTGGGATAAATTCTACTGGTTATACTCCGTGAGAAACTACAAACCAAAGCGACGGACTGAAGCTATACACTAGACACCATTACAAGACCAAGTGGAGAGGAAAAAAGTAGACAAAAATAACGAAAAAAAATGTAGAACGAGAAGCGAAACTGAATTAGTAAAAGAGAGAGAAGAGACAGTGAAATAGGACGGGTAAAATTTGTGAAAGATACAGTGAAACCGATGGAAAAACAGCGTGACAGAATCAGTAGGGGACAGTGAGACCATCTCGTTCAGTCCTCTTGAGCAGCTGAGGTCATTGTACAAGCAGGAGTGGATATGTTGCAATGATTCCAAAAGATTCCTGATCAACCAGGCTGTGATTCATACGTGAGGCTGCGAGCAGCCGCGTCCAACAGCCTGGTTGACCAGTCCAGCAACGAGGAGGACTGGTCGAGGACCGGGCCGCGAGGGACGCTAAGCCCCGATATCTCTTTAAGGTAACTTCAAGGTAACGGCCAATCGAGAGCTCAGTGCTGCACGTGACGTCATGAAAATCAAGTTTAGCTCTTGATTATAAGTGATAAGTGACACGACAAAGATAAGTGACTTAGAGTCCTATAAGAAGTATTTAATAACTTCTCGACAGCAGGGGTTGCAAAACTCTGAAATTATACAAGATTTCTCCCAACTTGAGTCTGCACGACCCTCTTGCTTAAGTCTGTACGTCTAAATCCAAACTCAGAAGACCACGTTTCATCACAGTACTGAAGCAACCCCTTACGAAACCTGTGCATCTTTCCTGAATCATGGCGGCATTATGGAATCATGGAACCTTGTACTGCTTCGGGACTCATATCCTGTTGAGCTCCGAAATTGAGCTCATAACCTGATGTAAACTCTGTGAATGAGGAAGGATATACAGTTTACGTATACCTGATGAATCCTCGCCCTGAGGTCAGGATGAACAGGAATGGAGAGAGGAACAGTTGCTGGACGGAGCTGAGGAGAATGGATATCCGTCTTCCTGTCACTTGATGGCTGAAGGATTTTTATAGCGAGTCGATAAAATTGGTCCCTCCCATCTGCCAGTGTTCCTGGTGCTCCTCTCATGAGGAGTGACAGAGAGACAGAGAGGGAATGTGTGAGAATGATTGAGAGTGAGTGAGAGAGAGACAGACAGACATATATTGAGAAATACAAAATTATTGTGACCATTTTGAATCACAAAATTATTTGTGACCCAAATAATTGTGATGCTGTGTCATCTGACACTGATACAGTGTGTCATAACATGCCGATGGTGTAGTGAGGGTGGAGGGAGAGACGGAGAACATGGAGAGGAGTAGAAGTAGAAGGTAGAAGGTAGAGAGTAGCTGTCACCATCCATTCTCAACTCAGTACCTCCAAGACAAGGAATGGAACTTGACTGTGCTTTAAGCAGTTATCAAATGCTAGCATGTATCTGTACATGCAGGATTCTTTAAGTCAATAACCTCAAGAGTGCTCTACACTCTACCTTGCAATATATCAGAAAATCCAAGGTTCAGGGAACACCATTAAAGACAATTTAAACAATAAATTCATCAATGAGATTTAAAATGATATCATAATTGAGGGAATTTAACGTAATGTTTACAATGTCAAGATTAATGTACAATGTTAGTCACCATACAAGACATTGTGTCTGTTCTCTGGAATGTACAGTTCCCTGAGTATTTATGGTGAATACTAAGAGTTAGCTCCACCTACTAAGTAGTTAGCCTCAAGCCATTTACCTACTACGCCTTAACCGGCAGCTTGTTTGAAATACACACCTGGCTACCTGTCTGCAGTTACCTTAGCTTAGCAGAAGCAAGGTCACTTCACACGACCTGACCCCTGGTCAACAAGGGGTCATTAACACCCTAGAGCGGTGACCTTCTAGTTACTGCTGGTCGACAGTCTGGTGCCTCCAGTCCTGCCTTGTCTGACTCACTCTTGTACCATGTAAAATATAATGTAACTAATCACCTTAATGGTGTTAGATGCCGAGGGTGTAGTGAGGGTGTAGTGAGGGTGTAGTGAGTGTAGTGAGAGTGTAGTGACGGTGTAGTGAGGGTGTAGTGAGAGTGTAGTGAGGGTGTAGTGAGGGTGTAGTGAGTGTAGTGAGAGTGTAGTGAGGGTGTAGTGAGGGTGTAGTGAGGGTGTAGTGAGAGTGTAGTGAGGGTGTAGTGAGGGTGTAGTGAGAGTGTAGTGAGGGTGTAGTGAGTGTAGTGAGGGTGTAGTGAGGGTGTAGTGAGGGTGTAGTGAGGGTGTAGTGAGAGTGTAGTGAGAGTGTAGTGAGGGTGTAGTGAGGGTGTAGTGAGGGTGTAGTGAGAGTGTAGTGAGAGTGTTGTGAGGGTGTAGTGAGAGTGTAGTGAGGGTGTAGTGAGAGTGCAGTGAGGCCCCTTTAGCGGGGCCTCGTAGCCTGGTGGATAGCGCGCAGGACTCGTAATTCTGCGGCGCGGGTTCGATTCCCGCACGAGGCAGAAACAAATGGGCCAAGTTTCTTTCACCCTATGCTCCTGTTACCTAGCAGTAAATAGGTACCTGGGTGTTAGTCAGCTGTCACGGGCTGCTTCCTGGGGGTGGAGGCCTGGTCGAGGACCGGGCCGCGGGGACACTAAAGCCCCGAAATCATCTCAAGATAACCTCAAGGGTGTAGTGAGGGTGTAGTGAGGGTGTAGTGAGAGTGTAGTGAGAGTGTAGTGAGGGTGTAGCGAGGGTGTAGTGAGGGCGTAGTGAGGGTGTAGTGAGAGTGTAGTGAGGGTGTAGCGAGGGTGTAGTGAGGGCGTAGTGAGGGTGTAGTGAGAGTGTAGTGAGGGTGTAGTGAGAGTGTAGTGAGGGTGTAGTGAGAGTGTAGTGAGGGTGTAGTGAGAGTGTAGTGAGGGTGTAGTGAGAGTGTAGTGAGGGTGTAGTGAGAGTGTAGTGAGCGTGTAGTGAGGGTGTAGTGAGGGTGTAGTGAGAGTGTAGTGAGGGTGTAGTGAGAGTGTAGTGAGGGTGTAGTGAGGGTGTAGTGAGAGTGTAGTGAGGGTGTAGTGAGAGTGTAGTGAGAGTGTAGTGAGAGTGTAGTGAGGGCGTAGTGAGGGTGTAGTGAGAATGTAGTGAGGGTGTAGTGAGAGTGAAGTGAGGGTGTAGTGAGAGTGTAGTGAGGGTGTAGTGAGAGTGTAGTGAGGATGTAGTGAGAGTGTAGTGAGGGTGTAGTGAGAGTGTAGTGAGGGTGTAGTGAGAGTGTAGTGAGCGTGTAGTGAGGGTGTAGTGAGGGTGTAGTGAGAGTGTAGTGAGGGTGTAGTGAGAGTGTAGTGAGGGCGTAGTGAGGGTGTAGTGAGAATGTAGTGAGGGTGTAGTGAGAGTGAAGTGAGGGTGTAGTGAGGGTGTAGTGAGAGTGTAGTGAGGGTGTAGTGAGAGTGTAGTGAGAGTGTAGTGAGGGTGTAGTGAGGGTGTAGTGAGGGTGTAGTGAGAGTGTAGTGAGGGTGTAGCGAGGGTGTAGTGAGGGCGTAGTGAGGGTGTAGTGAGAGTGCAGTGAGGGTGTAGCGAGGGTGTAGTGAGGGCGTAGTGAGGGTGTAGTGAGAGTGTAGTGAGGGTGTAGTGAGAGTGTAGTGAGAGTGTAGTGAGGGTGTAGTGAGGGTGTAGTGAGAGTGTAGTGAGAGTGTAGTGAGGGCGTAGTGAGGGTGTAGTGAGGGTGTAGTGAGAGTGTAGTGAGGGTGTATTGAGGGTGTAGTGAGAGTGTAGTGAGGGTGTAGTGAGGGTGTAGTGAGGGTGTAGTGAGAGTGTAGTGAGGGTGTAGTGAGGGTGTAGTGAGTGTAGTGAGGGTGTAGTGAGAGTGTAGTGAGAGTGTAGTGAGAGTGTAGTGAGGGTGTAGTGAGAGTGTAGTGAGGGTGTAGGGAGAGTGCAGTGAGAGTGTAGTGAGGGTGTAGTGAGGGTGTAGTGAGGGTGTAGTGAGGGTGTAGTGAGAGTGTAGTGAGAGTGTAGTGAGAGTGTAGTGAGAGTGTAGTGAGGGTGTAGTGAGAGTGTAGTGAGAGTGTAGTGAGAGTGTAGTGAGGGCGTAGTGAGGGTGTAGGGAGAGTGTAGTGAGGGTGTAGTGAGAGTGTAGTGAGAGTGTAGTGAGAGTGTAGTGAGGGTGTAGTGAGAGTGTAGTGAGAGTGTAGTGAGAGTGTAGTGAGGGCGTAGTGAGGGTGTAGGGAGAGTGTAGTGAGGGTGTAGTGAGAGTGTAGTGAGAGTGTAGTGAGAGTGTAGTGAGAGTGTAGTGAGGGCGTAGTGAGGGTGTAGTGAGGGTGTAGTGAGAGTGTAGTGAGGGTGTAGTGAGGGTGTAGTGAGAGTGTAGTGAGGGTGTAGTGAGGGTGTAGTGAGGGTGTAGTGAGAGTGTAGTGAGAGTGTAGTGAGGGTGTAGTGAGAGTGTAGTGAGGGTGTAGTGAGAGTGTAGTGAGAGTGTAGTGAGGGCGTAGTGAGGGTGTAGGGAGAGTGTAGTGAGGGTGTAGTGAGAGTGTAATGAGGGTGTAGTGAGAGTGTAGTGAGAGTGTAGTGAGAGTGTAGTGAGGGTGTAGTGAGGGCGTAGTGAGGGTGTAGTGAGAGTGTAGTGAGGGTGTAGTGAGAGTGTAGTGAGGGTGTAGTGAGAGTGTAGTGAGAGTGTAGTGAGGGTGTAGTGAGGGTGTAGTGAGGGCGTAGTGAGGGTGTAGTGAGAGTGTAGTGAGGGTGTAGTGAGAGTGTAGTGAGAGTGTAGTGAGGGTGTAGTGAGAGTGTAGTGAGAGTGTAGTGAGGGTGTAGTGAGAGTGTAGTGAGAGTGTAGTGAGGGTGTAGTGAGGGTGTAGTGAGGGTGTAGTGAGAGTGTAGTGAGGGTGTAGTGAGAGTGTAGTGAGGGTGTAGTGAGGGTGTAGTGAGGGTGTAGTGAGGGTGTAGTGAGAGTGTAGTGAGGGTGTAGTGAGGGTGTAGTGAGGGTGTAGTGAGAGTGTAGTGAGGGTGTAGTGAGGGTGTAGTGAGGGTGTAGTGAGGGTGTAGTGAGAGTGTAGTGAGGGTGTAGTGAGGGTGTAATGAGAGTGTAGTGAGGGTGTAGTGAGAGTGTAGTGAGAGTGTAGTGAGGGTGTAGTGAGAGTGTAGTGAGGGTGTAGTGAGGGTGTAGTGAGAGTGTAGTGAGAGTGTAGTGAGGGTGTAGTGAGGGTGTAGTGAGGGTGTAGTGAGAGTGTAGTGAGGGTGTAGTGAGAGTGTAGTGAGGGTGTAGTGAGGGTGTAGTGAGGGTGTAGTGAGGGTGTAGTGAGGGTGTAGTGAGAGTGTAGTGAGGGTGTAGTGAGGGTGTAGTGAGAGTGTAGTGAGAGTGTAGTGAGGGTGTAGTGAGGGTGTAGTGAGGGTGTAGTGAGAGTGTAGTGAGGGTGTAGTGAGAGTGTAGTGAGGGTGTAGTGAGGGTGTAGTGAGGGTGTAGTGAGGGTGTAGTGAGAGTGTAGTGAGAGTGTAGTGAGGGTGTAGTGAGGGTGTAGTGAGAGTGTAGTGAGGGTGTAGTGAGGGTGTAGTGAGAGTGTAGTGAGAGTGTAGTGAGGGTGTAGTGAGGGTGTAGTGAGAGTGTAGTGAGGGTGTAGTGAGAGTGTAGTGAGGGTGTAGTGAGAGTGTAGTGAGGGTGTAGTGAGAGTGTAGTGAGGGTGTAGTGAGAGTGTAGTGAGGGTGTAGTGAGAGTGTAGTGAGGGTGTAGTGAGAGTGTAGTGAGGGTGTAGGGAGAGTGTAGTGAGAGTGTAGTGAGGGTGTAGTGAGGGTGTAGTGAGGGTGTAGTGAGGGTGTACCCCCCCCCCCCCCACACACAGGGCGGCTGGAAATAGCCCGATCACTGGTATCAAAGCAACACTCCGCCTCATTATTGCCCTCATCAAAGCCTCTATCTCAGCTTTTATAAGCCTGATCAAAGCTTCCGGCCAAGCTTTTATGATCGTAATTAAATTGAGTGTGAAGAGCTGTTATGAGCCAGAGCTGCCCATCCCGTCACTATCAGGCAGGATTCCAACCCATGAACCAGATCCCAGCTACGAGATGCTTATGTTGTAGATAGAGTAGATATGGGGTGGTTGACCACTGCCACTTATAGCAGTGCCACTGCCACTTATAGCAGTGCCACTGCCACTTATAGCAGTGCCACTGCCACTTATAGCAGTGGTCACATTAACCGTGTCTGGCACTATGAGTGGAGATGGCTGAATGCCTTCGTTATCAACGCCTTATATATCCGGCAAGCAACGCCCCCCCTAGTGACGTCATATACCATATATATAGTCATTTAGGCTTCCAAAGACACAAAGTTCATTTACATTGTAACAATGTAGTGACGCTGGCTCAACATTTGTGCACTTATACCCGAGTGTCCAAGACCAAGTAACTCAAGTAAAAGTTACTTAAGTGTGTGGTGGAGTTCAGAGACGCAAGTTCAATCCCACCGCACTGCCATAATATGCACTCATTGTGAGAGATCACAAGTCAGGTAAAACATCACGCCACCACGAGGCTCTGCTCAATGTACCGGGAAATTAATGAGCTGATTAGCCCAAGTGTGACTTAATGAGGCAGTCGGAGATGGAGTGTCATTAGTCGGTCATTTGGCTGTTGAGGTAATCAGGCAGGTGTGTTAGTGGTGGTAGTTATGGTGGTGACAGTGTTAGTGGTGGTAGTTATGGTGGTAGTTATGGTGGTGACATTGTTAGTGGTGGTAGTTATGGTGGTGACATTGTTAGTGGTGGTAGTTATGGTGGTGACATTGTTAGTGGTGGTAGTTATGGTGATGACAGTGTTAGTGGTGGTAGTTATGGTGGTGACATTGTTAGTGGTGGTAGTTATGGTGGTATTTATGGTGGTGACATTGTTAGTGGTGGTTGTTATGGTGGTAGTTATGGTGGTGACATTGTTAGTGGTGGTAGTTATGGTGGTGACATTGTTAGTGGTGGTAGTTATGGTGGTAGTTATGGTGGTGACATTGTTAGTGGTGGTAGTTATGGTGGTGACATTGTTAGTGGTGGTGGTTATGGTGGTAGTTATGGTGGTGACATTGTTAGTGGTGGTAGTTATGGTGGTAGTTATGGTGGTGACATTGTTAGTGGTGGTAGTTATGGTGGTGACATTGTTAGTGGTGGTAGTTATGGTGGTAGTTATGGTGGTGACATTGTTAGTGGTGGTAGTTATGGTGGTGACAGTGTTAGTGGTGGTAGTTATGGTGGTGACATTGTTAGTGGTGGTAGTTATGGTGGTATTTATGGTGGTGACATTGTTAGTGGTGGTTGTTATGGTGGTAGTTATGGTGGTGACATTGTTAGTGGTGGTAGTTATGGTGGTAGTTATGGTGGTGACATTGTTAGTGGTGGTAGTTATGGTGGTGACATTGTTAGTGGTGGTAGTTATGGTGGTATTTATGGTGGTGACATTGTTAGTGGTGGTTGTTATGGTGGTAGTTATGGTGGTGACATTGTTAGTGGTGGTAGTTATGGTGGTAGTTATGGTGGTGACATTGTTAGTGGTGGTAGTTATGGTGGTAGTTATGGTGGTGACATTGTTAGTGGTGGTAGTTATGGTGGTGACATTGTTAGTGGTGGTAGTTATGGTGGTGACATTGTTAGTGGTGGTAGTTATGGTGGTAGTTATGGTGGTGACATTGTTAGTGGTGGTAGTTATGGTGGTGACATTGTTAGTGGTGGTAGTTATGGTGGTAGTTATGGTGGTGACATTGTTAGTGGTGGTAGTTATGGTGGTGACATTGTTAGTGGTGGTAGTTATGGTGGTAGTTATGGTGGTGACATTGTTAGTGGTGGTAGTTATGGTGGTAGTTATGGTGGTGACATTGTTAGTGGTGGTAGTTATGGTGGTATTTATGGTGGTGACATTGTTAGTGGTGGTAGTTATGGTGGTGACATTGTTAGTGGTGGTGGTTATGGTGGTAGTTATGGTGGTGACATTGTTAGTGGTGGTAGTTATGGTGGTGACATTGTTAGTGGTGGTAGTTATGGTGGTGACAGTGTTAGTGGTGGTAGTTATGGTGGTGACAGTGTTAGTGGTGGTAGTTATGGTGGTAGTTATGGTGGTAGTTATGGTGGTGACATTGTTAGTGGTGGTAGTTATGGTGGTGACAGTGTTAGTGGTGGTAGTTATGGTGGTGACAGTGTTAGTGGTGGTAGTTATGGTGGTAGTTATGGTGGTGACATTGTTAGTGGTGGTAGTTATGGTGGTGACAGTGTTAGTGGTGGTAGTTATGGTGGTAGTTATGGTGGTAGTTATGGTGGTGACATTGTTAGTGGTGGTAGTTATGGTGGTGACAGTGTTAGTGGTGGTAGTTATGGTGGTGACAGTGTTAGTGGTGGTAGTTATGGTGGTGACATTGTTAGTGGTGGTAGTTATGGTGGTGACATTGTTAGTGGTGGTAGTTATGGTGGTGACATTGTTAGTGGTGGTAGTTATGGTGGCAGTTATGGTGGTGACAGTGTTAGTGGTGGTAGTTATGGTGGTGACATTGTTAGTGGTGGTAGTTATGGTGGTGACAGTGTTAGTGGTGGTAGTTATGGTGGTGACAGTGTTAGTGGTGGTAGTTATGGTGGTAGTTATGGTGGTGACAGTGTTAGTGGTGGTAGTTATGGTGGTTACAGTGTTAGTGGTGGTAGTTATGGTGGTGACAGTGTTAGTGGTGGTAGTTATGGTGGTAGTTATGGTGGTGACAGTGTTAGTGGTGGTAGTTATGGTGGTGAAATTGTTAGTGGTGGTAGTTATGGTGGTAGTTATGGTGGTGACAGTGTTAGTGGTGGTAGTTATGGTGGTAGTTATGGTGGTGACAGTGTTAGTGGTGGTAGTTATGGTGGTGAAATTGTTAGTGGTGGTAGTTATGGTGGTAGTTATGGTGGTGACAGTGTTAGTGGTGGAAGTTATGGTGGTTACAGTGTTAGTGGTGGTAGTTATGGTGGTGACAGTGTTAGTGGTGGTAGTTATGGTGGTAGTTATGGTGGTGACAGTGTTAGTGGTGGTAGTTATGGTAGTGACATTGTTAGTGGTGGTAGTTATGGTGGTAGTTATGGTGGTGACATTGTTAGTGGTGGTAGTTATGGTGGTATTTATGGTGGTGACATTGTTAGTGGTGGTAGTTATGGTGGTGACATTGTTAGTGGTGGTGGTTATGGTGGTAGTTATGGTGGTGACATTGTTAGTGGTGGTAGTTATGGTGGTAGTTATGGTGGTGACATTGTTAGTGGTGGTAGTTATGGTGGTAGTTATGGTGGTGACATTGTTAGTGGTGGTAGTTATGGTGGTGACATTGTTAGTGGTGGTAGTTATGGTGGTGACATTGTTAGTGGTGGTAGTTATGGTGGTAGTTATGGTGGTGACAGTGTTAGTGGTGGTAGTTATGGTGGTGACATTGTTAGTGGTGGTAGTTATGGTGGTAGTTATGGTGGTGACAGTGTTAGTGGTGGTAGTTATGGTGGTAGTTATGGTGGTGACAGTGTTAGTGGTGGTAGTTATGGTGGTGACAGTGTTAGTGGTGGTAGTTATGGTGTTGACATTGTTAGTGGTGGTAGTTATGGTAGTGACATTGTTAGTGGTGGTAGTTATGGTGGTGACATTGTTAGTGATGGTAGTTATGGTGGTAGTTATGGTGGTGACAGTGTTAGTGGTGGTAGTTATGGTGGTGACAGTGTTAGTGGTGGTAGTTATGGTGGTAGTTATGGTGGTAGTTATGGTGGTGACAGTGTTAGTGGTGGTAGTTATGGTGGTGACAGTGTTAGTGGTGGTAGTTATGGTGGTGACAGTGTTAGTGGTGGTAGTTATGGTGGTAGTTATGGTGGTGACAGTGTTAGTGGTGGTAGTTATGGTGGTAGTTATGGTGGTAGTTATGGTGGTGACAGTGTTAGTGGTGGTAGTTATGGTGGTGACAGTGTTAGTGGAGGTAGTTATGGTGGTGACAGTGTTAGTGGTGGTAGTTATGGTGGTGACATTGTTAGTGGTGGTAGTTATGGTGGTATTTATGGTGGTGACATTGTTAGTGGTGGTAGTTATGGTGGTAGTTATGGTGGTGACATTGTTAGTGGTGGTAGTTATGGTGGTGACATTGTTAGTGGTGGTAGTTATGGTGGTGACATTGTTAGTGGTGGTAGTTATGGTGGTAGTTATGGTGGTGACAGTGTTAGTGGTGGTAGTTATGGTGGTGACATTGTTAGTGGTGGTAGTTATGGTGGTAGTTATGGTGGTGACAGTGTTAGTGGTGGTAGTTATGGTGGTAGTTATGGTGGTGACATTGTTAGTGGTGGTAGTTATGGTGGTGACATTGTTAGTGGTGGTAGTTATGGTGGTGACAGTGTTAGTGGTGGTAGTTATGGTGGTAGTTATGGTGGTGACATTGTTAGTGGTGGTAGTTATGGTGGTGACATTGTTAGTGGTGGTAGTTATGGTGGTAGTTATGGTGGTGACAGTGTTAGTGGTGGTAGTTATGGTGGTAGTTATGGTGGTAGTTATGGTGGTGACAGTGTTAGTGGTGGTAGTTATGGTGGTGACAGTGTTAGTGGTGGTAGTTATGGTGGTAATTATGGTGGTGACAGTGTTAGTCGTGGTAGTTATGGTGGTGACAGTGTTAGTGGTGGTAGTTATGGTGGTAGTTATGGTGGTGACAGTGTTAGTGGTGGTTATGGTG
>NC_091160.1:40580287-40582787 GCF_040958095.1 Procambarus clarkii | reverse complement strand
AAGATATGATGGATTACATCACGCAGAAGTGCAAGGAAGCAGCAAACAAGTTTGTCCCAGTCCAAAAGGAAAACAGAGAAATGAAGATGAGAAACCCATGGTTTAATCAGAGATGTAGGCTAGCTAAGCAGCAAAGTAAAAGGGCATGGAGAAACTATAGGAATAACAGGACACTGGAGAGCAGAGAAAGATACCAGAATGCCAGGAATGAATATGTCAGGATGAGAAGAGAGGCAGAAAGACAATACGAAAATGACATCGCAAGCAAGGCAAAGACTCAGCCTAAATTGTTGCATAGCCACATCAGGAGAAAAAGAACAGTAAAGGAACAGGTTATGAAATTAAGGATAGGGGCAGAAAGATTCACTACAAACGACAAGGAAGTGTGTGAGGAACTGAATAAGAAATTCCAAGAGGTCTTCACCTTAGAGCAAGGAGAAATTCCAGAAATAAGAAAGGGAATAGCTAACCAGGAACCACTGGATGAGTTTGAGATTACCAGCGGGGAAGTAAGGAAGTGTTTACTAGAGTTGGATGTGACAAAGGCTATAGGCCCAGATGGAATCTCCCCTTGGGTTCTAAAGGAAGGAGCAGAAGAACTGTGCCTGCCACTCTCCATAGTGTATAACAAATCACTGGCAACAGGGGAACTGCCAGAAATTTGGAAAGCAGCTAACGTAGTCCCGATATACTAGAAAGGGGACAGACAGGAGGCACTGAACTACAGGCCAGTGTCCCTAACTTACATACCATGCAAGCTGACGGAGAAGATTGTGAGAAGAAAGCTAGAAAAGCTACATCTGGAACAAAAGAACTTTGTAACACAGCATCAACATGGGTTCAGGGATGGCAAGTCCAGCCTCACAGGGTTACTTGAATTCTACGACCAGGCAACAAAAATCAGACAAGAAAGAGAAGGGTGGGCAGACTGCATATTTTTGGAATGTTAGAAAGCCTTTGATACAGTGCCACACAAGAGGCTAGTGCAAAAGCTGGAGATGCAGGCTGGAGTGAGAGGGAAGGTAATCCGTTGGATACAGGAGTACCTAAGCAACAGGAGACAACGAGTCTGTGTGAGGGGTGAGGTCTCAGATTGGCGAGACGTTACGAGTGGAGTCCCGCAGGGGTCAGTCCTTGGACCTATACTGTTTCTGATGTATGTAAATGATCTTCCAGAAGGTATAGATTCGTTCCTCTCAATGTTTGCTGATGATGCAAAAATTATGAGGAGGATTGAAACTGAGGATGACAGTAGGAGGCTACAAGATGACCTAGACAGACTGAGTGAATGGTCCAACAAATGGCTGTTGAAGTTCAACCCGAGTAAATGCAAAGTAATGAAACTAGGCGGTGGAAACAGGAGGCCAAACACAGGATACAGAATAGGAGATGAAGTACTTAAGGAAACAGACAGAGAGAAAGATCGAGGAGTTGATATCACACCAAACCTGTCTCCTGAAGCCCACATAAAAAGAATTACGTCTGCGGCATATGCGAGGCTGGCTAACATCAGAACAGCGTTCAGGAACCTGTGTAAGGAATCATTCAGAATCTTGTACACCACATATGTAAGACCAATCCTGGAGTATGCGGCCCCAGCATGGAGCCCATACCTTGTCAAGCACAAGACGAAGCTGGAAAAAGTTCAAAGGTATGCCACTAGACTAGTCCCAGAACTACGAGGCATGAGTTACGAGGAAAGACTGCGGGAAATGCACCTTATGACACTGGAAGATAGAAGAGTAAGAGGAGACATGATCACTACCTACAAAATCCTCAGGGGAATCGATCGGGTAGACAAGGATAAACTATTCAACACTGGTGGGACGCGAACAAGGGGACACAGGTGGAAACTGAGTACCCACATGAGCCACAGGGACGTCAGAAGGAACTTTTTCAGTGTCAGAGTAGTTAACGGATGGAATGCATTAGGCAGTGATGTGGTGGAGGCTGACTCCATACACAGTTTCAAGTGTAGATATGATAGAGCCCAATAGGCTCAGGAATCTGTACACCAGTTGATTGACAGTTGAGAGGCGGGACCAAAGAGCCAGAGCTCAACCCCCCGCAAGCACAAATAGGTGAGTACACGAGGGGCCCAAGAGGGTGATGGCAGTTGTTGACTTTTGAAATAATCATATTTAAGAGTAGTTCCGGCCCCTCCCAGATCACCAGAGACCCCCCCCCCCTTCCTAGAATGGAAGGGGGGGGGGAGGGGAGATGGGAAGGCTGTGTGGCCAAAAAGGTCGATAAAGCTTCGCCCCTCACACACATGAGGTGCGCAGTTCGAGCCTCACAGTACCCAGACGAATGAACGTGAATGTGAAGCTATCTTAGTGAAGGTGATCCCCTAAGATGACTCGCCCTTGAGGTTAGGTTATCTTGAGATGATTTCGGGGCTTTAGTGTCCCCGCGGCCCGGTCCTCGACCAGGCCTCCACCCCCAGGAAGCAGCCCGTGACAGCTGACTAACACCCAGGTACCTATTTTACTGCTAGGTA
>NC_091160.1:40547787-40577787 GCF_040958095.1 Procambarus clarkii | reverse complement strand
CATGTCTACTGACAGGTGTGTCATGTCTACTGACAGGTGTGTCATGTCTACTGACAGGTGTGTCATGTCTACTGACAGGTGTGTCATGTCTACTGACAGGTGTCATGTCTACTGACAGGTGTGTCATGTGTACTGACAGGTGTATCTTGTCTACTGACAGGTGTGTCATGTGTACTGACAGGTGTGTCATGTCTACTGACAGGTGTGTCATGTCTACTGACAGGTGTGTCTTGTCTACTGACAGGTGTGTCTTGTCTACTGACAGGTGTGTCATGTCTACTGACAGGCGTGTCTTGTCTACTGACAGGTGTGTCTTGTCTACTGACAGGTGTGTCTTGTCTACTGACAGGTGTGTCATGTCTACTGACAGGTGTGTCTTGTCTACTGACAGGTGTGTCATATCTACTGACAGGTGTGTCTTGTCTACTGACAGGTGTGTCTTGTGTACTGACAGGTGGGTCTTGTGTACTGACAGGTGTGTCTTGTCTATTGACAGGTGTATCTTGTCTACTGACAGGTGTCTTTTGTGTACTGACAGGTGTGTCATGTCTACTGACAGGTGTGTCATGTCTACTGACAGGTGTGTCTTGTCTATTGACAGATGTGTCTTGTCTACTGACAGGTGTGTCTTGTCTACTGACAGGTGTGCCATGTCTACTGACAGGTGTGTTATGTCTACTGACAGGTGTGTCTTGTCTACTGACAGGTGTGTCTTGTCTACTGACAGGTGTGTCTTGTGTACTGACAGGTGTGTCTTGTCTACTGACAGATGTGTCATTTCTACTGACAGGTGTGTCTTGTCTACTGACAGGTGTGTCTTGTGTACTGACAGGTGTGTCTTGTCTACTGACAGGTGTGTTTTGTCTACTGACAGGTGTGTCTTGTCTACTGACAGGTGTGTCATGTCTACTGACAGGTGTGTCATGTCTACTGACAGGTGTGTTTTGTCTACTGACAGGTGTGTCTTGTCTACTGACAGGTGTGTCTTGTCTACTGACAGGTGTGTCTTGTCTACTGACAGGTGTGTCTTGTCTACTGACAGGTGTGTCTTGTCTACTGACAGGTGTGTCTTGTCTACTGTCAGGTGTGTCATGTCTACTGACAGGTGTGTCTTGTCTACTGACAGGTGTGTCTTGTAACATCAGGGAGCAGGTGTGTGGTTGACAGTAATAGCATCTAGACAGTTTATATTCAACAACAACCCGTCCTCGTCTCAAGTCCATTCCATCCAGCGGTCGACCCCACATTCATAAATTAAAAAAAAATCATTCAAAACGGGAATTTTCTCAAATATAAATTAATAATATAATATATTAGCATACTGTGCATATATAGGCATAGGTTAGGTTAGGTGTTTAGGTTCTGTTGGCGATTATTTGTAGTACGTGGGTGAAGCATTTACAGCGTTGTGGTTCGAACACCAGTCGTCAGTGAAGCACTTGTTCGAACGTCAGCAGTTGTGAGTCGTGTGTAAACAGTTTGTCATTCATAAACAGCTGGGGGTTGGCGGGTGGATGGACTCACTTTTGGGTCTTTGTTTGGAGGACGGGCTGGCAACGAGGCAGTTAAGGCTGTTTACAAACAAGGAAGCATCTAGACCAGTTTACAGACAAGGAAGCATCTAGACCAGTTTACAGACAAGGAAGCATCTAGACCAGTTTACAGACAAGGAAGCATCTAGACCAGTTTACAGACAAGGAAGCATCTAGACCAGTTTACAGACAAGGAAGCATCTAGACCAGTTTACAGACAAGGAAGCATCTAGACCAGTTTACAGACAAGGAAGCATCTAGACCAGTTTACAAACAACGAAGCATCTAGACAAATGGTACCCAACGACCCCCCCCCCCTGCTGGACACATGCCTCTAAGCCTACCCAAGCCACCCACCCAGCCCAACCAACCAACACATAGAAAACGGACACCCACCACGCGACAAGATCAGTCCTCCACCTGCCGCGTTCACAAAGGTAATCCGGATATATCAGAGAACATCCGGCCCATCCGGAGGTCTGGTTGGCGCTCGAGGACCAGGGAGTGACCTCCCAGGTCACCCTTTAGTCCTGCAGCCCCATTGGCTCCCGACGGCGTCGTCCAGTGACGTCACGACGGGCGCTAACTACCTGCCACGTGTGACCAATCAGGCGGCAGGTGGTTGGTAGGGGGAATGATGCACAAGCGGGAGAGGACCCGCCACTGGCGATAAATATGAGAGGGAAGAGGTAGATAAATAAGGTAGGGAGGGAGGGAAGAGGTAGATAAATAAGGTAGGGAGAGAGGGAAGAGGTAGATAAATAAGGGAAGGAGGGAGGGAAGAGGTAGAGGGAAGGGATGGTAGACGAAGGGAGGAAGGGAGAAAGTAGTTAAAGGGAGGAGCCACTGAGCCCACACAGACACTCCACAAGGAAAATGAATGAGAGGATTAGTTGCCTTAAGAGCGGACTCTGGGGCTCATGAGAGGCATGGGGGAGGGTGAGAGGCACGAGGGAGGGTGAGAGGCATGAGGGAGGGTGAGAGGCATGAGGGAGGGTGAGAGGCATGAGGGAGTGTGAGAGGCATGAGGGAGGGTGAGAGGCATGAGGGAGGGTGAGAGGCATGAGGGAGTGTGAGAGGCATGAGGGAGTGTGTGAGGCATGAGGGAGTGTGAGAGGCATGAGGGAGTGTGAGAGGCATGAGGGAGGGTGAGAGGCATGAGGGAGGGTGAGAGGCATGAGGGAGGGTGAGAGGCATGAGGGAGGGTGAGAGGCATGAGGGAGTGTGAGAGACATGAGGGAGTGTGTGAGGCATGAGGGAGTGTGAGAGGCATGAGGGAGGGTGAGAGGCATGAGGGAGGGTGAGAGGCATGAGGGAGTGTGAGAGGCATGAGGGAGGGTGAGAGGCATGAGGGAGGGTGAGAGGCATGAGGGAGTGTGTGAGGCATGAGGGAGGGTGAGAGGCATGAGGGAGTGTGTGAGGCATGAGGGAGTGTGAGAGGCATGAGGGAGTGTGAGAGGCATGAGGGAGTGTGAGAGGCACGAGGGAGTGTGAGAGGCATGAGGGAGGGTGAGAGGCATGAGGGAGTGTGTGAGGCATGAGGGAGTGTGAGAGGCATGAGGGAGGGTGAGAGGCATGAGGGAGTGTGTGAGGCATGAGGGAGTGTGAGAGGCATGAGGGAGTGTGAGAGGCATGAGGGAGTGTGAGAGGCATGAGGGAGTGTGAGAGGCATGAGGGAGGGTGAGAGGCATGAGGGAGTGTGTGAGGCATGAGGGAGTGTGAGAGGCATGAGGGAGGGTGAGAGGCATGAGGGAGGGAGAGAGGCATGAGGGAGGGTGAGAGGCATGAGGGAGGGTGTGAGGCATGAGGGAGTGTGAGAGGCATGAGGGAGGGAGAGAGGCATGAGGGAGGGTGAGAGGCATGAGGGAGTGTGTGAGGCATGAGGGAGTGTGAGAGGCATGAGGGAGGGTGAGAGGCATGAGGGAGGGAGAGAGGCATGAGGGAGGGTGAGAGGCATGAGGGAGGGTGTGAGGCATGACCATAGTACCATAGGCGTGTTTACAGCCAGTAATAATAATAAGTATAGTGGGGAACATATATATACCCTATACGGTCCGTCATATATGGATCTCTGCAATGCGGTACATTTACAAATCGACTTTTGCCCTCAGATGTCATATAGGTCATTGTGGTATATGTGGATGGTTAGCATATAGGTGTAGTAGTGGACATGTTCCATATATCTACCCCCTGGTATATCAACCCCCTGGTATATCAACCCCCTGGTATAACAACCCCCTGGTATATAATTTTTTGTCCTCTTGTATCATGACATGCTAACCCAGGTTAGGCTTCAGTGGAAGCCTCACAGATCACAGCTGACTTACCACATGTACCAGAAGCCAACAGTAACAGCTCGGTGTTCCAAGAAGGGCGCAAAGTACCTCTGACGCTGAGTTTGATGATAACATGACAAGAACTCCGGAGATTAATTACTCAACTCACCTGTCAATTATGGGTTGTGAGGCGCGGCCCCTCGGGTACTTCCAGTGAATACACCGGCCCTTCCTCTCCTCCACTCTCTCTCTCTCTTCTCCTCCGCCTCATCTCCCCGGGGAGGTGGGGTGAGGAAGAGAGAGAGAGAGAGAGAGAGAGAGAGAGAGAGAGAGAGAGAGAGAGAGAGAGAGAGAGAGAGAGAGAGAGAGAGAGAGAGAGAGACAGAGACAGAGACAGAGACAGAGAAAGAGAGAGAGAGAGAGAGAGAGAGAGAGAGAGAGAGAGAGAGAGAGAGAGAGAGAGAGAGAGAGACAGACAGACAGACAGAGACAGAGAGAGAGGGAGAGAGAGAGAGAGAGGCCCCCTACAGTGTTAAGCCAGACCCCCACCAAGCACCAACACAAACAGCTCACTGGGTCAGCCACACCAGGACATATAAGGCACCAATAGACACCGTGAAGGCTCTCTCACCACACTCCCCCGCCCGCCGGCAAGATGCCAACTCCCCCCTCAGAATATAGTGGTAGTTAAGACGGTGGTTGACCCGCAGGGCTGGTAGTTAGCGGTAGGTAGATGGTAGATGAACAGTAGTTACCCTCGGGTGGTGGTAGTTGGGTAGTTAAGGTGGTAGTTAGAGTGGTGGTAGAGTGAGGGGGGGGAGGGTGCCACACAGTCAGACGGCACCAGTATGGATCAATAGCGTGGCACCAGACCCTCCCACACACACGCCACTATCACCCTTACACCCATAGTCAATAAGGCTCTTTATCCCCTCCCTCTCCTGGCCCCCAGGTCGGGCCACCCCTCGGTACGCCTGCCATAGGTGCCAGTCTCCCGTGCCCGGGCACGCCGGCCCATGACGGAGGCGGTTAGGCACTCTGGTCATTAGCAACAAGATGTTAGCAACCTCCTGGACATGTTGTGTCCTGCCACACCCTGTTGGTTGTTGTGTCCTGCCACACCCTGTTGGTTGTGTCCTGCCACACCCTGTTGGTTGTGTCCTGCCACACCCTGTTGGTTGTGTCCTGCCACACCCTGTTGGTTGTGTCCCTGCCACACCCTGTTGGTTGTTGTGTCCCTGCCACACCCTGTTGGTTGTGTCCCTGCCACACCCTGTTGGTTGTGTCCTGCCACACCCTGTTGGTTGTTGTGTCCTGCCACACCTGTTGGTTGTGTCCTGCCACACCCTGTTGGTTGTGTCCTGCCACACCTGTTGGTTGTGTCCTGCCACACCCTGTTGGTTGTTGTGTCCTGCCACACCCTGTTGGTTGTGTCCTGCCACACCCTGTTGGTTGTGTCCTGCCACACCCTGTTGGTTGTTGTGTCCTGCCACACCCTGTTGGTTGTGTCCTGCCACACCCTGTTGGTTGTATCCTGCCACACCCTGTTGGTTGTGTCCTGCCACACCCTGTTGGTTGTTGTGTCCTGCCACACCCTGTTGGTTGTGTCCTGCCACACCCCCTGCCACACCCTGTTGGTTGTGTCCTGCCACACCCTGTTGGTTGTTGTGTCCTGCCACACCCTGTTGGTTGTGTCCTGCCACACCCTGTTGGTTGTTGTGTCCTGCCACACCCTGTTGGTTGTGTCCTGCCACACCCTGTTGGTTGTGTCCTGCCACACCCTGTTGGTTGTGTCCTGCCACACCCTGTTGGTTGTTGTGTCCTGCCACACCCTGTTGGTTGTTGTGTCCTGCCTACACCCTGTTGGTTGTGTCCTGCCACACCCTGTTGGTTGTGTTCCTGCCACACCCTGTTGGTTGTTGTGTCCTGCCACACCCTGTTGGTTGTGTCCTGCACACCCTGTTGGTTGTGTCCTGCCACACCCTGTTGGTTGTGTCCTGCCACACCCTGTTGGTTGTTGTGTTCTGCCACACCCTGTTGGTTGTGTCCTGTCACACCCTGTTGGTTGTGTCCTGCCACACCCTGTTGGTTGTGTCCTGCCACACCCTGTTGGTTGTCCTGCCACACCCTGTTGGTTGTGTCCTGCCACACCCTGTTGGTTGTGTCCTGCCACACCCTGTTGGTTGTGTCCTGCCACACCCTGTTGGTTGTTGTGTCCTGCCACACCCTGTTGGTTGTGTCCTGCCACACCCTGTTGGTTGTGTCCTGCCACACCCTGTTGGTTGTGTCCTGCCACACCCTGTTGGTTGTTGTGTCCTGCCACACCCTGTTGGTTGTTGTGTCCTGCCACACCCTGTTGGTTGTGTCCTGCCACACCCTGTTGGTTGTTGTGTCCTGCCACACCCTGTTGGTTGTTGTGCCCTGCCACACCCTGTTGGTTGTGTCCTGCCACACCCTGTTGGTTGTTGTGTCCTGCCACACCCTGTTGGTTGTGTCCTGCCACACCCTGTGGTTGTGGCCTGCCACACCTGTTGCGTATGTGTCCTGGCACCACCCTGTTGGTTGTGTCCTGCCACACCCTGTTGGTTGTGTCTGCCACACATGTTGGTTGTGTCCGCCACACCCTGTTGAGTGAGTCTGCCACACCCTGTGGTGGTTGTGTCCTGCAACACCCTGTTGGTGTTGTGTCCTTGCCCACACCCTGTTGGTGTTGGTCCTGAACACACCCTGTTGGTTGTTGTGTCACTGCCACACCCTGTTGGTTGTGTTCCTGCCACACCTGTTGGTTGTTGGTCCTGCCACACATTGTTGGGTGTTGTGCCCCTGTTTACACCTGTTGGTTGGTAACCTGCCACACCCTGTGGTTTGTGTCCGCAACACCCTGTTGGTTGTGTACTGCTTTCACACCCGTTGGTTGTTGTGCCCTGCTACACCCTGTGGTGTTTTCCTGCCAAACCCTGTTGTGGGTCCCGCCACACCCCCTGTTGGTTGTTGTGTCCTGCACACCCTGTGGTTGTGTCCCCACACCATGTTGGTTGTGTCCTGCCACACCCTGTTGGTTGTGTGTCCGCCACACCCTGTTGGTTGCTTGTGTCCTGCCACCCCTGTTGGTTGTGTCATGCCACACCCTGTCGGTTCTGTCCTGCCACACCCTGTTGGTTGTTGTGTCCTGCCACACCCTGTTGGTTGTGTCCTGCCACACCCTGTTGGTTGTGTCCTGCCACACCCTGTTGGTTGTGTCCTGCCACACCCTGTTGGTTGTTGTGTCCTGCCACACCCTGTTGGTTGTGTCCTGCCACACCCTGTTGGTTGTGTCCTGCCACACCCTGTTGGTTGTTGTGTCCTGCCACACCCTGTTGGTTGTTGTGTCCTGCCACACCCTGTTGGTTGTTGTGTCCTGCCACACCCTGTTGGTTGTTGTGTCCTGCCACACCCTGTTGGTTGTGTCCTGCCACACCCTGTTGGTTGTGTCCTGCCACACCCTGTTGGTTGTTTGTCCTGCCACACCCTGTTGGTTGTGTCCTGCCACACCCTGTTGGTTGTGTCCTGCCACACCCTGTTGGTTGTGTCCTGCCACACCCTGTTGGTTGTTGTGTCCTGCCACACCCTGTTGGTTGTTGTCCTGCCACACCCTGTTGGTGTTGTGTCCTGCCACACCCTGTGGGTTGTGTCCTGCCCACACCCTGTGGGTTGTGTCCTGCCACACCCTGTTGGTTGTTGTGTCCTGCCACACCCTGTTGGTTGTTGTGTCCTGCCACACCCTGTTGGTTGTGTCCTGCCACACCCTGTTGGTTCTGTCCTGCCACACCCTGTTGGTTGTTGTGTCCTGCCACACCCTGTTGGTTGTGTCCTGCCACACCCTGTCGGTTCTGTCCTGCCACACCCTGTTGGTTGTTGTGTCCTGCCACACCCTGTTGGTTGTGTCCTGCCACACCCTGTTGGTTGTGTCCTGCCACACCCTGTTGGTTGTGTCCTGTCACACCCTGTTGGTTGTGTCCTGCCACACCCTGTAGGTTGTGTCCTGCCACACCCTGTTGGTTGTGTCCTGCCACACCCTGTAGGTTGTGTCCTGCCACACCCTGTTGGTTGTGTCCTGCCACACCCTGTAGGTTGTGTCCTGCCACACCCTGTTGGTTGTGTCCTGCCACACCCTGTTGGTTGTGTCCTGCCACACCCTGTTGGTTGTGTCCTGCCACACCCTGTTGGTTGTGTCCTGCCACACCCTGTTGGTTGTGTCCTGTCACACCCTGTTGGTTGTGTCCTGCCACACCCTGTTGGTTGTGTCCTGTCACACCCTGTTGGTTGTGTCCTGCCACACCCTGTTGGTTGTGTCCTGCCACACCCTGTTGGTTGTGTCCTGTCACACCCTGTTGGTTGTGTCCTGCCACACCCTGTTGGTTGTGTCCTGTCACACCCTGTAGGTTGTGTCCTGCCACACCCTGTTGGTTGTGTCCTGCCACACCCTGTTGGTTGTGTCCTGCCACACCCTGTTGGTTGTGTCCTGCCACACCCTGTTGGTTGTGTCCTGCCACACCCTGTTGGTTGTGTCCTGCCACACCCTGTTGGTTGTGTCCTGCCACACCCTGTTGGTTGTGTCCTGCCACACCCTGTAGGTTGTGTCCTGCCACACCCTGTTGGTTGTTGTGTCCTGCCACACCCTGTTGGTTGTTGTGTCCTGCCACACCCTGTTGGTTGTTGTGTCCTGCCACACCCTGTTGGTTGTTGTGTCCTGCCACACCCTGTTGGTTGTTGTGTCCTGCCACACCCTGTTGGTTGTTGTGTCCTGCCACACCCTGTTGGTTGTTGTGTCCTCCACACCCTGTTGGTTGTTGTCCTGCCACACCCTGTTGGTTGTTGTCCTGCCACACCCTGTTGGTTGTTGTGTCCTGCCACACCCTGTTGGTTGTTGTGTCCTGCCACACCCTGTTGGTTGTGTCCTGCCACACCCTGTGGTTGTTGTGTCCTGCCACACCCTGTTGGTTGTGTCCTGCCACACCCTGTTGGTTGTGTCCTGCCACACCCTGTTGGTTGTGTCCTGCCACACCCTGTTGGTTGTTGTGTCCTGCACACCCTGTTGGTTGTGTCCTGCCACACCTGTTGGTTGTGTCCTGCCACACCCTGTTGGTTGTGTCCTGCCACACCCTGTTGGTTGTTGTGTCCTGCCACACCCTGTTGGTTGTGTCCTGCCACACCCTGTTGGTTGTTGTGTCCTGCCACACCCTGTTGGTTGTGTCCTGCCACACCCTGTTGGTTGTGTCCTG
Source organism: Procambarus clarkii (assembly GCF_040958095.1). Classification (NCBI taxonomy): domain Eukaryota; kingdom Metazoa; phylum Arthropoda; class Malacostraca; order Decapoda; family Cambaridae; genus Procambarus; species Procambarus clarkii. The sequence continues at coordinate 40,568,718 of NC_091160.1, read as the reverse complement.
CCACACCCTGTTGGTTGTGTCCTGCCACCACCCTGTTGGTTGTGTCCTGCCACACCCTGTTGGTTGTGTCCTGCCACACCCTGTTGTTGTTGTGTCCTGCCACACCCTGTTGGTTGTGTCCTGCCACACCCTGTTGGTTGTTGTCCTGCCACACCCTGTTGGTTGTGTCCTGCCACACCCTGTTGGTTGTGTCCTGCCACACCCTGTTGGTTGTGTCCTGCCACACCCTGTAGGTTGTGTCCTGCCACACCCTGTTGGTTGTTGTGTCCTGCCACACCCTGTTGGTTGTGTCCTGCCACACCCTGTTGGTTGTGTCCTGCCACACCCTGTTGGTTGTTGTGTCCTGCCACACCCTGTTGGTTGTGTCCTGCCACACCCTGTTGGTTGTGTCCTGCCACACCCTGTTGGTTGTTGTGTCCTGCCACACTCTGTTGGTTGTTGTGTCCTGCCACACCCTGTTGGTTGTGTCCTGCCACACCCTGTTGGTTGTGTCCTGCCACACCCTGTTGGTTGTGTCCTGCCACACCCTGTTGGTTGTGTCCTGCCACACCCTGTTGGTTGTTGTGTCCTGCCACACCCTGTTGGTTGTGTCCTGCCACACCCTGTTGGTTGTGTCCTGCCACACCCTGTTGGTTGTGTCCTGCCACACCCTGTTGGTTGTTGTGTCCTGCCACACCCTGTTGGTTGTGTCCTGCACACCCTGTTAGTTGTGTCCTGCCACACCCTGTTGGTTGTGTCCTGCCACACCCTGTTGGTTGTGTCCTGCCACACCCTGTTGGTTGTTGTGTCCTGCCACACCCTGTTGGTTGTTGTGTCCTGCCACACCCTGTTGGTTGTTGTGTCCTGCCACACCCTGTTGGTTGTTGTGTCCTGCCACACCCTGTTGGTTGTTGTGTCCTGCCACACCCTGTTGGTTGTGTCCTGCCACACCCTGTTGGTGTGTTGTTGTCCTGCCACACCCTGTTGGTTGTGTCCTGCCACACCCTGTTGGTTGTGTCCTGCCACACCCTGTTGGTTGTTCCTGCCACACCCTGTTGGTTGTTGTGTCCTGCCACACCCTGTTGGTTGTGTCCTGCCACACCCTGTTGGTTGTGTCCTGCCACACCCTGTTGGTTGTTGTGTCCTGCCACACCCTGTTGGTTGTTGTGTCCTGCCACACCCTGTTGGTTGTGTCCTGCCACACCCTGTTGGTTGTGTCCTGCCACACCCTGTTGGTTGTTGTGTCCTGCCACACCCTGTTGGTTGTGTGTCCTGCCACACCCTGTTGGTTGTTGTCCTGCCACACCCTGTTGGTTGTGTCCTGCCACACCCTGTTGGTTGTTGTGTCCTGCCACACCCTGTTGGTTGTGTCCTGCCACACCCTGTTGGTTTTGTGTCCTGCACACCCTGTTGGTTGTGTCCTGCCACACCCTGTTAGGTTGTTGTGTCCTGCCACACCCTGTTGGTTGTTGTTCCGCCACACCCTGTTGGGTTGTGTCCTGCCACACCCTGTTGGTTGTGTCCTGCCACACCCTGTTGGTTGTTTTTCCTGCCACACCCTGTTGGTTGTGTCTGCCACACCCTGTTGGTTGTGTCCTGCCACACCCTGTTGGTTGTGTCCTGCCACACCCTGTTTGGTTGTGTCCTGCACACCCTGTTTGGTTGTGTCCTGCCACACCCTGTTGGTTGTGTAAGCCACACCTGTTGGTTGGCCTGGCCACACCCTGTTGGTTTGTGTCCTGCCACACCCTGTTGGTTGTGTCCTGCCACACCCTGTTGGTTGTGTCCTGCCACACCCTGTTGGTTGTGTCCTGCCACACCCTGTTGGTTGTGTCCTGCACACCCTGTTGGTTGTGTCCTGCCACACCCTGTTGGTTGTTGTGTCCTGCCACACCCTGTTGGTTGTTGTGTCATGCACACCCTGTTGGTTGTGTCCTGCCACACCCTGTTGGTTGTTGTGTCCCTGCCACACCCTGTTGGTTGTTGTCCTGCCTCACCCTGTTGGTTGTTGTGTCCTGCCACACCCTGTTGGTTGTTGTGTCCTGCCACACCCTGTTGGTTGTTGTGTCCTGCCACACCCTGTTGGTTGTGTCCTGCCACACCCTGTTGGTTGTGTCCTGCCACACCCTGTTGGTTGTGTCCTGCCACACCCTGTTGGTTGTTGTGTCCTGCCACACCCTGTTGGTTGTGTCCTGCCACACCCTGTTGGTTGTGTCCTGCCACACCCTGTTGGTTGTTGTGTCCTGCCACACCCTGTTGGTTGTTGTGTCCTGCCACACCCTGTTGGTTGTGTCCTGCCACACCCTGTTGGTTGTGTCCTGCCACACCCTGTTGGTTGTTGTGTCCTGCCACACCCTGTTGGTTGTGTCCTGCCACACCCTGTTGGTTGTGTCCTGCCACACCCTGTTGGTTGTGTCCTGCCACACCCTGTTGGTTGTTGTGTCCTGCCACACCCTGTTGGTTGTGTCCTGCCACACCCTGTTGGTTGTTGTGTCCTGCCACACCCTGTTGGTTGTGTCCTGCCACACCCTGTTGGTTGTTGTGTCCTGCCACACCCTGTTGGTTGTGTCCTGCCACACCCTGTTGGTTGTTGTGTCCTGCCACACCCTGTTGGTTGTGTCCTGCCACACCCTGTTGGTTGTTGTGTCCTGCCACACCCTGTTGGTTGTTGTGTCCTGCCACACCCTGTTGGTTGTTGTGTCCTGCCACACCCTGTTGGTTGTGTCCTGCCACACCCTGTTGGTTGTGTCCTGCCACACCCTGTTGGTTGTGTCCTGCCACACCCTGTTGGTTGTGTCCTGCCACACCCTGTTGGTTGTGTCCTGCCACACCCTGTTGGTTGTGTCCTGCCACACCCTGTTGGTTGTTGTGTCCTGCCACACCCTGTTGGTTGTGTCCTGCCACACCCTGTTGGTTGTGTCCTGCCACACCCTGTTGGTTGTGTCCTGCCACACCCTGTTGGTTAGTTGTGTCCTGCCACACCCTGTTGGTTGTTGTGTCCTGTCACACCCTGTTAGTTGTGTCCTGCCACACCCTGTTGGTTGTGTCCTGCCACACCCTGTTGGTTGTGTCCTGCCACACCCTGTTGGTTGTTGTGTCCTGTCCACACCCTGTTGATTGTGTCCTGCCACACCCTGTTGGTTGTTGTGTCCTGCCACACTCTGTTGGTTGTGTCCTGCCACACCCTGTTGGTTGTGTCCTGCCACACCCTGTTGGTTGTGTCCTGCCACACCCTGTTGGTTGTATCCTGCCACACCCTGTTGGTTGTGTCCTGCCACACCCTGTTGGTTGTTGTGTCCTGCCACACCCTGTTGGTTGTTGTGTCCTGCCACACCCTGTTGGTTGTGTCCTGCCACACCCTGTTGGTTGTGTCCTGCCACACCCTGTTGGTTGTGTCCTGCCACACCCTGTTGGTTGTTGTGTCCTGCCATACCCTGTTGGTTGTTGTGTCCTGTCACACCCTGTTGGTTGTGTCCTGCCACACCCTGTTGGTTGTGTCCTGCCACACCCTGTTGGTTGTGTCCTGCCACACCCTGTTGGTTGTTGTGTCCTGCCACACCCTGTTGGTTGTGTCCTGCCACACCCTGTTGGTTGTGTCCTGCCACACCCTGTAGGTTGTTGTGTCCGGCCACACCCTGTTGGTTGTGTCCTGCCACACCCTGTTGGTTGTGTCCTGCCACACCCTGTTGGTTGTTGTGTCCTGCCACACCCTGTTGGCTGTTGTGTCCTGTCACACCCTGTTGGTTGTGTCCTGCCACACCCTGTTGATTGTGTCCTGCCACACCCTGTTGGTTGTTGTGTCCTGCCACACCCTGTTGGTTGTGTCCTGCCACACCCTGTTGGTTGTGTCCTGCCACACCCTGTTGGTTGTTGTGTCCTGCCACACCCTGTTGGTTGTTGTGTCCTGCCACACCCTGTTGGTTGTGTCCTGCCACACCCTGTTGGTTGTGTCCTGCCACACCCTGTTGGTTGTTGTGTCCTGCCACACCCTGTTGGTTGTTGTGTCCTGCCACACCCTGTTGGTTGTGTCCTGCCACACCCTGTTGGTTGTTGTGTCCTGTCACACCCTGTTGGTTGTGTCCTGCCACACCCTGTTGATTGTGTCCTGCCACACCCTGTTGGTTGTTGTGTCCTGCCACACCCTGTTGGTTGTGTCCTGCCACACCCTGTTGATTGTGTCCTGCCACACCCTGTTGGTTGTGTCCTGCCACACCCTGTTGGTTGTTGTGTCCTGCCACACCCTGTTGGTTGTGTCCTGCCACACCCTGTTGATTGTGTCCTGCCACACCCTGTTGGTTGTGTCCTGCCACACCCTGTTGGTTGTGTCCTGCCACACCCTGTTGGTTGTGTCCTGCCACACCCTGTTGGTTGTTGTGTCCTGCCACACCCTGTTGGTTGTGTCCTGCCACACCCTGTTGGTTGTGTCCTGCCACACCCTGTTGGTTGTGTCCTGCCACACCCTGTTGGTTGTGTCCTGCCACACCCTGTTGGTTGTGTCCTGCCACACCCTGTTGGTTGTTGTTTCCTGCCACACCCTGTTGGTTGTGTCCTGCCACACCCTGTTGGTTGTGTCCTGCCACACCCTGTTGGTTGTGTCCTGCCACACCCTGTTGGTTGTGTCCTGCCACACCCTGTAGGTTGTGTCCTGCCACACCCTGTTGGTTGTGTCCTGCCACACCCTGTTGGTTGTGTCCTGCCACACCCTGTTGGTTGTTGTTTCCTGCCACACCCTGTTGGTTGTGTCCTGCCACACCCTGTTGGTTGTGTCCTGCCACACCCTGTTGGTTGTGTCCTGCCACACCCTGTTGGTTGTGTCCTGCCACACCCTGTTGGTTGTGTCCTGCCACACCCTGTTGGTTGTGTCCTGCCACACCCTGTTGGTTGTGTCCTGCCACACCCTGTTGGTTGTGTCCTGCCACACTCTGTTGGTTGTGTCCTGCCACACCCTGTTGGTTGTGTCCTGTCACACCCTGTTGGTTGTATCCTTGTCCCTATTGTTATAACCTTACACTTACTCCTATTGAATTCCAGTAGCCATTTTTCGACCAACTCTGCAATTTGTATATAATTATACGATATTGTCGTGGATGACACCGTTCAAGGTTTGTCTAGACACCCCAAGTAGTTACTGGCCGGACCCTGCGGCGCTTAACCCGACAGACTAAGTGACGCAGATATCTGTGTCTGTGTAGGACGGACCACTAGACACAGCTCTCTGTGTCTCTGTCTCTCTTCTCTATGAAAAAAGAAGGGAGAGGGGGACATGATAGGAACGTATAAAATACTCAGGGGACTGACAGAGTGGACATAGATGAAATGTTCATACGGAATAGTAACAGAACGAGGGGACATGGGTGGAAGCTTGAAACTCAGATGAGTCACAGAGATGTTAGGAAGTTTTCTTTTAGCGTGAGAGTAGTGGGGAAATGGAATGCACTTCAGGAACAGGTTGTGGAAGCAAATACTATTCATACTTTTAAAACTAGGTATGATAGGGAAATGGGACAGGAGTCATTGCTGTAAACAACCGATGCTCGAAAGGCGGGATCCAAGAGTCAATGCTCGATCCTGCAAGCACAAATAGTTGAGTAAACACGCACACACACACACACACACACACACACACACATACACACACACACACACACACACACACACACACACACACACACACACACACACACACACACACACACACACACACACACACACACACGCACAGACACACACACACACACACACACACACACACACACACACACACACACACACACACACACACACACACGCACACACACACCTGGAGAGCATTGGGTTTGTAAACAAGCACCAACATGGGTTCTGGACAGGGAAATCATGCCTAACAAACCTTTTAGAATTCTATGATAAAGTAACAAGGATAAGGCAGGACAGAGAAGGCTGGGCAGACTGCATATTTCTTGACTGCCAAAAGGCCTTTGATACAGTACCGCACATGAGACTGCTATACAAACTTGAGAGGCAGGCAGGAGTAAGCGGAAAGGCCCTAGCATGGGTGAAGAACTACCTAACAGGAAGGAGCCAGAGGGTAATGGTAAGGGGCGAGAAGTCGGACTGGCGAACAGTAACAAGTGGAGTACCTCAAGGATCGGTGCTGGGACCAATCCTCTTTCTAATTTACGTAAATGATATGTTTACAGGAGTGGAATCCTACATGTCAATGTTTGCGGATGACGCAAAGTTTATGAGAAGAGTTGTGACAGACGAGGATTGTAGGATCCTTCAAGAGGACTTAAACAGGTTGCAGAGATGATCAGGGAAATGGCTACTGGAGTTCAACACCAGTAAATGTAAAGTTATGGAAATGGGATCAGGTGACAGGAGACCAAAGGGACAGTACACAATGAAGGGGAACTGCCTACCTGTAACGATTCGAGAAAGAGACCTGGGAGTGGACGTAACACCTAATCTAACTCCTGAGGCACATATAAATAACGACAGCAGCGTACTCTACACTGGCGAAAATTAGAACTTCATTCAGAAACCTAAATGAGGAGGCTTTTAGGGCGCTTTACACTGCCTACGTGAGACCCGTCTTAGAGTATGCCGCGCCATCATGGAGCCCCCACCTGAAGAAACACATAAAGAAACTGGAGAAGGTTCAGAGGTTTGCGACGAGGCTTGTCCCAGAGTTACGAGGGATGGGATATGAAGAGCGTCTGAAGGAACTGAACCTTACGACACTAGAGAAAAGAAGGGAGAGAGGAGATATGATAGGGACATATAAAATACTCAGGGGAATTGACAAAGTGGAAATAGATGAGATGTTCACACGTAATAATAACAGAACGAGGGGACATAGGTGGAAACTGGAAACTCAGATGAGTCACAGAGATGTTAGGAAGTTTTCTTTTAGCGTGAGAGTAGTGGAAAATGGAATGCACTTGGGGAACAGGTTGTGGAAGCAAATACTATTCATACTTTTAAAACTAGGTATGATAGGGAAATGGGACAGGAGTCATTGCTGTAAACAACCGATGGCTGGAAAGGCGGGATCCAAGAGCCAATGCTCGATCCTGCAGACACAACTAGGTGAGTATAACTAGGTGAGTACAAACCATTCCCAGAGCAACAAGGGGGTGATTAATTACCTCTGACCTTACTAACCTTATTAAGCTGCCCCTGTCTTCCCCTTCCCTTTATCTCTCCCTTTACTACATCTTTCCCTCTCTCTCTCTCCTCATCTTTCCCTTCACCTCCTCTATCTCTCTCTTTATCTCCCAATTCCTGTAATCATTTATTTTTTATGTTTCTTGTTCTATCACGATTAAGAAAGTTTGAGTCGTATCCTGAGGTTATCTTGAGATGATTTCGGGGCTTTAGTGTCCCCGCGGCCCGGTCCTCGATCAGGCCTCCACCCCTAGGAAGCAGCCCGTGACAGCTGACTAACACCCAGGTACCTATTTTACTGCTAGGTAACAGGGGCATAGGGTGAAAGAAACTCTGCCCATTGTTTCTCGCCGGCGCCCGGGAACGAACCCAGGACCACAGGATCACAAGTCCAGTGTGCTGTCCACTCGGCCGACCGGCTCCCCTAAAACCTCCTTGACAAAGTTTGTGAAATAAAGAGATAATAATGCTGACTTTGGTCCACCATGCTGCTGGTGGCAGTAATAATGTTGACTGTGGGCCCATTACCCCATAGATAACACTCCATGTAGGTAACACCCCATGTAGGTAACACCCCATGTAGGTAACACTCCATGTAGGTAACACCCCATGTAGGTAACACCCCATGTAGGTAACACCCCATGTAGGTAACACTCCATGTAGGTAACACCCCATGTAGGTAACACCCCATGTAGGTAACACCCCATGTAGGTAACACCCCATGTAGGTAACACCCCATGTAGGTAACAACCCAAGTAGGTAACACCCCATGTAGGTAACACCCTATGTAGGTAACACCCCATGTAGGTAACACCCGATGTAGGTAACACCCCATGTAGGTAACACCCGATGTTGGTAACACCCGATGTAGGTAACACCCGATGTAGGTAACACCCCATGTGGGTAACACCCCATATAGGTAACACCCCATGTAGGTAACACCCCATATAGGTAACAACCCATGTAGGTAACACCCCATGTAGGTAACACCCCATGTAGGTAACACCCCATGTAGGTAAGACCCTATGTAGGTAACACCCCATGTAGGTAACACCCCATGTAGGTAAGACCCCATGTAGGTAACACCCCATGTAAGTAACACCCCATGTAGGTAACACCCCATGTAGGTAACACCCCATGTAGGTAACAACCCATGTAGGTAACAACCCATGTAGGTAACACCCCATGTAGGTAACACCCCATGTAGGTAACACCCCATGTAGGTAACAACCCATGTAGGTAACACCCCATGTAGGTAACACCCAATGTAGGTAACACCCCATGTAGGTAACACCCCATGTAGGTAACACCCAATGTAGGTAACAACCCATGTAGGTAACACCCCATGTAGGTAACACCCCATGTAGGTAACAACCCATGTAGGTAACACCCAATGTGGGCAACAAGCCCTCCTTTACTAAGACAAAAGTCTGTATAAGAGACCAGTAAGACGGCAACACCACTGTTATTGTTTACGTGAGTCAGCTGAGAGCGCCACGTGGTCCTAATGCGCCTATTACACCTACTCTACCACTGTTATTGTTTACGTGAGTCAGCTGAGAGCGCCACGTGGTCCTAATGCGCCTATTACACCTACTCTACCACTGTTATTGTTTACGTGAGTCAGCTGAGAGCGCCACGTGGTCCTAATGCGCCTATTACACCTACTCTACCACTGTTATTGTTTACGTGAGTCAGCTGAGAGCGCCACGTGGTCCTAATGCGCCTATTACACCTACTCTACCACTGTTATTGTTTACGTGAGTCAGCTGAGAGCGCCACGTGGTCCTAATGCGCCTATTACACCTACTCTACCACTGTTATTGTTTACGTGAGTCAGCTGAGAGCGCCACGTGGTCCTAATGCGCCTATTACACCTACTCTACCATTCATGCCACGAGCTCCCTTGCCCAATATCATTTGCAGTTTCTTCATGCCAAGAAATGCACCCTAATTGCCTATTGCATTCCTATTAAACACGCATTTGGAACGCGATACGAACATTATGTTGGTTGTCGGAAAATTTGGCTTGGGGCGAGGGTAATTGTGTTTACATTTCTGGTTTTAAAGTGTCGTTCTTGTATTTTATTTTGTCGTTCTTGGATTTTATTTTGTTCTTGTATTTTATCCTGTCATTCTTGGATTTTATTTTGTTCGTGTATTTTATCGTGTCGTATTTTGTATTTTATTTTGTCGTTCTTGTATTTTATTTTGTCGTTCTTGTATTTATTTTGTCGTTCTTGTATTTTATTTTGTCGTTCTTGTATTTTATTTTGTCGTTCTTGTATTTTATTTTGTCGTTCCTGTATTTTATCTTGTCGTTCTTGTATTTTATTTTGTCGTTCTTGTATTTTATTTTGTCGTTCTTGTATTTTATCTTGTCGTTCTTGTATTTTATCTTGTCGTTCTTGTATTTTATTTTGTCGCTCTTGTATTTTATTTTGTCGTTCTTGTATTTTATCTTGTCGTTCCTGTATTTATTTTGTCGTTCCTGTATTTTATCTTGTCGTTCTTGTATTTATTTTGTCGTTCTTGTATTTATTTTGTCGTTCTTGTATTTATTTTGTCGTTCCTGTATTTTATCTTGTCGTTCTTGTATTTATTTTGTCGTTCTTGGATTTTATTTTGTTCGTGTATTTTATCGTGTCGTATTTTGTATTTTATTTTGTCGTTCTTGTATTTTATTTTGTCGTTCTTGTATTTATTTTGTCGTTCTTGTATTTATTTTGTCGTTCCTGTATTTTATCTTGTCGTTCTTGTATTTTATCTTGTCGTTCTTGTATTTTATCATGTTATTACCCTGTTTTATCAACTCATTCACTTACTTTATCTTGCCTTTCTCTTTTTTTATCGTGTCTCCTATTTGATCGTGTTTTCTATTCTATGGTGTTTCCAACTATATTATCTGATCATTCTCCTGTTCAAGTAATGTTTTATGTTAGTGTGTTGAACAGTCGGATCTGACCTGCACTTCCTGCCATATCGCTTGTTCCAGTATATAATACTATATAGCACTATATATCACTCTATAACACCAGGCCCTGGGCTCATCAACTATTTCACAAACCGTACACAAAGATGTAATGGTTTCGTAAACAAGACATCCCAATATGCTTCACGAAGCCTCGCCTGGCATACACTTGGTAATATTTCGGTGTCCCTGGCATCAAGCGAGTCCTGGAACTCTCTGGAACACGCTTAAACGGTTTCCAGTCAATAATTACTTGATTCCAGTTTATTGTTTGTGAATATATGTAAACATTCGTAAGTTTTTATATATATAAACATTGGTGTTTATATACAAATTCCCACCTCGAGTAGTTCATACTTAATTTTGTCTCCAAAGGGTAGCTCTCAGAGGGTATTGACGGTGGTATTGACGGTGGTATTGACGGGGGTATTGACGGTGGTATTGACGGTGGTATTGACGGGGGTATTGACGGTGGTATTGACGGTGGTATTGACGGTGGTATTGACGGTGGTATTGACGGTGGTATTGACGGTGGTATTGACGGGAGTATTGACGGGAGTATTGACGGGAGTATTGACGGTGGTATTGACGGTGGTATTGACGGTGGTATTGACGGTGGTATTGACGGTGGTATTGACGGTGGTATTGACGGTGGTATTGACGGTGGTATTGACGGTGGTATTGACGGTGGTATTGACGGGAGTATTGACGGTGGTATTGACGGGAGTATTGACGGGAGTATTGACGGTGGTATTGACGGTGGTATTGACGGTGGTATTGACGGTGGTATTGACGGTGGTATTGACGGTGGTATTGACGGTGGTATTGACGGGAGTATTGACGGGAGTATTGACGGTGGTATTGACGGTGGTATTGACGGTGGTATTGACGGTGGTATTGACGGTGGTATTGACGGTGGTATTGACGGGAGTATTGACGGGAGTATTGACGGTGGTATTGACGGTGGTATTGACGGTGGTATTGACGGTGGTATTGACGGTGGTATTGACGGTGGTATTGACGGTGGTATTGACGGGAGTATTGACGGGAGTATTGACGGTGGTATTGACGGTGGTATTGACGGTGGTATTGACGGTGGTATTGACGGTGGTATTGACGGTGGTATTGACGGGAGTATTGACGGTGGTATTGACGGTGGTATTGACGGTGGTATTGACGGTGGTATTGACGGGAGTATTGACGGGAGTATTGACGGTGGTATTGACGGTGGTATTGACGGTGGTATTGACGGGAGTATTGACGGGAGTATTGACGGTGGTATTGACGGTGGTATTGAGGGTGGTATTGACGGTGGTATTGACGGTGTTATTGACGGTGGTATTGACGGTGGTATTGACGGTGGTATTGACGGTGGTATTGACGGTGGTATTGACGGGGGTATTGACGGTGGTATTGACGGTGGTATTGACGGTGGTATTGACGGTGGTATTGACGGTGGTATTGACGGGAGTATTGACGGGAGTATTGACGGGAGTATTGACGGTGGTATTGACGGGGGTATTGACGGTGGTATTGACGGTAGTATTGACGGTGGTATTGACGGTAGTATTGACGGTGGTATTGACTGTGGTATTGACGAGAGTATTGACGGTGGTATTGACGGTGGTATTGACGGGAGTATTGACGGTGGTATTGACGGGAGTATTGACGGTGGTATTGACGGGAGCATTGACGGTGGTATTGACGGTGGTATTGACGGTGGTATTGACGGGAGTATTGACGGGAGTATTGACGGGAGTATTGACGGTGGTATTGACGGTGGTATTGACGGTGGTATTGACGGTGGTATTGACGGTGGTATTGACGGTGGTATTGACGGGAGTATTGACGGTGGTATTGACGGGGGTATTGACGGGAGTATTGACGGTTGTATTGACGGTGGTATTGACGGTGGTATTGACGGGAGTATTGACGGTGGTATTGACGGGAGTATTGACGGTGGTATTGACGGGAGTATTGACGGTGGTATTGACGGGAGTATTGACGGTGGTATTGACAGGAGTATTGACGGTGGTATTGACGGTGGTATTGACGGTGGTATTGACGGGAGTATTGACGGTGGTATTGACGGGAGTATTGACGGTGGTATTGACAGGAGTATTGACGGTGGTATTGACGGTGGTATTGACGGGAGTATTGACGGTGGTATTGACAGGAGTATTGACGGTGGTATTGACGGTGGTATTGACAGGAGTATTGACGGGAGTATTGACGGTGGTATTGACGGGAGAATTGACGGTGGTATTGACGGGGTTATTGACGGTGGTATTGACGGGAGTATTGACGGTGGTATTGACGGGAGAATTGACGGTGGTATTGACGGGGTTATTGACGGTGGTATTGACGGTGGTATTGACGGTGGTATTGACGGGAGAATTGACGGTGGTATTGACGGGGTTATTGACGGTGGTATTGACGGGAGTATTGACGGGAGTATTGACGGGAGTATTGACGGTTGTATTGACGGTGGTATTGACGGTGGTATTGACGGTGGTATTGACGGTGGTATTGACGGTGGTATTGACGGTGGTATTGACGGTGGTATTGACGGGAGAATTGACGGTGGTATTGACGGGGTTATTGACGGGGTTATTGACGGGAGTATTGACGGGAGTATTGACGGGAGTATTGACGGGAGTATTGACGGGAGTATTGACGGGAGTATTGACGGGAGTATTGACGGGAGTATTGACGGTGGTATTGACGGTGGTATTGACGGTGGTATTGACGGGAGTATTGACGGTTGTATTGACGGTGGTATTGACGGTGGTATTGACGGGAGTATTGACGGTTGTATTGACGGTGGTATTGACGGGAGTATTGACGATGGTATTGACGGGGTTATTGACGGTGGTATTGACGGGAGTATTGACGGTGGTATTGACGGGAGTATTGACGGTGGTATTGACGGTGGTATTGACGGTGGTATTGACGGTGGTATTGACGGTGGTATTGACGGTGGTATTGACGGTGGTATTGACGGGGGTATTGACGGTGGTATTGACGGTGGTATTGACGGGAGTATTGACGGGAGTATTGACGGGAGTATTGACGGTGGTATTGACGGTGGTATTGACGGTGGTATTGACGGTGGTATTGACGGTGGTATTGACGGGAGTATTGACGGTGGTATTGACGGTGGTATTGACGGTGGTATTGACGGTGGTATTGACGGTGGTATTGACTGTGGTATTGACGGTGGTATTGACGGTGGTATTGACGGGAGTATTGACGGTGGTATTGACGGTGGTATTGACGGTGGTATTGACGGTGGTATTGACGGTGGTATTGACGGGAGTATTGACGGTGGTATTGACGGTGGTATTGACGGTGGTATTGACGGTGGTATTGACGGTGGTATTGACTGTGGTATTGACGGTGGTATTGACGGTGGTATTGACGGTGGTATTGACGGTGGTATTGACGGTGGTATTGACGGTGGTATTGACGGGAGAATTGACGGTGGTATTGACGGGGTTATTGACGGGGTTATTGACGGGGTTATTGACGGGAGTATTGACGGGAGTATTGACGGGAGTATTGACGGGAGTATTGACGGGAGTATTGACGGGAGTATTGACGGGAGTATTGACGGTGGTATTGACGGTGGTATTGACGGTGGTATTGACGGGAGTATTGACGGTTGTATTGACGGTGGTATTGACGGTGGTATTGACGGGAGTATTGACGGTTGTATTGACGGTGGTATTGACGGGAGTATTGACGATGGTATTGACGGGGTTATTGACGGTGGTATTGACGGGAGTATTGACGGTGGTATTGACGGGAGTATTGACGGTGGTATTGACGGTGGTATTGACGGTGGTATTGACGGTGGTATTGACGGTGGTATTGACGGTGGTATTGACGGTGGTATTGACGGGGGTATTGACGGTGGTATTGACGGTGGTATTGACGGGAGTATTGACGGGAGTATTGACGGGAGTATTGACGGTGGTATTGACGGTGGTATTGACGGTGGTATTGACGGTGGTATTGACGGTGGTATTGACGGGAGTATTGACGGTGGTATTGACGGTGGTATTGACGGTGGTATTGACGGTGGTATTGACGGTGGTATTGACTGTGGTATTGACGGTGGTATTGACGGTGGTATTGACGGGAGTATTGACGGTGGTATTGACGGTGGTATTGACGGTGGTATTGACGGTGGTATTGACGGTGGTATTGACGGGAGTATTGACGGTGGTATTGACGGTGGTATTGACGGTGGTATTGACGGTGGTATTGACGGTGGTATTGACTGTGGTATTGACGGTGGTATTGACGGTGGTATTGACGGGAGTATTGACGGTGGTATTGACGGTGGTATTGACGGTGGTATTGACGGTGGTATTGACTGTGGTATTGACGAGAGTATTGACGGTGGTATTGACGGGAGTATTGACGGTGGTATTGACAGGAGTATTGACGGTGGTATTGACGGTGGTATTGACGGTGGTATTGACGGTGGTATTGACGGTGGTATTGACAGGAGTATTGACGGTGGTATTGACGGTGGTATTGACGGTGGTATTGACGGGAGTATTGACGGTGGTATTGACAGGAGTATTGACGGTGGTATTGACGGTGGTATTGACGGTGGTATTGACGGTGGTATTGACGGTGGTATTGACGGTGGTATTGACGGGGGTATTGACGGTGGTATTGACGGTGGTATTGACGGTGGTATTGACGGTGGTATTGACGGTGGTATTGACGGTGGTATTGACGGGAGTATTGACGGGAGTATTGACGGGAGTATTGACGGTGGTATTGACGGTTGTATTGACGGTGGTATTGACGGTGGTATTGACGGTGGTATTGACGGTGGTATTGACGGGAGTATTGACGGTGGTATTGACGATGGTATTGACGGTGGTATTGACGGTGGTATTGACGGTGGTATTGACTGTGGTATTGACGGTGGTATTGACGGTGGTATTGACGGGAGTATTGACGGTGGTATTGACGGTGGTATTGACGGTAGTATTGACGGTGGTATTGACTGTGGTATTGACGAGAGTATTGACGGTGGTATTGACGGTGGTATTGACGGGAGTATTGACGGTGGTATTGACGGGAGCATTGACGGTGGTATTGACGGTGGTATTGACGGTGGTATTGACGGGAGTATTGACGGGAGTATTGACGGGAGTATTGACGGTGGTATTGACGGTTGTATTGACGGTGGTATTGACGGTGGTATTGACGGTGGTATTGACGGTGGTATTGACGGGAGTATTGACGGTGGTATTGACGGGGGTATTGACGGGAGTATTGACGGTTGTATTGACGGTGGTATTGACGGTGGTATTGACGGGAGTATTGACGGTGGTATTGACGGTGGTATTGACAGGAGTATTGACGGTGGTATTGACGGTGGTATTGACGGTGGTATTGACGGGAGTATTGACGGTGGTATTGACGGGAGTATTGACGGTGGTATTGACAGGAGTATTGACGGTGGTATTGACGGTGGTATTGACGGGAGTATTGACGGTGGTATTGACAGGAGTATTGACGGTGGTATTGACGGTTGTATTGACAGGAGTATTGACGGGAGTATTGACGGTGGTATTGACGGGAGAATTGACGGTGGTATTGACGGGGTTATTGACGGTGGTATTGACGGGAGTATTGACGGTGGTATTGACGGGAGAATTGACGGTGGTATTGACGGGGTTATTGACGGTGGTATTGACGGTGGTATTGACGGTGGTATTGACGGTGGTATTGACGGGAGAATTGACGGTGGTATTGACGGGGTTATTGACGGTGGTATTGACGGGAGTATTGACGGGAGTATTGACGGGAGTATTGACGGTTGTATTGACGGTGGTATTGACGGTGGTATTGACGGTGGTATTGACGGGAGTATTGTCGGTTGTATTGACGGTGGTATTGACGGTGGTATTGACGGGAGTATTGACGGTTGTATTGACGGTGGTATTGACGGGAGTATTGACGATGGTATTGACGGGGTTATTGACGGTGGTATTGACGGGAGTATTGACGGTGGTATTGACGGGAGTATTGACGGTGGTATTGACGGTGGTATTGACGGTGGTATTGACGGTGGTATTGACGGTGGTATTGACGGGGGTATTGACGGTGGTATTGACGGTGGTATTGACGGGAGTATTGACGGGAGTATTGACGGGAGTATTGACGGTGGTATTGACGGTGGTATTGACGGTGGTATTGACGGTGGTATTGACGGTGGTATTGACGGTGGTATTGACGGGAGTATTGACGGTGGTATTGACGGTGGTATTGACGGTGGTATTGACGGTGGTATTGACGGTGGTATTGACTGTGGTATTGACGGTGGTATTGACGGTGGTATTGACGGGAGTATTGACGGTGGTATTGACGGTGGTATTGACGGTGGTATTGACGGTGGTATTGACTGTGGTATTGACGAGAGTATTGACGGTGGTATTGACGGGAGTATTGACGGTGGTATTGACAGGAGTATTGACAGTGGTATTGACGGTGGTATTGACGGTGGTATTGACGGTGGTATTGACGGTGGTATTGACAGGAGTATTGACGGTGGTATTGACGGTGGTATTGACGGTGGTATTGACGGGAGTATTGATGGTGGTATTGACAGGAGTATTGACGGTGGTATTGACGGTGGTATTGACGGTGGTATTGACGGTGGTATTGACGGTGGTATTGACGGTGGTATTGACGGGAGTATTGACGGTGGTATTGACGGTGGTATTGACGGTGGTATTGACGGTGGTATTGACGGGAGTATTGACGATGGTATTGACGGGGTTATTGACGGTGGTATTGACGGGAGTATTGACGGTGGTATTGACGGTGGTATTGACGGGAGTATTGACGGTGGTATTGACGGGAGTATTGACGGTGGTATTGACGGGAGAATTGACGGTGGTATTGACGGGAGTATTGACGGTTGTATTGACGGTGGTATTGACGGTTGTATTGACGGTGGTATTGACGGGAGTATTGACGGTTGTATTGACAGGAGTATTGACGGTGGTATTGACGGTGGTATTGACAGGAGTATTGACGGTGGTATTGACGGTGGTATTGACGGGAGTATTGACAGGAGTATTGACGGTGGTATTCACGGTGGTATTGACAGGAGTATTGACGGTGGTATTGACGGTGGTATTGACGGGAGTATTGACAGGAGTATTGACGGTGGTATTCACGGTGGTATTGACAGGAGTATTGACCGTGGTATTGACGGTGGTATTGACGGTTGTATTGACAGGAGTATTGACGGTGGTATTGACGGTGGTATTGACAGGAGTATTGACGGTGGTATTGACGGTGGTATTGACGGTGGTATTGACGGGAGTATTGACGGTGGTATTGACAGTGGTATTGACGGTGGTATTGACAGGAGTATTGACGGTGGTATTGACGGTTGTATTGACGGTGGTATTGACGGTTGTATTGACGGTGGTATTGACAGTTGTATTGACGGTGGTATTGACGGTGGTATTGACGGTGGTATTGACGGGAGTATTGACGGTGGTATTGACGGGAGTATTGACGATGGTATTGACGGGGTTATTGACGGTGGTATTGACGGGAGTATTGACGGTGGTATTGACGGTGGTATTGACGGGAGTATTGACGGTGGTATTGATGGTGGTATTGACGGTGGTATTGACGGTGGTATTGACGGGAGTATTGACGGTGGTATTGATGGTGGTATTGACGGTGGTATTGACGGTGGTATTGACGGTGGTATTGACGGTGGTATTGACGGTGGTATTGATGGTGGTATTGACGGGAGTATTGACGGTGGTATTGACGGGAGTATTGACGGTGGTATTGATGGTGGTATTGACGGTGGTATTGACGGTGGTATTGACGGTGGTATTGACGGGAGTATTGACGGTGGTATTGACGGTGGTATTGACGGGAGTATTGACGGTGGTATTGACGGTGGTATTGACGGTGGTATTGACGGTGGTATTAACGGTGGTATTGACGGTGGTATTGACGGGAGTATTGACGGTGGTATTGACGGTGGTATTAACGGTGGTATTGACGGTGGTATTGACGGTGGTATTGACGGTGGTATTGATGGTGGTATTGACGGTGGTATTGACGGGAGTATTGACGGGAGTATTGACGGTGGTATTGACGGTGGTATTGACGGTGGTATTGACGGTGGTATTGACGGTGGTATTGACGGGAGTATTGACGGGAGTATTGACGGTGGTATTGACGGTGGTATTGACGGTGGTATTGATGGTGGTATTGACGGTGGTATTGACGGGAGTATTGACGGGAGTATTGACGGTGGTATTGACGGTGGTATAGACGGTGGTATTGACGGTGGTATTGACGGTGGTATTGACGGGAGTATTGACGGTGGTATTGACGGTGGTATTGACGGGAGTATTGACGGGAGTATTGACGGTGGTATTGACGGTGGTATTGACGGTGGTATTGACGGGAGTATTGACGGTGGTATTGACGGTGGTATTGACGGGAGTATTGACGGTGGTATTGACGGTGGTATTGACGGTGGTATTGACGGGAGTATTGACGGTGGTATTGACGGTGGTATTGACGGGGTTATTGACGGTGGTATTGACGGTGGTATTGACGGTGGTATTGACGGTGGTATTGACGGTGGTATTGACGGTGGTATTGACGGGGTTATTGACGGTGGTATTGACGGTGGTATTGACGGTGGTATTGACGGGAGTATTGACGGTGGTATTGACGGGGTTATTGACGGTGGTATTGACGGTGGTATTGACGGGAGTATTGACGGGAGTATTGACGGTGGTATTGACGGTGGTATTGACGGTGGTATTGACGGTGGTATTGACGGTGGTATTGACGGTGGTATTGACGGTGGTATTGACGGTGGTATTGACGGGGTTATTGACGGTGGTATTGACGGTGGTATTGACGGTGGTATTGACGGGGGTATTGACGGGGGTATTGACGGTGGTATTGACGGTGGTATTGACGGTGGTATTGACGGGGTTATTGACGGTGGTATTGACGGTGGTATTGACGGTGGTATTGACGGGAGTATTGACGGTGGTATTGACGGTGGTATTGACGGTGGTATTGACGGTGGTATTGACGGTGGTATTGACGGGAGTATTGACGGTGGTATTGACAGGAGTATTGACGGTGGTATTGACGGTGGTATTGACGGTGGTATTGACGGGAGTATTGACGGTGGTATTGACGGTGGTATTGACGGTGGTAGTGACAGTGGTATTGACGGGGGTATTGACGGTGGTATTGACAGTGGTATTGACGGTGGTATTGACAGGAGTATTGACGGTGGTATTGACGGTGGTATTGACGGTGGTAGTGACAGTGGTATTGACGGGGGTATTGACGGTGGTATTGACGGTGGTATTGACGGTGGTATTGACGGTGGTATTGACGGTGGTATTGACAGGAGTATTGACGGTGGTATTGACGGTGGTATTGACGGTGGTATTGACGGGAGTATTGACGGTGGTATTGACGGTGGTATTGACGGTGGTAGTGACAGTGGTATTGACGGGGGTATTGACGGTGGTATTGACAGTGGTATTGACGGTGGTATTGACAGTGGTATTGACGGTGGTATTGACGAGAGTATTGACGGTGGTATTGACAGTGGTATTGACGGTGGTATTGACAGGAGTATTGACGGTGGTATTGACGGTGGTATTGACGGTGGTATTGACGGGAGTATTGACGGTGGTATTGACGGTGGTATTGACGGTGGTAGTGACAGTGGTATTGACGGGGGTATTGACGGTGGTATTGACGGTGGTATTGACGGTGGTATTGACGGTGGTATTGACGGTGGTATTGACAGGAGTATTGACGGTGGTATTGACGGTGGTATTGACGGTGGTATTGACGGGAGTATTGACGGTGGTATTGACGGTGGTATTGACGGTGGTAGTGACAGTGGTATTGACGGGGGTATTGACGGTGGTATTGACAGTGGTATTGACGGTGGTATTGACGGTGGTATTGACGGTGGTAGTGACAGTGGTATTGACGGGGGTATTGACGGTGGTATTGACAGTGGTATTGACAGTGGTATTGACGGTGGTATTGACGAGAGTATTGACGGTGGTATTGACAGTGGTATTGACGGTGGTATTAACGGGAGTATTGACGGTGGTATTGACGGTGGTATTGACGGTGGTATTGACGGTGGTATTGACGGTGGTATTGACGGTGGTATTGACGGGAGTATTGACGGTGGTATTGACGGTGGTATTGACGGTGGTAGTGACAGTGGTATTGACGGGGGTATTGACGGTGGTATTGACAGTGGTATTGACAGTGGTATTGACGGTGGTATTGACGAGAGTATTGACGGTGGTATTGACAGTGGTATTGACGGTGGTATTAACGGGAGTATTGACGGTGGTATTGACGGTGGTATTGACGGTGGTATTGACGGTGGTATTGACGGTGGTATTGACGGTGGTATTGACGGGAGTATTGACGGGAGTATTGACGGTGGTATTGACGGTGGTATTGACGGGAGTATTGACGGTGGTATTGACGGTGGTATTGACGGGAGTATTGACGGGAGTATTGACGGTGGTATTAACGGTGGTATTGACGGGAGTATTGACGGTGGTATTGACGGTGGTATTGACGCCGCCCCGGCTCAGGGTGTGGGAAGGTTCAAGAATTGAAATCGAAGCGAGAGACAGAGAGAGAGAGAGAGAGAGAGAGAGAGAGAGAGAGAGAGAGAGAGAGAGAGAGAGAGAGAGAGAGAGAGAGAGAGAGAGGAGAGAGAGAGAGAGAGAAGAGAGCGAGAGAGAGAGAGA
>NC_091160.1:40530238-40547287 GCF_040958095.1 Procambarus clarkii | reverse complement strand
ACTCCCTTGCCCAATATCATTTGCAGTTTCTTCATGCCAAGAAATGCACCCTAATTGCCTATTGCATTCCTATTAAGCACGCATTTGGAACGCGATACGAACATTATGTTGGTTGTCGGAAAATTTGGCTTGGGGCGAGGGTAATTGTGTTTACATTTCTGGTTTTAAAGTGTCGTTCGTGTATTTTATCCTGTCATTCTTGGATTTTATTTTGTTCGTGTATTTTATCCTGTCATTCTTGGATTTTATTTTTGTTCGTGTATTTTATCTTGTCGTTCTTGTATTTTATCTTGTCGTTCTTGTATTTATTTTGTCGTTCTTGTATTTTATCTTGTCGTTCTTGTATTTATTTTGTCGTTCTTGTATTTTATTTTGTCGTTCTTGTATTTTATCTTGTCGTTCTTGTATTTATTTTGTCGTTCTTGTATTTATTTTGTCGTTCTTGTATTTTATTTTGTCGTTCTTGTATTTTATCTTGTCGTTCTTGTATTTTATCTTGTCGTTCTTGTATTTATCTTGTCGTTCTTGTATTTTATCTTGTCGTTCTTGTATTTTATCTTGTCGTTCTTGTATTTTATCATGTTATTACCCTGTTTTATCAACTCATTCACTTACTTTATCTTGCCTTTCTCTTTTTTTATCGTGTCTCCTATTTGATCGTGTTTTCTATTCTATGGTGTTTCCAACTATATTATCTGATCATTCTCCTGTTCAAGTAATGTTTTATGTTAGTGTGTTGAAGAGTCGGATCTGACCTGCACTTCCTACCATATCGCTTGTTCCAGTATATAATACTATATAGCACTATATATCACTCTATAACACCAGGCCCTGGGCTCATCAACTATTTCACAAACCGTACACAAAGATGTAATGGTTTCGTAAACAAGACATCCCAATATGCTTCACGAAGCCTCGCCTGGTACACTTGGTAATATTTCGAGTCCTGGAACTCTCTGGAACACGCTTAAACGGTTTCCAGTCAAGAATTACTTGATTCCAGTTTCTTGTTTGTGAATATATATAAACATTCGTAAGTTTTTATATATATAAACATTGGTATTTATATACAAATTTCCACCTCGAGTAGTTCATACTTAATTTTGTTTCCAAAGGGTAGCTCTCAGAGGGTATTGACGGGGGTATTGACGGTGGTATTGACGGGGGTATTGACGGTGGTATTGACGGTGGTATTGACGGTGGTATTGACGGGAGTATTGACGGGGGTATTGACGGGAGTATTGACGGTGGTATTGACGGTGGTATTGACGGGAGTATTGACGGTGGTATTGACGGTGGTATTGACGGGGGTATTGACGGTGGTATTGACGGGGGTATTGACGGGAGTATTGACGGTGGTATTGACGGTGGTATTGACGGTGGTATTGACGGGAGTATTGACGGTGGTATTGACGGTGGTATTGACGGTGGTATTGACGGTGGTATTGACGGTGGTATTGACGGTGGTATTGACGGTGGTATTGACGGGGGTATTGACGGTGGTATTGACGGTGGTATTGACGGGAGTATTGACGGTGGTATTGACGGTGGTATTGACGGTGGTATTGACGGGAGTATTGACGGTGGTATTGACGGGGGTATTGACGGTGGTATTGACGGTGGTATTGACGGTGGTATTGACGGTGGTATTGACGGTGGTATTGACGGTGGTATTGACGGTGGTATTGACGGTGGTATTGACGGGAGTATTGACGGTGGTATTGACGGTGGTATTGACGGTGGTATTGACGGGAGTATTGACGGTGGTATTGACGGTGGTATTGACGGTGGTATTGACGGTGGTATTGACGGGAGTATTGACGGTGGTATTGACGGTGGTATTGACGGTGGTATTGACGGTGGTATTGACGGTGGTATTGACGGTGGTATTGACGGTGGTATTTGTCGGAAAATCCGACACCATTTAATAATCATACAGATAATAGCTGTATTACCAACAAGTTACCCATAGAAAACGTAACTTGTAGTGGAATTACCATATAAAGAAAACGGGATATCATCACCACATACCATTATAATTCACCAGCTATTCTGCTGGGAATTATTCTTAAATACATTAGTCTTTGGACTTTACCATCATAAAAACATCTTATATAAATTAACTTAATTATCAATATTAAAGTAGAGTAAATGTGACCCTTCTATCACTTTCTGACATGTGGACAAAGTAGGCCAGGCGTCAGGGAGGAAGGAAGGCAGCCATTGTTGTGTCACCTCCTAGACGTGTGGAGCAAATTCGGCTCCTATCATTCTGGACAATGTCGGCCAGTAACGTCAATAGTATGGAGTGTTAAACAGTCATTGTTTATATTGAGACCAGAGGCTCACACGGGAGCAAATTCGGCTCCTGTTAAATTTACTTGGACGTAGTGTTATGGAAACCAAAGGTACCATCTCCAACACGATGTCTACAATTCAAGTTAAGTCTATCCGAAACCCGTTTATCATTCATTTATGGCCATTAATGTCAGGATATAGGGTGACCCGGTTAGATCGCGAAATCGCCTCAAACTAAAGGTAATTAAGCCAGGTCTTCAATGTTCCATATAGTGTTTTCTCTGATATAGCTTGTCATATATAGGATTCTGGCTTCACAGCTAGCGCACTTTTGACAGGTCAAGACGAGGATGCAAGATTTTGTGCACCAGTTACTGGGTGATGGAAGCTGCCTCAAAGAGGATAATTTGGTGTCTACACCCTAGTTATACCTGGTGGACTAACCTGCTGTACTATAAGATAAGGAACCTTTTCAATGTATGTAGTCTATTCCTGTAGTTTGATTGGCTGTATATATTAATTTAATAACCCCCCTAATGTGTAGAGGATCGATTTGTGAGATTATGAGATTATTGCAGAAATACAGTCCACTTATCATTATACAAATTGCTATCGAAGTATATAAATTAACGTAAATATAAATTCATATAAATTAAATAAATATAAATCTCACAGGTCGGTTCCCACATTATTTGGACCTTCAGAACCGGATTAATTGGTCATCTTCGAACCGGATGACGGATTATTTGATCCTTTGAACCCACATTTGGTCATCTTAGTACCGGATGAACCAGTTAACCAGTGGATTCATTAAATATACTAGTGCAGTGTTATTTAAACAAAAGCCAGCAGTCAAGACGGCAGCGTAGCCTCGAGGGAGCTCAGGAGCCTCCCTCAGCCCAGTTCAGCTTCGTCAGCGGTTTCACGCACACCCACAGATTTGGTGGCGTGTTATTCTGTGAAATGACAGCGCTAATATAGAAACCAGCCAAATTAGTGACTGTGTCGCGAGATTGTTCACGGATTTCGTGGTGTTACATTTCGCGAGAGATTATCTACGAATTTTGTGGAGTTTATTTCGCGAGGTCACTAATAATATTTAATACTTCTAGATAATATTAGAAGTTTCATAGAGGCTAATTAAGAGGCTATTATCAATAATTGTGTATATTATTTCTCCAAATAGAGAATTATTTAATATATACTGCACTAGTGTTCTCAATATAATATTTACTAATTGCCAACCCACAACAGGGTAGGATAAAACCATTGACTAGTTGAACTATTATCGTTCATCCTAGTCCCATTATTACCATAGTCAGTTGTACTATATTAAACAACTTAACACCATTAATGAATGGTGCTGACCCTATTTTGGGTGTAATTTTTATCAACTCGAGTTGAGTTGTATATATAATAATTTACTTATGATCATTACACCTTTGAGTGATTAATTAGTGTCTCTACCATCCTAGGGTGATATAGAAGAGCTAACCTAAAGGTACTTCCAGTGACACTGGTTTATCACTCAAATCATTAGTGTGTATGATTGTATATATATATAATGTGTATTAATTTTAAGTGCTAACCTCTAGTAGAGGTAGGATTATTGCCTAGTGAGTGCATTTTACCCTAGGCTACCATCAGTGCTTGTTCAGTATTATGAGCAGCCCAAGTACAAGCCCCACAAGGCTTCACCAACTAGCCAGTATGGATAATGCAGGGAGAATGAAAAGAACCCTTGCAGGTCTTAAAGGCCACTTAACAAGACAGATCAAGAAATGTGAAGATTTGTCACAACAATCTCAAGTTGATTATGCTGACCTGGAAAGCTATTATCAAGCAGCTGCAGGTAAATTTGAGCAAATCAAATGCCAAATGGCTGTCCTTGTGGGGACAGACTACTACCATCAATTCATTGGTAGCCCTACTAAATATCAGGGTATAACCATGTTAAACTCTGCAGGAGGTAAATTACTCTCAGGCCCAGTATCAAGCCTGAGGAGACCTATGCCTGCAGATAAACAATACCAGTAGAGATCTAAATTTGTCAGCTGATTATATTTCTCCAGTAGCATTATACTAAGGAGATTACAGCTGACTATAGTAACAGAGGTTGATGTTAGTATCATCATTTGAAGCTGAAGATGAGTTCATGAGGCCTCAGTGGCAAATCAGTGAACAGTAGCCTAAAACAGCTACAAGTCACTGCGACCAATGTCACTGAACCCACTGCAGTCTCAGAACCATACTTTACTTTAATGATGAGCTATTCAATCTTCTGAATCAATTAATTAAATTAAACCCTAATAAATCTGATGACTGATTTGATACATTTATTATTTAATCAAGATGTATTCCATGGGCGTCAGTGTTTATATATCAGTGACCAGTTACCTGAAGAAACTTCAAGTTATATCTGATGTCACTGATCTCACTGCAGTCCCTGAATCATACTTGACTGTAGTACTTGATCACATTCAGTCTTCTGGGTTAAATAATATGTAATAAGGCTTGAATATTAGCCTTTCAAGAGTTGACAGGGAAATGAAATCGCATTAGACTTCTAACCCCTACAACTCTAGTACGGGACATCCGTCCTGTACGAACAGACACACAAATGTGTGATTACTAACTACTAACATCAAATTAATCTAATAATTCGAAGGAGGAGTATCGGTGTTCGTCTGTTCTAAATAGGACTTCGACCCGTGAGCAGCCCCCTGGGGAATTATGTCGGAAAATCCGACACCATTTAATAATCATACAGATAATAGCTGTATTACCAACAAGTTACCCATAGAAAACGTAACTTGTAGTGGAATTACCATCTAAAGAAAACGGGATATCATCACCACATACCATTATAATTCACCAGCTATTCTGCTGGGAATTATTCTTAAATACATTAGTCTTTGGACTTTACCATCATAAAAACATCTTATATAAATTAACTTAATTATCAATATTAAAGTAGAGTAAATGTGACCCTTCTATCACTTTCTGACATGTGGACAAAGTAGGCCAGGCGTCAGGGAGGAAGGAAGGCAGCCATTGTTGTGTCACCTCCTAGACGTGTGGAGCAAATTCGGCTCCTATCATTCTGGACAATGTCGGCCAGTAACGTCAATAGTATGGAGTGTTAAACAGTCATTGTTTATATTGAGACCAGAGGCTCACACGGGAGCAAATTCGGCTCCTGTTAAATTTACTTGGACGTAGTGTTATGGAAACCAAAGGTACCATCTCCAACACGATGTCTACAATTCAAGTTAAGTCTATCCGAAACCCGTTTATCATTCATTTATGGCCATTAATGTCAGGATATAGGGTGACCCGGTTAGATCGCGAAATCGCCTCAAACTAAAGGTAATTAAGCCAGGTCTTCAATGTTCCATATAGTGTTTTCTCTGATATAGCTTGTCATATATAGGATTCTGGCTTCACAGCTAGCGCACTTTTGACAGGTCAAGACGAGGATGCAAGATTTTGTGCACCAGTTACTGGGTGATGGAAGCTGCCTCAAAGAGGATAATTTGGTGTCTACACCCTAGTTATACCTGGTGGACTAACCTGCTGTACTATAAGATAAGGAACCTTTTCAATGTATGTAGTCTATTCCTGTAGTTTGATTGGCTGTATATATTAATTTAATAACCCCCCTAATGTGTAGAGGATCGATTTGTGAGATTATGAGATTATTGCAGAAATACAGTCCACTTATCATTATACAAATTGCTATCGAAGTATATAAATTAACGTAAATATAAATTCATATAAATTAAATAAATATAAATCTCACAGGTCGGTACCCACAGTATTGACGGGAGTATTGACGGTGGTATTGACGGTGGTATTGACGGTGGTATTGACGGTGGTATTGACGGGGGTATTGACGGTGGTATTGACGGGGGTATTGACGGGGGTATTGACGGTGGTATTGACGGGGGTATTGACGGTGGTATTGACGGTGGTATTGACGGGGGTATTGACGGTGGTATTGACGGTGGTATTGACGGTGGTATTGACGGTGGTATTGACGGGAGTATTGACGGTGGTATTGACGGTGGTGTTGACGGTGGTATTGACGGGGGTATTGACGGGGGTATTGACGGGGGTATTGACGGTGGTATTGACGGGGGTATTGACGGGGGTATTGACGGGAGTATTGACGGGGGTATTGACGGTGGTATTGACGGTGGTATTGACGGGGGTATTGACGGTGGTATTGACGGGGGTATTGACGGGGGTATTGACGGTGGTATTGACGGGGGTATTGACGGTGGTATTGACGGGGGTATTGACGGGGGTATTGACGGTGGTATTGACGGGGGTATTGACGGTGGTATTGACGGTGGTATTGACGGTGGTATTGACGGTGGTATTGACGGGAGTATTGACGGTGGTATTGACGGTGGTATTGACGGTGGTATTGACGGTGGTATTGACGGTGGTATTGACGGGAGTATTGACGGTGGTATTGACGGTGGTATTGACGGTGGTATTGACGGGGGTATTGACGGTGGTATTGACGGTGGTATTGACGGTGGTATTGACGGTGGTATTGACGGTGGTATTGACGGTGGTATTGACGGGAGTATTGACGGTGGTATTGACGGTGGTATTGACGGTGGTATTGACGGGAGTATTGACGGTGGTATTGACGGTGGTATTGACGGTGGTATTGACGGTGGTATTGACGGGAGTATTGACGGTGGTATTGACGGTGGTATTGACGGTGGTATTGACGGGGGTATTGACGGTGGTATTGACGGTGGTATTGACGGTGGTATTGACGGTGGTATTGACGGTGGTATTGACGGGGGTATTGACGGTGGTATTGACGGGAGTATTGACGGTGGTATTGACGGTGGTATTGACGGTGGTATTGACGGTGGTATTGACGGTGGTATTGACGGTGGTATTGACGGTGGTATTGACGGTGGTATTGACGGGAGTATTGACGGTGGTATTGACGGTGGTATTGACGGTGGTATTGACGGTGGTATTGACGGTGGTATTGACGGGGGTATTGACGGTGGTATTGACGGTGGTATTGACGGGAGTATTGACGGTGGTATTGACGGTGGTATTGACGGTGGTATTGACGGGAGTATTGACGGTGGTATTGACGGTGGTATTGACGGTGGTATTGACGGGGGTATTGACGGTGGTATTGACGGTGGTATTGACGGTGGTATTGACGGTGGTATTGACGGTGGTATTGACGGTGGTATTGACGGGAGTATTGACGGTGGTATTGACGGTGGTATTGACGGTGGTATTGACGGGGGTATTGACGGTGGTATTGACGGTGGTATTGACGGGGGTATTGACGGTGGTATTGACGGTGGTATTGACGGGAGTATTGACGGTGGTATTGACGGTGGTATTGACGGTGGTATTAACGGGGGTATTGACGGTGGTATTGACGGGGGTATTGACGGGGGTATTGACGGGGGTATTGACGGGAGTATTGACGGGGGTATTGACGGTGGTATTGACGGTGGTATTGACGGTGGTATTGACGGGGGTATTGACGGGGGTATTGACGGTGGTATTGACGGGGTATTGACGGTGGTATTGACGGGGGTATTGACGGGGGTATTGACGGTGGTATTGACGGGGGTATTGACGGTGGTATTGACGGGGGTATTGACGGTGGTATTGACGGGAGTATTGACGGGAGTATTGACGGGGGTATTGACGGTGGTATTGACGGTGGTATTGACGGGGGTATTGACGGTGGTATTGACGGGGGTATTGACGGGGGTATTGACGGGAGTATTGACGGGGGTATTGACGGTGGTATTGACGGTGGTATTGACGGGAGTATTGACGGGGGTATTGACGGTGGTATTGACGGTGGTATTGACGGGGGTATTGACGGTGGTATTGACGGGGGTATTGACGGGGGTATTGACGGGAGTATTGACGGGGGTATTGACGGTGGTATTGACGGTGGTATTGACGGTGGTATTGACGGTGGTATTGACGGGAGTATTGACGGGGGTATTGACGGTGGTATTGACGGTGGTATTGACGGTGGTATTGACGGTGGTATTGACGGGAGTATTGACGGTGGTATTGACGGGAGTATTGACGGTGGTATTGACGGTGGTATTGACGGTGGTATTGACGGTGGTATTGACGGTGGTATTGACGGTGGTATTGACGGTGGTACTGACGGTGATATTGACGGGAGTATTGGCGGGAGTATTGACGGGAGTATTGACGGTGGTATTGACGGGAGTATTGACGGGGGTATTGACGGTGGTATTGACGGTGGTATTGACGGGGGTATTGACGGTGGTATTGACGGGGGTATTGACGGTGGTATTGACGGTGGTATTGACGGGGGTATTGACGGTGGTATTGACGGTGGTATTGACGGTGGTATTGACGGTGGTATTGACGGTGGTATTGACGGGAGTATTGACGGTGGTATTGACGGTGGTATTGACGGTGGTATTGACGGGGTATTGACGGTGGTATTGACGGTGGTATTGACGGGGTATTGACGGTGGTATTGACGGTGGTATTGACGGGGTATTGACGGGAGTATTGACGGTGGTATTGACGGTGGTATTGACGGTGGTATTGACGGTGAGTATTGACGGTGGTATTGACGGGGTATTGACGGTGGTATTGACGGGGAGTATTGACGGTGGTATTGACGGTGGTATTGACGGGGTATTGACGGTGGTATTGACGGTGGTATTGACGGTGGTATTGACGGTGGTATTGACGGTGGTATTGACGGTGGTATTGACGGTGGTATTGACGGGAGTATTGACGGTGGTATTGACGGTGGTATTGACGGTGGTATTGACGGTGGTATTGACGGGGTATTGACGGTGGTATTGACGGTGGTAATTGACGTGGTATTGACGGTGGTATTGACGGTGGTATTGACGGTGGTATTGACGGTGGTATTGACGGTGGTATTGACGGTGGTATTGACGGGGTATTGACGGTGGTATTGACGGGGTATTGACGGTGGTATTGACGGTGGTATTGACGGGAGTATTGACGGTGGTATTGACGGTGGTATTGACGGTGGTATTGACGGGAGTATTGACGGTGGTATTGACGGTGGTATTGACGGTGGTATTGACGGTGGTATTGACGGTGGTATTGACGGGAGTATTGACGGTGGTATTGACGGTGGTATTGACGGTGGTATTGACGGTGGTATTGACGGTGGTATTGACGGTGGTATTGACGGTGGTATTGACGGTGGTATTGACGGTGGTATTGACGGGAGTATTGACGGTGGTATTGACGGTGGTATTGACGGTGGTATTGACGGTGGTATTGACGGTGGTATTGACGGTGGTATTGACGGTGGTATTGACGGTGGTATTGACGGTGGTATTGACGGTGGTATTGACGGTGTATTGACGGGAGTATTGACGGTGGTATTGACGGTGGTATTGACGGTGGTATTGACGGGAGTATTGACGGGTGGTATTGACGGGAGTATTGACGGTGGTATTGACGGTGGTATTGACGGTGGTATTGACGGTGGTATTGACGGTGGTATTGACGGTGGTATTGACGGTGGTATTGACGGTGGTATTGACGGTGGTATTGACGGGAGTATTGACGGTGGTATTGACGGTGGTATTGACGGTGGTATTGACGGTGGTATTGACGGTGGTATTGACGGTGGTATTGACGGGAGTATTGACGGTGGTATTGACGGTGGTATTGACGGTGGTATTGACGGTGGTATTGACGGTGGTATTGACGGTGGTATTGACGGTGGTATTGACGGTGGTATTGACGGTGGTATTGACGGTGGTATTGACGGTGGTATTGACGGTGGTATTGACGGTGGTATTGACGGTGGTATTGACGGTGGTATTGACGGGAGTATTGACGGTGGTATTGACGGTGGTATTGACGGGAGTATTGACGGTGGTATTGACGGTGGTATTGACGGTGGTATTGACGGTGGTATTGACGGTGGTATTGACGGTGGTATTGACGGTGGTATTGACGGAGTATTGACGGTGTTGACGGTGGTATTGACGGTGGTATTGACGGTGGTATGACGGTGGTATTGACGGTGGTATTGACGGTGGTATTGACGGTGGTATTGACGGTTGAGTATTGACGGGGTATTGACGGGAGTATTGACGGTGGTATTGACGGGGAGTATTGACGGTGGTATTGACGGTGGTATTGACGGGAGTATTGACGGGTGGTATTGACGGTGGTATTGACGGGGTATTGACGGTGGTATTGACGGTGGTATTGACGGTGGTATTGACGGTGAGTATTGACGGTGGTATTGACGGGGGTATTGACGGTGGTATTGACGTGGTATTGACGGTGGTATTGACGGTGGTATTGACGGGAGTATTGACGGTGGTATTGACTGGTGGTATTGACGGTGGTATTGACGGGAGTATGACGGGGTATTGACGGTGGTATTGACGGTGGTATTGACGGATGGTATTGACGGTGGTATTGACGGTGGTATTGACGGTGGTATTGACGTGGTATTACGGTGGTATTGACGGTGAGTATTGACGGGAGTATTGACGGTGGTATTGACGGTGGTATTGACGGTGAGTATTGACGGTGTATTGACGGTGGTATTGACGGTGGTATTGACGGTGGTATTGACGGTGGTATTGACGGTGGTATTGACGGTGTAATTGACGGGAGTATTGACGGTGGTATTGACGGTGGTATTGACGGTGGTATGACGGTGGTATTGACGGTGGTATTGACGGTGGTATTGACGGTGGTAGTGACAGTGGTATTGACGGGGGTATTGACGGTGGTATTGACGGTGGTATTGACGGGAGTATTGACGGTGGTATTGACGGTGGTATTGACGGTGGTATTGACGGTGTATTGACGGTGTATGACGGGAGTATTGACGGGAGTATTGACGGTGGTATTGACGGTGGTATTGACGGTGGTATTGACGGTGGTATTGGACGGTGGTATTGACGGGAGTATTGACGGTGGTATTGACGGTGGTATTAACGGTGGTATTGACGGTGGTATTGACGGGAGTATTGACGGTGGTATTGACGGTTGGTATTGACGGTGGTATTGACGGTGGTATTGACGGGAGTATTGACGGTGGTATTGACGTGGTATTGACGGTGAGTATTGACGGATGTATGACGGTGGTATTGACGGTGGTATTGACGGTGGTATTGACGGGAGTATTGACGGGAGTATTGACGGTGGTATTGACGGTGGTATTGACGGTGGTATTGACGGTGGTATTGACGTGGTATTGACGGGAGTATTGACGGTGGTATTGACGGTGGTATTAACGGTGGTATTGACGGTGGTATTGAACGGGAGTATTGACGGTGGTATTGACGGTGGTATTGACGGTGGTATTGACGGTGGTATTGACGGGAGTATTGACGGTGGTATTGACGGTGGTATTGACGGGAGTATTGACGGTGGTATTGACGGTGGTATTGACGGTGGTATTGACGGTGGTATTGACGGTGGTATTGACGGTGGTATTGACGGGAGTATTGACGGGAGTATTGACGGTGGTATTGACGGTGGTATTGACGGTGGTATTGACGGTGGTATTGACGGGAGTATTGACGGTGGTATTGACGGTGGTATTGACGGTGGTATTGACGGGAGTATTGGACGGTGGTATTGACGGTGTATTGACGGTGGGTATTGACGGGAGTATTGACGGTGTATTGACGGGAGTATTGACGGTGGTATTGACGGTGGTATTGACGGTGGTATTGACGGTGGTATTGACGGTGGTATTGACGGTGAGTATTGACGGTGGTATTGACGTGGTATTGACGGGGGTATTGACGGTGGTATTGACGGTGGTATTGACGGTGAGTATTGACGGTTGGTATTGACGGTGGTATTGACGGGAGTATTTGACGGTGGTATTGACGGTGGTATTGACGGTGGTATTGACGGGAGTATTGACGGTGGTATTGACGGTGGTATTGACGGTGGTATTGACGGTGGTATTGACGGTGGTATTGACGGTGGTATTGACGTGAGTATTGACGGTGGTATTGACGGTGGTATTGACGGTGGTATTGACGGTGGTATTGACGGTGGTATTGACGGGAGTATTGACGGTGGTATTGACGGTGGTATTGACGGTGGTATTGACGGTGGTATTGACGGTGGTATTGACGGTGGTATTGACGGTGGTATTGACGGGGTATTGACGGTGGTATTGACGGAGTATTGACGGTGGGTATTGACGGTGGTATTGACGGTGGTATTGACGGTGGTATTGACGGTGGTATTGACGGTGGTATTGACGGTGAGTTATTGACGGAGTATTGACGGTGGTATTGACGGTGGTATTGACGGTGGTATTTGAACGGGGGTACTTGACGGTGGGTATTGACGGTGGTATTGACGGGGAGTATTGACGGATAGTATTGACGGTTGTATTGACGGTGAGTATTGACGGGACGTATGCGGTTGTATGACGGGGTATTGACGGTGGTATTGAACGGTGAGTATTGACGGGGTATTGACGGTGGTATGACGGTGGTATTGACGGGAGTATTGACGGGGGATGGTATTGACGGTGGTATTGACGGGTATGGGGTACTTGACGGTGGTATTGACGGGAGTATGAGGGGGGGTGGGGTGTCGGGTGGTATTGACGGTGGTATTGCCGGGAGTATTGACGGTGAGTATTGGACGGTGGTATGACGGTTGGTATTGACGGTGAGTATTGACGGTGGTATTGACGGTGGTATTGACGGTGGTATTGACGGAGTATTGACGGTGGTATTGACGGGGTATTGACGGTGGTATTGACGGGGGTATTGACGGTGGTATTGACGGTGGTATTGACGGTGGTATTGACGGGGGTATTGACGGTGGTATTGACGGTGGTATTGACGGGAGTATTGACGGTGGTATTGACGGTGGTATTGACGGTGGTATTGACGGGGTATTGACGGTGGTATTGACGGTGGTATTGACGGTGGTATTGACGGTGGTATTGACGGTGGTATTGACGGTGGTATTGACGGGAGTATTGACGGGAGTATTGACGGTGGTATTGACGGTGGTATTGACGGTGGTATTGACGGTGGTATTGACGGGGGTATTGACGGGGTATTGACGGGAGTATTGACGGTGGTATTGACGGTGGTATTGACGGTGGTATTGACGGGAGTATTGACGGAGTATTGACGGTGGTATTGACGGTGGTATTGACGGTGGTATTGACGGTGGTATTGACGGTGGTATTGACGGTGGTAGTGACTGGTATTGACGGGGTATTGACGGTGGTATTGACGGTGGTATTGACGGAGTATTGACGGTGGTATTGACGGTGGTATTGACGGTGGTATTGACGGTGGTATTGACGGGAGTATTGACGGGAGTATTGACGGTGGTATTGACGGTGGTATTGACGGTGGTATTGACGGTGGTATTGACGGTGGTATTGACGGGAGTATTGACGGTGGTATTGACGGTGGTATTGACGGTGGTATTGACGGTGGTATTGACGGGAGTATTGACGGTGGTATTGACGGTGGTATTGACGGTGGTATTGACGGTGGTATTGACGGGAGTATTGACGGTGGTATTGACGGTGGTATTGACGGGAGTATTGACGGTGGTATTGACGGTGGTATTGACGGTGGTATTGACGGTGGTATTGACGGTGGTATTGACGGTGGTATTGACGGGAGTATTGACGGGAGTATTGACGGTGGTATTGACGGTGGTATTGACGGTGGTATTGACGGTGGTATTGACGGGAGTATTGACGGTGGTATTGACGGTGGTATTGACGGTGGTATTGACGGGAGTATTGACGGTGGTATTGACGGTGGTATTGACGGTGGTATTGACGGGAGTATTGACGGTGGTATTGACGGTGGTATTGACGGGAGTATTGACGGTGGTATTGACGGTGGTATTGACGGTGGTATTGACGGTGGTATTGACGGTGGTATTGACGGTGGTATTGACGGTGGTATGACGTGGTATTGACGGGGGTATTGACGGTGGTATTGACGGTGGTATTGACGGGAGTATTGACGGTGGTATTGACGGTGGTATTGACGGTGGTATTGACGGTGGTATTGACGGTGGTATTGACGGGAGTATTGACGGGAGTATTGACGGTGGTATTGACGGTGGTATTGACGGTGGTATTGACGGTGGTATTGACGGTGGTATTGACGGGAGTATTGACGGTGGTATTGACGGTGGTATTGACGGGGTATTGACGGTGGTATTGACGGTGGTATTGACGGTGGTATTGACGGTGGTATTGACGGTGGTATTGACGGGGTATTGACGGTGGTATTGACGGTGGTTGACGGTGGTATTGACGGGGTATTGACGGTGGTATTGACGGTGGTATTGACGGGGTATTGACGGTGGTATTGACGGGGTATTGACGGGGTATTGACGGGAGTATTGACGGTGGTATTGACGGTGGTATTGACGGGGTATTGACGGTGGTATTGACGGGGTATTGACGGGGTATTGACGGTGGTATTGACGGGGTATTGACGGTGGTATTGACGGGGTATTGACGGGGTATTGACGGTGGTATTGACGGTATTGACGGTGGTATTGACGGTGGTATTGACGGTGGTATTGACGGTGGTATTGACGGTGGTATTGACGGGGTATTGACGGTGGTATTGACGGTGGTATTGACGGTGGTATTGACGGTGGTATTGACGGTGGTATTGACGGTGTATTGACGGTGGTATTG
The DNA here is from genome assembly GCF_040958095.1 of Procambarus clarkii. NCBI lineage: Eukaryota > Metazoa > Arthropoda > Malacostraca > Decapoda > Cambaridae > Procambarus > Procambarus clarkii. The sequence continues at coordinate 40,532,259 of NC_091160.1, read as the reverse complement.
ACGGTGGTATTGACGGTGGTATTGACGGGGTATTGACGGTGGTATTGACGGTGGTATTGACGGTGGTATTGACGGTGGTATTGACGGTGGTATTGACGGTGGTATTGACGGGGTATTGACGGTGGTATTGACGGTGGTATTGACGGTGGTATTGACGGGGTATTGACGGTGGTATTGACGGTGGTATTGACGGTGGTATTGACGGTGGTATTGACGGTGGTATTGACGGTGGTATTGACGGTGGTATTGACGGAGTATTGACGGTGGTATTGACGGTGGTATTGACGGTGGTATTGACGGGGTATTGACGGTGGTATTGACGGGGTATTGACGGGGTATTGACGGGGTATTGACGGGTATTGACGGGGTATTGACGGTGGTATTGACGGTGGTATTGACGGGGTATTGACGGGGTATTGACGGTGGTATTGACGGGGTATTGACGGTGGTATTGACGGGGTATTGACGGGGTATTGACGGTGGTATTGACGGGGTATTGACGGTGGTATTGACGGGGTATTGACGGTGGTATTGACGGGAGTATTGACGGGTATTGACGGGGTATTGACGGTGGTATTGACGGTGGTATTGACGGGGTATTGACGGTGGTATTGACGGGGTATTGACGGGGTATTGACGGGAGTATTGACGGGGTATTGACGGTGGTATTGACGGTGGTATTGACGGGAGTATTGACGGGGTATTGACGGTGGTATTGACGGTGGTATTGACGGGGTATTGACGGTGGTATTGACGGGGTATTGACGGGGTATTGACGGGTATTGACGGGGTATTGACGGTGGTATTGACGGTGGTATTGACGGTGGTATTGACGGTGGTATTGACGGGAGTATTGACGGGGTATTGACGGTGGTATTGACGGTGGTATTGACGGTGGTATTGACGGTGGTATTGACGGAGTATTGACGGTGGTATTGACGGAGTATTGACGGTGGTATTGACGGTGGTATTGACGGTGGTATTGACGGTGGTATTGACGGTGGTATTGACGGTGGTATTGACGGTGGTATGACGGTGGTATTGACGGGAGTATTGACGGGAGTATTGACGGGGTATTGACGGTGGTATTGACGGGGTATTGACGGGGGTATTGACGGTGGTATTGACGGTGGTATTGACGGGAGTATTGACGGTGGTATTGACGGGGGTATTGACGGTGGTATTGACGGTGGTATTGACGGTGGTATTGACGGTGGTATTGACGGTGGTATTGACGGGAGTATTGACGGTGGTATTGACGGGAGTATTGACGGTGGTATTGACGGTGGTATTGACGGTGGTATTGACGGTGGTATTGACGGTGGTATTGACGGTGGTATTGACGGTGGTATTGACGGTGGTATTGACGGGAGTATTGACGGTGGTATTGACGGTGGTATTGACGGTGGTATTGACGGGAGTATTGACGGTGGTATTGACGGTGGTATTGACGGTGGTATTGACGGTGGTATTGACGGTGGTATTGACGGTGGTATTGACGGGAGTATTGACGGGAGTATTGACGGTGGTATTGACGGTGGTATTGACGGGAGTATTGACGGTGGTATTGACGGTGGTATTGACGGGAGTATTGGCGGGAGTATTGACGGTGGTATTGACGGTGGTATTGACGGTGGTATTGACGGGAGTATTGACGGGAGTATTGACGGTGGTATTGACGGTGGTATTGACGGTGGTATTGACGGTGGTATTGACGGTGGTATTGACGGTGGTAGTGACAGTGGTATTGACGGGGGTATTGACGGTGGTATTGACGGTGGTATTGACGGGAGTATTGACGGTGGTATTGACGGTGGTATTGACGGTGGTATTGACGGTGGTATTGACGGTGGTATTGACGGGAGTATTGACGGGAGTATTGACGGTGGTATTGACGGTGGTATTGACGGTGGTATTGACGGTGGTATTGACGGGAGTATTGACGGTGGTATTGACGGTGGTATTAACGGTGGTATTGACGGTGGTATTGACGGGAGTATTGACGGTGGTATTGACGGTGG